>NC_138497.1:600000-1114165 GCF_964252035.2 Podarcis erhardii | reverse complement strand
AACAACAACAAAAATGTAGCAAAAGTAAAAAGATTAAAAAAACTACATAAAAAGAAGAAAAAAGAACCTCTTTTCAAATTTTATCCTTCATAAACTTATTTTCCTGACTTCCACCCGCCTCCCTTTCTTGTATTCCACTTTAAAATTAATTAGCAAATTCATTCTTATTAGTTTTATCCTTAAAAAATTCCCCTCACGTGTTGTACTATCCAGATTTTATATATCTATCCCTTCTTTCATACTCTTATTTACCTTATTTACTAGAACCCCTTCGTTTCATTTCAATGTCATCAACATTCAAAAATTTTGCAGTGTTTTGTAAATAGATTTTAAACTTCTTCCAATCTTCTTCCACCCGCTCTTCTCCTTGATCTCGTATTCTGCCGGTCATTTCTGCCATTTCCATATAGTCCATTACTTGCATCTGCCACTCTTCCAAGGTGGGTAGATCTTGTGTCTTCCAATGCTTTGCAATAAGTATTCTCGCTGCTGCTGTGGCATACATAAAGAAAGTCCTATCCTTCTTTGGCACCAATTGGCCCAGGAGAAAGGCCTCTGGTTACTTCAAGAAGGTATATTTAAATACCTTTTTCATTTCATTATAGATCATCTCCCAGAAAGCCTTAATTCTTTGGGCACGTCCACCAAAGGTGAACTGAGAAATTTTCTTGTTGTTCTGAGGCTGTGTCTTGCGAAAGCCTTCTGCCCACTAAATTGGATCTTATCAGACTTGCAAAAAAACAACAACACAAAACCATAATGAAGGGAGGTTTTGCTGAAACGGGTTTTGGAGCGTAGGGCTGGATTTTTGCAAGGCACAACTGCAGAAAAGTTCTTGGACCTGGGGAATTAATTGGTGCATGATACGATCAAAATATTGGTGAAAGTGTGGCTGATTCCAAAATCTCTTTCTGGGAGTTTCTACCTAGTCTGCTTTCCACTGGGGGTGGCGTGGGGTGGGGAGGGCCTCTCAGAGACCCAGAGATGCCCAAGCCTCTTCTAACTTCTTAAGCCTGATGTAAACAAAATCTGCTCTGTAGGAGAAAGTAACAGAGGCCAATCAGAGACTACTGAGAAGCAAAGCTGCTAGTAAGCCTGATCTTTATTGAACTGTTGCATCAGGGTCCTCACTCACCACACGCAGGAGGGAGGAGGAACCTAGAACATTGGTGTGCAAGATCTCATATGGACTTTTGAAATTGCCCACCCTGTAGCTCAAGACCACCCACAAAAACATCATACATCCATCACATTTCTACAGCAGAAATCCTGTTGTCCAGGATACCTGACAATGGCCAGTGGTTGCTTACTTGGGCAGCCCAGCTATTCTTTCGTGATGGTAAATTTTTTAATTCCTGAATCCAGGTCACAGGCTCACCCTATTCATGCACAAAGATGCCCTAAAGACAGGTAAGCAAAAGACAAGGGAGGGGCTTTCCCATTTCCTTCCTCCTTGCAGAGAAAGATTTGAGGTCAATTTGGGAGAGTCAGAATGGTTTCAGGATTGCTCTCCTGCACCATTTCAGAGCCGTGGTTTACATACTGATGTATGTGTTTGCCTTGTAAATTTGTGAACATTTAATTTATATATTTGAGACCTTAAATTCTTATAACAGGCCCCTGACCAGTGGCAACTGAACCTGATAGGGCTACTCAGAAGGGCACAGCCAGGTGGGTCTGCCCTTCTCTGTCCCCTCCCCCCTTGCAAATACCTGTGGACACATAAGCAATAATAATAATAATAATAATAATAATAATAATAATAATAATAATAAATTTTATTTATACCCCGCCCTCCCCAGACAGAGCCGGGCTCAGGGCAGCTAACACCAGTAAAATTACAGTAAAAACATAATGGGGGGGACCCCAATTTAAAATACAGGTTAAAATGCAATTAAATATGCAGCCTCATTTTAAAAGTAGCCCATAGATCAAAACTGTTAGGGGAGGGAAACAGAAGGGTCAGACTGTGCCTTGGCCAAAGGCCTGGTGGAACAGCTCTGTCTTGCAGGCCCTGCACAAAGATGTCCAGTCCCACAGGGCCCTAGTCTCTTGGGACAGAGCATTCCACCAAGTCGGGGCCAGTGCTGAAAAGGCCCTGGCCCTAGTTGCAGTTTTGCGAATGCTTAGCATCCAACCAACCTGGGACGTGCCTTACTTTGGTTCCAAAGGGACCCCTGCTGAGATAGTTGCTTCTCTGCTGTGGGGGAAAGGCTGTGGCCTCTCCACTTCTTCTGGCTAAGAACTCAAAAAGAGCCGGATCAGGCCAGGTGCCCGTCGACATACCTGTCAATTGCCCTGGAAGGCAGAGGACAGCGGCCAAAACAGCCGCCGCGATCTCGTGTCTTTTGGGGCTGAACTTTTTTCTGGGCATGAAACCAAAAACATGCGTTTGGGGCACCACACAAGATTGCTGCCCCTGAAAAGTGCTTTTTGGGGAGCAGCGATCTTGCACAGTGTGTCCCTGAATATGTGGTTTTTTGTTTTTTTTTTAATAATTTTTATTATTCGTTAATCGACACATGAAAAGAAAAGAACACAAACAAGACATAGACAAAGAAAACCTACACAAAACACCAACATAAAAAAGTACACAAAACTACTATTCTTACAATACTCCTATAACATAGCTGTTTCTTTCAGGACTTCCTTCAGCTTAGCCGCAAATCATTCGAAGCAATAAATAAAGTTACACGTTCCATCGTTTATATTGTCATTGTATCTAATTTTGTTTTCTATTTACTTTAAACAATAACCCATAATCTTTCACAGTGCATCTTTAAATCCCTTTAGCGTTATTTGACCTTCACTAATACATTCCAGATAATCTACGTACTTTCCCCAATCTTTGATGAACACTTGGTCTTTCCTATATCTAATTTTCCCCGTTAGTTTATCAAGCTCTGCATATTCCGATAATTTAGATCTCCACTCTTCCACTGTTGGAGTTTCTTGCTGTTTCCACCTCTGGGCTATTACCACCCTTGCAGCCGTTACCGCATAGTATACCAATTTGCTATCTTCTTTCTTTATCTCTTGTCGTAGTATTCCTAACAGAAAGATTTCGGGTTTCTTTAAAAACGTGTATTTTAGTATCTTTTTTAGTTCCGTATAAACTTTCTCCCAAAACTGCTTGACCCTTCCACACTCCCACCACATGTGGTAAAAGGAGCCCTCTGCGTCTTTACACCTCCAGCACTTGTTGTCTACCTTATACATTTTTGAGAGTTTCATGGGTGTCAAGTGCCATCTGTAGAACATCTTCATAACATTCTCCCTTATTACAATACACGCCGTGAAATTCAACCCGTCCTTCCAAAATCTTTCCCAGTCCTCAAATTGTATACTGTGCCCTATGTCTTTTGCCCAGCGGATCATCACTGATTTGACCTCCTCATCTCCTAAATTCCAATCTAACAACATCTTGTACATCTTAGATATAGTTTTCGTTTTGCTATTTATTATCTCCGTCTGGAAATTAGAGTCTTTATCCGCATAGCCTCTTTCTCTAATGTCCTTGTTAAACATCTGATTCACCTGTTGATGGTGAAGCCAGTCATAAACATGTTCTTTTATTTGTTCATAAGATTTAGTTCTCCATTTCCCATCTACCTTCGTTACTAGTTGATTGTATGTTGCCCAGTTTTTCCTCATATTGGTGGTTTTTATGCTTGTTATTTCAAGAGGTGATAGCCAGTGTGAATATGTGGTTTTTTTAGCCCTGCGTCTGAAAAAAGGATTGTTTGTGGGGGCCACAATTCCATGCAGGTTGTATGATTTGTGCAGGAGATGATGGTGTCCCCGTTTGGGGCCACTTCTTATTGGAAGGTCTGCATTCTGTTCTCAGAGTGGCTCCAGCAAGGGGTCTTCAGAAGCATCCCTGCCTCCGGCTGTGGGGGCAAGTCCAGCCCCGGTGGCTAGAGCCACTGAGAGCCCTCTCCTCCTCCACGAATTTGTTCGATCCTCTTTTACAGCCATGCAAGTGGGAGGGAGTTCCGCAATTTAACTTTGCAATGCCTGAAGAATGACTACCTTTTATCTCTCATGAATCTTCCACCATTCAGCTCCATTGGAGATCCCCATTGAGTTCTAGTGTTACAGGAGAGGGAGAAAAACCTTTCTTTATTCACTCTCTCCATGCCATGCAATATTTCATAAACTTCTATCAGGTCTCTCTCTCTCTCTCTCTCTCTCTCTCTCTCTCTCTCTCTCTCTCTCTCTCAATGCAGCAAGATTTTCCACTATTAAATATGCTCCCTCCCTGTCCAGCTCCTGGACCTTTGGGTCTCATTTGGAGGAGATATTTTAGCTGCACCAGCCCTTTTGAGCAAATATGAAGTGTTGTAAAAGCAATAAATCAATGGGAGCCTTTATAACTTGGCAAGACACAAGCAATCTGTATTTTTTGACTGTGGCCAAGCCCAGACAGGGTGACGTTGCCTACGGTGGGGTCAGACCTACATAGGGCAAGGGGAGGGCTGTGGATCTGGAGAAGATGATTTGAGGCAGACATTCCTCTCTCTTCTCATCCAACTTGCAGAAATGAAATGAGAGGCTGGTGTGAAGGCAATGATACAGGCAGGAAAGAGGATTCACTCAAGTCCTGAGTCTTAATTTTGGGGTGCATTTGCCTAGTGTCAGGGGAGCTTCAGGAGAACAGGCTGCAAACTGAAAGGCAGTGTGGTGTAGTGGTTAGAGGGCTTGACTAGGACCTGGGAGAGGCCAGGGTTCAAAGCCCTGCTTGGTCGTGGAGCTCACTGGATGTGACCTTGGGCTTTCAGCCTAGCCTACCTCACGGGGCTGTTGTTGGCACATATCGGTCTCGACAGACAATGGGGTACACCTCTGGGGGTGAAGTCAAACCTCTGTGTTAAGAGCACCAAAGAGACCTGTCTGGGGCACAAGCCTGGGCAATGTTTCTGGAGGTCCTGGGCTGCCCAGATGACAAGACCCCCCTCTCAGCCTCAATGATGTGGTCCAAAGGAAAGCAGAGGAAGACATTGGGCACCAGCTTGGCTGGAAGAGTTGCTGGAAGGAGGTGTGCAAGGAACCATCCAACCGCCTTAGGGACTCCACTTTATGTAGGGTTTACTCCTGAGCTGTTTCTTCTCCCAAAGATGTCCTACAAGGCAGTGGAGGTTGAGGACCAGAGTTTTCCTTCTCCTAGATGAGCCAGTGTGGTGTAGTGGTTAAGAGCGGTGGACTCGTAATCTGGTGAACTGGGTTCGCTTCCCCGCTCCTCCACATGCATCTGCTGGGTGACCTTGGGCCAGTCACACTTCTGTGAAGTCTCTCAGCCCCACTCACCTCACAGAGTGTTTGTTGTGGGGAGGAAGGGAAAGGAGAATGTGAGCCGCTTTGAGACTCCTTAAAGGGAGTGAAAGGCGGGATATCAAGTCCAAACTGTGATGGCCTGGGATTCAGACTCGGATGCTGAACCTGAGGGATCCCAGCCTGCACAGGATTCCCTGCCTCCAGAACCAGCTGAGCTGGGGCTGGGGCCTGAGCCTGAAGGGTCCTCACCTGTGCTGGATCCTCAGGTGCAGGCAGCAGCTGAGTCTGCTCTGGCTCCTGAGGTGATGGAGGACCCATTGCCTGCAGGTGCTCCACTCTCAGCCCCATCAGAGGAAGCTGAGGTTGCCTCTGGGTCCGGGAACCCTCCAGCCTCTCCTGAGCTGCAGAGGCTCAGGGCAGAGAGGCGGAGGGAACTAAGTTCCCGCAGGAGGAGTGCTCGCCTCCGGGCCAGGAGAGGCGAGTCACCAGAGGATCGGGGCTGCCCTATGCCTCAGGGCAGATAAAAGCCGGCCAGCCCCAGTCCCAAGTTGCAGGAGCAACATTGCTGGTTGCTAGTTCCTGCCTGCACCCTGTCCTGCTTTCCTGCCGGAGCTCCTGACCCGCCCCGGATCCCTGCTAGCAAGCCTGTTCCTGACTTCACCTGACTCCCTGCCCTGCTCCCAGATTCAGCTACTACGGACTGCCTCCATGTTGCACCTTTGACCACGGACCGGACTTGGACCTCACCTCTTGGGTAACCCACAGGACCAGCACACAAACTCCAATAATAATAATAATAATAATAATAATAATAATAATAATAATAATAAATTATTATTTATTATTTATTATTTATACCCCGCCCTTCTGGCTGGGTTTCCCCAGCCACTCTGGGCAGCTTCCAACAAAACACTAAAATACAGTAACCTATTAAACATTAAAAGCTTCCCTAAACAGGGCTGCCTAAAAGTTTGGTAGTTATTCTTCTCTTTGACATCTGGTGGGAGGGCGTTCCACAGGGTGGGTGCCACTACCGAGAAGGCCCTCTTCCTCGTTCCCTGTAACTTGGCTTCTTGCAGGGTGGGAACCGCCAGAAGGCCCTCGGCGCTGGATCTCAGTGTCCGGGCAGAACGATGGAGGTGGAGACACTCTTTCAGATATACTGGACCAAGGCCGTTTCTTCTTCTTCTTCCCCCTTCACAGGTGGATGAGCCCCCCCCCCCGCTTCCCTCTACAGAATGGGCAGGATCCACCCTCCTGACCATTGGACCCCCTCTTGCTCCCATTGGCCGGAGCCAGCCGGTCAAAGCCGCTCCAGGAGCGTGGCTGCTGTCACCTGCTGAGAGCTTCTAGGAGCCACAGGGGAGAGCTGGGTTCAGGATAGGGACCAAAGGGGGACAAACTACTCCAAAAGGAGCATAACATGTCCCCTAACACCCCCTCAAAGGATTGTTGCCAGGATAAAATGGGGTGTGTGTGTGAGAGAGAGACCTATACATGCCGCCTTGAGTCCCTTGGAGAACAGGGTGGGTGGGGGAATATAACTGCAATAAATAAAAATAAAACAAACGATGTAAGAGCGGAGGCTGGACTTTGGTGGCAAAAGCCCTGGCAGGGCTCTGTTTCCTGCCACCCGACTCCCCAGCCTCCCTTCCCTTGGCCCTGGAAAGAAAACCTTTGTTGTCTTTCTGCTGTAAGAAGGAAATCAGACATGACATGAACAATTGCCAGTAGGTATCGGGCGCAGGAAAAATGCACTCGGAAAAGGCAGGCATAAAAATAAATTAGCATTCTGACATCAACAGTTTGGTTCCTCTCCCCAGCGCACTCTGTGCGATGCCGGACGCAGAATTTCTGCTTTTTGAGGGGCCAACGGGGTTTACTTGTGAACCTGTGCAACCGAAACATGGCTTGCAAAGGACGGATCTGCCGCCCGTCGCTGCAGCTGAAGGTTCCTATTATAATTAGCCTTTTAAAAATCCGAATGCAAATTATCTAGAGGCAATGTTTTATCCAATAGTTGCAAACGGCTGTTGTTAAACAGTTTCAAGCTGTTGGCGGTGGCCAACTGTTCCGCGAGTTTCCGAGTCTGGCAGGTTCCTTGTCAGCTCCTACGGATTTGAGAAGAAGCGAGTGATGATGATGATGATGATGAAACAAATATTACAACCACGACAACTGAGCCCATTGTCCTCCTGCAAATTTTTGCTGCACAAAAGTGAGGCTTTCAGAGATTTAATTATGGAGGTGCTTTTGCCGTTCTTGGGTGTCTTGTGATTGGTACACCTTATTATGAATTATGCGGGGGGTTGTTTAATTTAATTTTATGTGGATTGAGGCGTTTCTGTTTCTTCTTTTGGACTACTTGAATTCTGTTCCATTTTGGCAACTGCTGAAGTGGTTTTATTGTGGAAAGGGAGCACCCAAATCGATGATGAGGGCATCTTCTCAGCAGTTGCAACCCTGAATGACTGCCGCTCTGGGGCCATCTCTTTCTTTAAGTGATTTTTTCCCCTTTCACATTACAAATCAGATCTGGTGATGCGACGCCATTATGAGCGGGTGCAATGCTAATACTGCTGTTTTCTGAATGGGCTTCTGCACTCCATTACGCAGAGCAAGGGCAAGTCTTCCCAAGGCCTTCTCAGCACCTGGGCTGCTCAGAGGTCTGCCCTGCCTGCTGACTGGCTAGCGGGCAGAGTTCAAGGTGTTACCATTAGCATAGTTAAGGTAAAGGGACCCCTGACCATTAGGTCCAGTCGTGGCCGACTCTGGGGTTGCGGTGCTCATCTCGCTTTATTGGCCGAGGGAGCCGGTGTACAGCTTCCGGGTCATGTGGCCAGCAGGACTAAGCCGATTCTGGCGAACCAGAGCAGCGCATGAAAACAACGTTTACCTTCCCGCCGGAGCAGTACCTATTTATCTACTTGCACTTGGTCGTGCTTTTGAACTGCTAGGTTGGCAGGGGCAGGGACCGAGCAACGGGAGCTCACCCCGTCGCAGGGATTCGAACCGCTGACCTTCTGATCGGCAAGTCCTAGGCTCTGTGGTTTAACCCACAGCGCCACCCACGTCCTGCATATAAAGTCCTTAAAAGCTTGGTACCAGATCACCTACAAGATCAGCTTACCCCCTATGTGTCCACTCAACCGCTTCCATCAGAGAAACTGACATTTCCATACCCCGTCTGGAAGAAGTCAATCTTTTCATGTGGCAGCATTTCCCCTTTGGAACTCCCTGCCTCTTGAGAACAAGCAGGCATCTTCACTGCTCTCTCTCTAGCACCTGCTAAAAACATTTCTGTTTAGACAAGCCTGCCCAAATTCTTAAAAAGCTGATTTGAATTTTAACCTGTTTGAGCATTTTAACTTTATGCGTGTTTTGAAAAACAATTGCATTTTTTTCTCGATTTCTTGTTTTTGCAAACTGCTTTGTTCTTGTCATTTTTACAATCCAGCCGGGTGCTAATTTTATGAAACAAACAGATAAATGAACAAACATGCGTTCATATTCATAGACGATATGAAACCAAACCGTACTGCAAAAAACCACCACCCTGTCTAGGCCTCCCAGAATAGCTGCCTCTCTGTCTATTCTGTGTTTATTCTGTGGCTCCCACTGCTGCGAAGACTCAGCTCCTGTCCCCATTTGCTGCTGCTCCTCTGCACTCCCCACAAGAGTTATTAGGGAACTGCTCAGCCCTTCAACAAATGCTGCTTCTCTTTCCCTGACTTCACAGCAGATATCAGTAAGCGAGCAGCTTCCCAGGTCACGATGAAGATGGTTGGATTGGTCTCAACTAGGGCCAGGGCCTTGTCAGTACTGGCCCCCAACTTGGTGGAATGCTCTGTCCCAAGAGACTAGGGCCCTGCGGGACTTGACATCTTTCTGCAGGGCCTGCAAGACAGAGCTGTTCCGCCTGGCCTTTGGTTTGGACTCAGTCTGACCCTTATGTTTCCCTCCCCTTAGGGTTTTGATCTATGGGCTACTTTTAAAATGAGGCTGCATTTTAAATTGCATTTTAACCTGTATTTTAAATTGGTTTGTTTTTCCCCTATTGTTTTTTTTACTGCAATTTTACTAGTGTTAGCCGCCCTGAGCCCAGCTCTGGCCGGGGAGGGCGGGGAATAAATAATTTTTCTTCTTCCTCCTCCTCCTCCTCTTCTTCTTCTTCTTCTTCTCATTATTATTATCCCATTGCTGCTTGATGTGGTATTGACAGCATCACAGCTGGGAGAAGTTTTGAAGGAGCTGAGAAAGTACTTTCCATCTCTCTCATTCTCATTCTCATTCTCTCTCTCTCTCTCTCTCTCTCTTTCCCCCACTTAAACACCCAAAACTCTTTTTGTATTTGAGCAGGCCTCTAATGTAAGAGCCTAAGATGAACCTTTTGGATCAGGCCCAAGGGGGGCCACTGACCTGATCCAGCCGGCTCTTCTGCTAATTCTCAGCTGTGATTTCTGCCTGGTAGGGGGTTGGACTGGATGACCCTTGGAGGTCCCTCCCAAGTCTGCGGCTCCTTGAGCCCTTCGTCCGCCTCTCTGGGGCTCCAGATCTCTTGCCCGCCTGACGTGCTTCCCTGTGTCTGCCTGGGTGAGCTGAACGGCGCTTACTCCCGAGTAAGGGTGCGCTGGGCAGCCTCCTCCTTTCTGCGCCTTGGCAAATGTGCAGCTGGCTTCCCCGGGTCTCCTCCGTGGGTTTCAGCAAACTGTTTCCTCTTGAAGCTGAGCATCTGGAAGTTTCTGTTGTGTGATGAGATTCAAATGGGCCAACACTCTGCATAGCTAATTCGGTTAATAGCTAATTTAGCTTATTTGTCACATGTGGCAAAGGAAACAGTTAACAGGCAGGAGCAAAAACCCTCTCTGTGCAAGGGGGGGGGGGGAAAGGCTTGTGCATTTCTGGGCTGGGGTTGCCATAGAAACAGGACCTGATCTTTCTATATCACAATCTGGAGAAGGCTGCAAACTCTGCCTCTCCCCCCCCCTTTTTTTCTTGCCAGGGAGGGATTGGGAATCTGCTGCAGAGCCAGGCTCAGATGGGGGGGGGGGGGCTCGGTTGGGGAACCTCCCTTTCAGCACCTTCACATCAATCAAATAAATTTGGGAGGTGCGTCTTCTGAAGGTCATGGGAACAAACCAGGGCTCATGTCTTCATTGGCAAGAAGACACTTCCCAGAATGTCTCACCACAGCAATATCTTCTTTCTTTTCTTCCTTTTTTTGCAAAATATTAAATTTTCTCCTAAAAAGCCTTTTTAAAAAAGGAAAGAAGAACTGTTTTCAAATATAAACACACACACACAGAGAGACACACCCTGCCATAAGGGGATTCCATCACTGCAGGAAGGCCCTGGAGGAGGCTGTTCTGCATCCTCAGACTCACAGACTCCTCTGAGAACTTGGGCCCATCCTCAACATGTATTTAAAGCCCTTTCATACCGCTTTTAGAGTCGTCCCTTTCCCCCAAGAATCTGAGGAACGGGAGTTTGTTGGAAATGTTGGGCGATCTTTACAAGCAAGCGTTCCCCAGATTCTTAGGAACTGTGACTCCTAAATAGAGGTGAAAGGGCTTTAAATCTGTAGTGCAGACGTGAGTTTGTGGCCTCTCCAGGCTTGGCAAGGCAGGGAGTGCCTGCACTTTAAATGGCACCTGGAAAATCGACCTTTGAAATCTGAAATATACTCGGAGTTGAGAGTGGAATAGAATCATAGAATCATAGAATCATAGAGTTGGAAGAGACCACAAGGGCCATCGAGTCCAACCCCCTGCCAAGCAGGAAACACCATCAGAGCACTCCTGACATATGGTTGTCAAGCCTCTGCTTAAAGACCTCCAAAGAAGGAGACTCCACCACACTCCTTGGCAGCAAATTCCACTGTCGAACAGCTCTTACTGTCAGGAAGTTCTGGATTTCATGCTCTTTATTCAGCTCATAGTGGTGAGGAGGAATGGAAGCTCCCCTAGAATGTCTGCTTTACACACATTATTTACACAATGGGCCCCACATGATTGGCTAATTCCGGGATTCTCCTGTAGGCCAATCGGGTTGCGGATTCACTTCCACCTGGAGCTGGATTGGGTGGCTCCTGTGGACCAATCAGACTGCTGCATTCTGGATCCTATTCAACTCAGTACATAAGAAATTCCCAGAACCCTACAGTTCGATTTTTACCAAATTGCCTTTGTGATGTTTGTGAGCTGCTTTGGGGTGCCGTTTGGGGGCCAAAAGAAGACATATAAATCAGTAGAAACAGAATTTAAGACCCCAGATGCCACTGGGCTGAGGCTCTGCAGCAGCACCATCTCTCACCGAGCCCAGAGATTTCTTGCGCTCTCCTCCCTCCTTTGCCCCCAGAGATTGAAATGGGGGGAAGCTCCCCCCTCTCTCTCTTTAATTGCCCAATAGAGCCATGTAAGGTGCCTTGACCCTGGGATTTATGGGAGCGTTTGGGTGATATATGACACAGGTGATGGTCCTTTATGGCTTGGCTGGGCTGTAAACTGCAAAAAATCATTTGGGGATTCTACTGCTCACACCACTTCATCCTGAAGAGGCTTGTCAGGCTCAGAGAGCTCATGAATGTTCTGGAGAAATCTGACCATTCCCTCCAGCCCTCGATCGGGGAGGCTTCGGGGAGAGGCGATCCGTCACACTCCCAGCCTTTGTCAGGGTCTCCATTCTGCCACAAGTGTCTGGCTATTATTGACATCTTTTAACAGGGGTGGGGCATCTCTCAAGGGATGGAGTCCCAGCCTCAAATCTAAACCCCCTGCCTTGCCTTTTCATGGAAATCTGGGGTCTCTCAGGACTCATGGGACGCGCCTTCAACACCACCAGCATTTTCCTCTGGAATTTCCATCTCTTAGACTCACAGAACCGTAGAATTGGAGAGTTGAGGGGTCCCCAACGCTCATCTAGTCCAGTGTTTCCCAACCCTTTCCTTCCTGTGGCCCCCATGGGCATAGCCAAAGGGGGCAGGGGGGCAGCTGCACCCCCCAAATAAGTTAAAATCTATACAAATATGAGGTTCAGCCCACCCCAACAAAAACCTGCTCCCCTAACCAAAATCCTGCCTGTACGCATGTCCCCATCCCCGTCCTACCAGTAGAAAGGTAGCTATTTTAATGTTTTGTGTGTAAATATAACATGTAAATAGAACATGTTTTATTTATATATTTTTATAATTTATACCAAATACAATTACATAAAATAATAGGAACGTAATTGTCAGGGGCTCAGGAGCTGAGGCACAGGGAAGATGGGAGATGGAGAGCGAGGGGGAGGAATCCGAAGGGAGCGTAGGAGGGGACAGTGGTCCGAGGGATTCCATGAGCCTCTCCAGCGAATCGGAAGATTCACAGAAGGGAGCGTCAGTGGCCAGGGGCAGGGGGGTCCCAAGGGGAACGCCCCAGGAGCAAGGGGGCAGCAGGGACTCCCAGAGCGGTAGTTGGAAATCAGGACCAGCTTCCCCACCAGAGCAGAGTGGGGGGGGGGAGAGTCCCAGGCATCGGGGCCAGTGCTTTCCCCACCAGGGAGAGGAGACGAGGCAGAGCCTACCACGCCTCCCTCGGAGAGTCGGACAACGGAAGGGAGGTCAGATCCGGCCAGTGTCACGGAAGAGGGAAGCAGTGATAGAAGTAGTGTAACGGTTAGGAAAAAGGTTACTGGGTTGGCGCGAGAAGCAAGTTCAAATGTACAGGAGCGCGGGACAGCAGAGAGTGAGGTTTGGGAACCGGGTCCTAAAGCACGCCGGAGGCAGGGGGAGGAGCTAAGCGACTCAGCATCGGAAGAGTCCAGAAAGGGCAATGCCCCAGAGGGCAGGAGGACCCAGAGGAGAAGAGAGCAGCGCAGGAGGTGGAGCAGGGCTAGGATCTTAAACTGGTGTGGAAGGGGCGGAGACTCAGACGGGACTTCGCCGATCTAGAGTCTAGACGTAGGGCTGCACACTCTGGCTTTGAAATGGAAATTAAACTCCAATAAAGACTTTTGTACATAACATCAGCCTGGCGTTGGTCCTCTGTGAGCTGGGACCTAGAGGCAGCTCTGACAGTAAGTCCTGTCTCCTTAAAAACCTTGCAGCGTGAGTGGACGCAGCGGGGGGCGAAAATTGGTGTTTCGCAAGCTCACGAAAGCAAGACAAGATGACTACCGAAGAACACATAACAGCCCTGCAAAACGCAGTGGCACAACTTAATGCGGAAATTCTAGCCTCTAGGAAGAGGGAAGACGAAGCCGCTGCTGCCTGCAAGGATCTGCAAATCAGGTTGGAAATGTTGACTAAACAGGGGGCAACGGGAACCAGACCAGAGGGGATTGGGCTGGGAAAGAGAGGAGGCAGCCTCGTGTCTCATTTCGATGGGAATCTGCAGCAGTATCCTAACTTCAGAGCAGACGTGATGTACACGCTAGTGTTGCTGGAGAAGGACTTTAGAGATGAGCAGGAGAAAGTGGGTTTCATACTAACTCATCTCCACGGAGACGCTAAAGCGTGGCTGCGTAATCTGTGGCGAGATAAGGACCCAGCCCTCCAAGATGCAAAAGCCTTCCTTAAGGCGATGGACGCTTGTTTTTTATCAGCAATAGATGTGGATGTTGCCAGGAAAGAGATACATGGATTAAAACAAGGCAGAGCCACTGTGAGGCAATATCACTCCCGCTATTTTGCATTGGTCAACGCGATGGGATGGGAGAAAGATTCAGCTGCCGTCAGGGACCTTTTTTGGGAGGGGTTGAATGGGGCTGTGAAAGACGAAATTGCAAGGGGGGAGAGACCCCAAAGCACTCAAGAAGTGGTCCAGAGGGCGCTGACGATTGGGGTGCGTCTGGAAGAACGTTCCTGGAGCAAAGACGAAGGACGTTGGGGACGCACGCCAGCAAGAGCACCTCCTCTCTTTCCCAGGGACACAGCGCGCGCTCAATCCATGCCTCCACTGGGAGGGGGAGAGGAGCCGATGGAGATAGGTGGTGCCAAGGCTCAGTCAGCAGCCAGAGCCCTAACACCGGGAGCAGTCAAAACGAAGCCTCCTAGAGGGAACAGGAAGTGTTACATCT
Source organism: Podarcis erhardii (assembly GCF_964252035.2). Classification (NCBI taxonomy): domain Eukaryota; kingdom Metazoa; phylum Chordata; class Lepidosauria; order Squamata; family Lacertidae; genus Podarcis; species Podarcis erhardii. Next base: position 1,099,837 of record NC_138497.1, on the reverse strand, counting down.
GTGACAGTGCTCAGCACATGGCAAAAGAGTGTCCCCAGAGGTTGCACAAGCACACTGCAGCCTCAGTGACAATTACAGAAGCAGTTCAGCAGCATGTACCACAGCAGGGAAACGACGGAGTCTGGCTGGAATCATAGGCACTGGGGCCCAGCCAGACGAGTCAGTGAAGCAGTCCCCAGAGATCTTACAGCCCACAGACCCCCTCCCACCCAAACCAGTGGTGCAGCTCACCGCAGCGCTCCAGCTTCCCAATGGCCTCACCATGGAAGTGCCTATTACCATTGACTCTGGCAGCAATGCAGACTTTATAGGAGTGGATTTCATCACGCAACATGGCATAGCGCTCCTGCCTGCCACGATGCCCCTCAAAGTAGTGACAGTCGACGGCAGAGAGCTACTGGGGGGACAAGTGCTACAGCAAACGCCGCCAATGGTGATGAGAATTGGAAACCACCGCGAAGTCATCAGCTTCAATGTTACCCACCTGTCAGACACGCCCATAGTGTTGGGCATGAGTTGGCTGGACCGGCACAGTCCGGCATTAGCATGGTACCAGCGCCAATTGACTTTCAGCTCCTCCTACTGCGCAGCACACTGCATACTGCCCACCCAGGAAGATGAAGGGCCGGAAGATGGACCACAGTTACACTTGGGCATGCTGCAAGCGGTACCCGACAAATACAGAGAGTTCTTGGAGGTCTTCTGCGAGAAGGAGGCGGACAAACTACCCCCCCCACAGATCATACGATTGCAAGATTGACCTCCTGCCGGGGGTGACGCTGCCGACTGGAAAACTGTATTCCATGTCTGAAGATGAACTGCAGGAACTCAGGGAGTTCATAGACCTCAACTTGAAGTGGGGAATCATCCGAGAATCCAAAGCGGTGGGGGGCAGCCCCGTGTTTTTTGTGAAGAAAAAAGACACGCCCCAAAAGAGGCTTGTAGTTGATTACTGCGTCATAAACTCGAGGACGAAGCCCACGGCGTTCCCCATGCCCAAGATCGACGACCTGCTGGCGAAGGTGCGGAAGGGTCGCATCTTCACCAAGTTGGATCTGCGAGGGGCATACAACCTTATACGCATGAGGGAGGGCGACGAGTGGAAGACGGCCATGTTTACGCCTTTGGGCACCTACGAATACAGAGTTATGCCGTTTGGCTTGCAAAATGGCTCCCACTGTTTCCAAACCTTCATGCATCACGTGTTGGCGGGGCTCCTCTACAAGAAGTGCGTCTGCTTCCTGGACGACATTCTGATCTTCTCGGAATCGCAGGAGGCTCACGAGAGAGATGTCAAGGAAGTCCTGCAGAGGCTACGGGAGCACAGACTTCACGCCAAACTGGAGAAGTGCCAGTTCGACATGACGGAGGTGGATTTCCTGGGCTACAAGCTGTCCGACAAGGGACTCACCATGGACAGCGCCAAGGTCCGCTCGGTGCTGGAATGGAAGAGCCCGCCCAATTGGAAGGAGGTCCAGAAGTTTGTCGGCTTCGCCAACTTTTATCGCAAGTTTATCAAGGGTTTCGCGATGCAAACGGCGGCCATCACAGACACCCTCAGCTCCAAGAAGAAGAAGTTCATCTGGACGGAGCAGGCGGAGAAGTCCTTTCAGGAGCTCAAGCGACTCTTCACATCCGAAGAACAACTGCTACATGTGAACCCCAGCAAACCCATGAGGGTTGAAACGGACGCCTCCGACAGAGCCGTGGGGGCAGTCCTGTTGCAGTAAGATCCGCAAGGAAACTGGAGGCCGTGCGCTTTCTACTCCAGGAAACTCAGCAATTTGGAGCAGAACTACACCATCTGGGACAGGGAACTGCTGGCCATTCATGCAGCCTTCAAGGCGTGGCGGCACTTCCTCATCGGAGCCAAACACACAGTGCAAGTTCGCACGGACCACAAGAATCTGGAGTACTGGCGTGCGACGCGGTTCCTGAACCAGAGACACATCCGATGGGCGGAGTTCTTTGCAGATTTCGACTTCAGAATAGAATACATCCCAAGAGACAGCAACATCATGGCGGATGCGCTATCCAGGAAGCCGCAGTATCTCGAGGCAGAGGCACCGGCGGCAGCCAAGCACATTTTCGCACCGAAAGCGTGGGCATGCGCTGCAGCCACGGTGGACCTGGACGCAGTACGTCGCGCACTGCAGACAGACTCCTTCGCACGATCCAAGATGGAGGAGGTGCGAAGCGGCACAGCGAAGGACGACGAGTTTCAGATACGCGACGGACTGCTCATCCGCAAAGGGGCCCTCTACGTGCCGGGAGTCGACCTCCGCGCGAAGGTACTGCAGCAGTTACACGACGCACCCAGCGCTGGGCACTTCGGCAAAGAGAAGACGGTGGAATTAGTAGCCAGAGACTTTTGGTGGCCCAAGATGAGGTGTGATGGCCTGGGGTTCCGATTCAGAGGATGAACCAGAGGAATCCCAGCCTGCACAGGAGTCCCCGCCTCCAGGGCCGGCTGAACTGGGGCAAGGCCTAGATGCTGAAGAGCCTGCACCTGTGGCAGAGCACCAGGAGCTGGCCCCAGGTGAAACCCTTCAGGCCCCAGAGGGGCTTGAGGACTCAGTGGCTACAGGTGAGCCTCCTCCAGGGCCCAGTAACCCTTCGGCCTCTCCTGATCTGCAGAGGCTTAGGGCAGAGAGGCGAAGGGAACTGGTTGCTCCCAGGAGGAGTGCTCGCCTTAAGGCCAGAGGAGGCGGGGCTCCTGGGGGCCGGGACCGCCCCTGGCCTTAGAAGAGGATAAAAGCCCAGTCAGCCCGGTCCCAGGTTGCGGGAGCAACGTCGTTGTTGGCTTTGGACCTTCCTGTGTTCCTGATCCCTGCTTGGCCTCCTGTTCCTGACCATCCGGTGCTCCTGTTCCCTGCTCGGCCTCCTGTTCCTGACCATCCGGTGTTCCTGTTCCCTGCTCGGCCTCCTGTTCCAGCGTTCCTGTTCCCCGCCCGGCTCTCCGCCTCGGACCTCGCCCCTCTTCGTGTGGACTCAGACTACGCTCACGGTACCTTTCCCCCGGGTCCAGCATAGTTTGCTCCCGCCACACCCGCACTCCCCCTTCGTTGGGGTGCGTTCGGGAAGAGCCAGAGGCCATGGCTGACCAGGTGGCTGCGCTGGTGGCTTTGGCCCAGAAGAACCAGGCCTTGACTCACACCGTGCAGCAGCTCAGCGACGCGGTTACGGCACTTCAGCAGCGCTTGGAAGCCCTACCGGCTCCTGGGGCCGACGCCCCAGCTCCTGGCAAGTACCCAGTGGCTTTGCCCGAGAAATTTGATGGAGCCCCGGCCAGCTTTCCCATGTTCCTCGCCCAAGCCAAGCTGTATATTCAGGGGCGAGCCCGGAACTTCCCTGACGACCGCACCAAGGTGCACTTTTTGATTAGTTTGTTAAAGGACCAGGCGGCCAAGTGGGCGTTGCCGCTACTCAGGCAAGACTCCCCCTTGCTGGCAGACTATACGGGGTTTTGCAATCTTTTGGAGGCCGCGTTCGGCAACCCCCAGAAAGGGAGTCAAGCCAACCGGGCGATTCGGCAGTTGAAACAGGGCGAGTCTACGGTGGCCGCATATACCACGGAGTTTCGGCTGTTGGCACAGGACTTGACCTGGAACGACTCGGCATTGCGGGACCAGTATCTCGAAGGGCTTTCGGACGAGATACTGGACCAGCTGGCCACAATGGAACGCCCCACCACGCTAGACACTCTCATTCAACGGAGTCTACAGATAGACGACCGGCTGGAGGATCGTCGCCAGGCCCGGGGCCGACGACACCTCCAGTTCTCGGCACCAGTTTCTTCCGGCAGCCCCACGGTCATAACTGAGTTATCGGAGGAGCCTATGCAGCTCGGGGCAGTGCGGCCACGCCTTTCCCCCGCAGAGAAGGTGCGGCGTCGGGAGGGGAATCTATGTCTCTACTGTGGCGGAAGTGGACACTACGCTCGGTCCTGCCCTGAGAAACGCCAGCCGCAGGGAAACCGCCAACCCCCAGTAGCTGATGGCCCTAGCTACCGGGGGTCCCAAACAGCGCAGAATGGGCCCGCACCAATGGACTTGCAACATCTTATGGTTCCGGTACGTTTATACCCTCCAGGTGGGCCCTGGATTCTTACCCATGCTTTGGTGGATTCAGGAGCAACCCGTTCTTATATGGACGCTGCTTTTGCTGCCCATCATCAGGTGCCACTTCGGAACAAGCCAGAACCGGTCCAGGTGGAAGCAATTGACGGACGGCTTCTATGTTCAGGAGCCGTTACTCAGGAGACCCAGCCCCTGGTCCTGTGTCTCCAGCAGCACCGGGAGTTGCGAACTTTGGACATTGCCTCTATGCCCCGGTTCCCCCTCGTGCTCGGGATGGACTGGCTGGAAGCTCACAACGTTCAGATTGACTGGGTCAAACGGACTGTGCACTTCCCAGACCCATGTTCCCATGCTCAATCCGAGACGCTGGCGGCCGCGCCCACGGAGGAGGCAGCACCCACGCTCCCAGCCGTGTACCAGGACTACCAGGACGTGTTCGAGGAACGGGGGGCAGACCAGCTGCCGCCGCATCGGCCTTTTGACTGCGGCATAGACCTCCAGCCCGGAGCGCCCTTACCAGTGAGTCGCTTATATTCTCTAACAGAGCCAGAGCGCGAGGCTTTGCAGGACTTCTTGCGCAAGAACCTGGAGCGTGGGTTCATTAGGCCTTCCACCTCGCCTACCGCGGCACCAGTGCTCTTTGTTAAGAAGAAATGTGGGGAACTTCGCCCTTGCCATGATTACCGAGCCCTGAACAAAATTACCATCCCAGACCGGTACCCCTTGCCCCTTATCTCGGAGTTGCTGGAGCGGGTGCAAGGGGCACAGGTGTTCACCAAGCTGGACCTCCGGGGGGCCTACAACTTGATTCGGATCCGAGCCGGGGATGAGTGGAAGACAGCATTTGGGACCCAGTACGGGCAGTTCGAATACTTGGTTATGCCTTTCGGTTTGTGCAACGCGCCTGCTGTGTTCCAACGCTACATCAACCACGTGTTCCAGGACTTGTTAGACAAGTACGTGGTGGTGTACTTGGATGACATACTGGTTTACTCCCGTGACCCAGCTCGCCATGAGGGACATGTCCGGACTGTGCTGCAGCGCTTGCGTGAGCACCGTTTGTACGCAAAGCTCAGCAAGTGCGAGTTCCATCAGCGGACTGTGGACTTCCTTGGACACCGGCTCTCTCCAGATGGGGTGCAGATGGACCCTGGGAAGGTGGCAGCGGTTCGAGAATGGGCGGCACCCCGGAACCGCAAGGACCTACAGCGTTTCCTGGGGTTCGCCAACTACTACCGGACCTTCATCGCAGATTATGCTCATCGCACCACCCCGTTGACCCGGCTACTGCGCCCAAAGACGCCGTTTTCCTGGGACAAGGAGGCAGAGGAGGCATTTCAGGGGTTGAAGGCCTGTTTCCAGAGGGCGCCAATCTTACAACATCCTGACCCCTCTTGACCCTTTGTGGTGGAGACCGACGCCTCCAGTACGGCTCTCGGTGCCGTCTTGTCTCAACAGAATGGACCTGAAGCGCCACTCTTACCCTGTGCCTTCTATTCCCGCCAGCTCCTACCAGCGGAGCGTAACTATACTGTGTGGGAGCGGGAACTACTGGCCATCAAGGTGGCCTTTGAGGTCTGGCGCCACCATCTTGAGGGGGCACGACATCCGGTGGAGGTGAGAACCGACCACCGGAACCTGGAGTACCTCCAGACCACCCGCAAGCTGAACCAAAGACAGATCCGGTGGGTGTTGTTCTTTTCCCGGTTCCAGTTCCGGATCCGCTACATCCCTAGCTCTCAGAACCAGAAGGCGGATGCCCTGTCCCGGAAACCTGAAGACAACTCAGACACGGTACAGCAAGCAGAACCCACCACGATCCTACCTCCAGCTGCATTCCTGGCCACCCAGGAGGCGGAGCCACTGCAGGCTCGGGTGCGGAAACAGCAGCGGGTCGACGCTTGGGCCCAGGAACGACTCCAGGAGCTGGCTGAAGGGTCCAGCCCACAGTATCCGGGGCTGGTCCTGCATCAGGGCCTTCTGCTGCACCACGGTCGTCTGTACATCCCGCCAGGGCCACTGCGGCTGGAGGTTCTCCGGATGGCCCATGATGCCCCAGCAGCGGGGCACTTTGGACGGTATCGGACCACCCATCTGGTCAGTCGTGAGTTTTGGTGGCCCCGCCTGAAGGCTGATGTGGCTCGATACGTTGCTGGTTGTGATGTCTGCCGGCGCGCCAAGGGCCCTACCGGGCGACCCCCCGGCCTACTTCAGCCATTGCCAGTTCCACCGCGCCCTTGGCACACGGTTTCGTTGGACTTTGTAGTGGACTTACCCCCGTCTCGTGGTTGTACCTGCCTCCTAGTTTTCTCCGACCATTTCACCAAGATGGTGCACTGCGCCCCCTGCCCATCTGTACCCACAGCCAAGGAAACCGCTCAGCTGTACCTTCAGCATGTCTTCCGCCTGCATGGCCTACCTGAGCGCGTGGTGTCCGACCGGGGCGTTCAGTTCACATCCCGGTTCTGGCGAGCATTACACCAGACCCTCGGGACAGAGGTCTGCCTCTCGTCAGCCTACCACCCACAGACCGATGGCCAGACGGAACGGGCGAACGCGGTGCTGGAGCAGTACCTCCGGTGTTACTGCAGCTACCAGCAGGATGACTGGGTCGACCACCTGGCATTGGCGGAGTTCGCCTACAACAACGCGGTGAATGCGTCCACCCAGCAGACCCCGTTCCAGGCCAGTTACGGTTATCATCCACGGCTGTTTCCAGATGTGCTGCCGGCATCCGCGGTCCCGGCGGTGACGGAGTGGCTTCAAGAGCTCCAGTCCCAGCAACAGCTTTTGGTGGAGCAACTGCACCAGGCCAAGGAAGCGTACAAAGCCCAGGCCGACCGCCACCGCCAGGTGGGGCCGGAACTTCGCGTCGGTGACCTGGTTTGGCTCTCCACTCGCCACCTCCACCCCTCTCGACCTTCGCGGAAGTTGGACGCCCGATTCACCGGCCCGTTCCCTATCGTGGACCAAGTCTCTCCTGTGGCATTCCGTCTCCGGTTACCCGCAACCCTGAAGGTTCACCCGGTCTTCCACAGGTCCCTTCTGAGTCCAGTGGCCCCACCCGACGAGTTCCACCCGAACCGTCCCCGACCGCAGCCAGTGTTGGTTCAGGGAGAGCCTGAGTACGAGGTGGAACGCATCCTGGACTCCCGATACTGCAGGGGAAAGCTGCAGTATCTCATTGACTGGAAGGGGTACGGACCGGAGGACCGTTCCTGGGAACCAGCGGCCAACGTCCACGCACCTGCCTGCCTCCGAGAGTTCCATGCGACGTACCCCGGCAAGCCGGGTCCAGACCCTCGGTTGAGGGGGGGGCCTGGGAGGGGGGATGGTGTGATGGCCTGGGGTTCCGATTCAGAGGATGAACCAGAGGAATCCCAGCCTGCACAGGAGTCCCCGCCTCCAGGGCCGGCTGAACTGGGGCAAGGCCTAGATGCTGAAGAGCCTGCACCTGTGGCAGAGCACCAGGAGCTGGCCCCAGGTGAAACCCTTCAGGCCCCAGAGGGGCTTGAGGACTCAGTGGCTACAGGTGAGCCTCCTCCAGGGCCCAGTAACCCTTCGGCCTCTCCTGATCTGCAGAGGCTTAGGGCAGAGAGGCGAAGGGAACTGGTTGCTCCCAGGAGGAGTGCTCGCCTTAAGGCCAGAGGAGGCGGGGCTCCTGGGGGCCGGGACCGCCCCTGGCCTTAGAAGAGGATAAAAGCCCAGTCAGCCCGGTCCCAGGTTGCGGGAGCAACGTCGTTGTTGGCTTTGGACCTTCCTGTGTTCCTGATCCCTGCTTGGCCTCCTGTTCCTGACCATCCGGTGCTCCTGTTCCCTGCTCGGCCTCCTGTTCCTGACCATCCGGTGTTCCTGTTCCCTGCTCGGCCTCCTGTTCCAGCGTTCCTGTTCCCCGCCCGGCTCTCCGCCTCGGACCTCGCCCCTCTTCGTGTGGACTCAGACTACGCTCACGGTACCTTTCCCCCGGGTCCAGCATAATGAGGGGAGAAGTCGAGGATTACGTCAAGAGGTGCGACACATGCCAAAGAGCCAAACCAGTACACAGGCCGCCGGCGGGATTGCTGGAACCGCTACAGACGCCCCTCGAGCCGTGGGAGAAAGTGGCCCTGGACTTCGTCACAGGTCTGCCCAGCTCACGAGGCAAGACAGCGGTACTCGTGGTAGTGGACTTGTTCACCAAGATGGCCCACTTCATTCCTTGCGCGAAGGTGGCCACAGCGGAACAGACCGCCAAGATGTTCATAGACCACGTGTTCAAGGTGCACGGCCTACCACGGTCTATCCTGTCCGACCGGGGGCGCCAGTTCATCTCGAGTTTCTGGCAGAAGCTGATGGGCATCCTGAATGTCAAGGTCAACCTATCGTCGGCGAGACACCCGCAGACCAACGGACAAGCGGAGAGGGTCAACGCCATCATGCAGCAGTACCTGAGATGCTACGCGAACCAGCAGCCCTCGACGTGGGTGGACTATCTCGCTGGCCGAGTTTGCCTACAACAACACGAAGCACGTGTCCACGGGGGTGACACCGTTTTTCGCCAACAATGGGCGGCATCCCAGAACCTTCCCAGGGTTAGAGAAAGTGGGGGAGGGGGAGCCGCAGGGAGCTGAGGACTGGGCGGCGGAGTTACAGGAGGTCCACGAACAGCTCCGAAGGCAGTTGGAGCTAGCTAAACACGCTTACAAAATGCAGGCAGACCGACACAGGAGAGTTGGTGAGGACATACGGGTGGGGGACTGGGTCTGGTTAGCAGCCCAGGCGGTGCCGGCCAGATCGTTAGCTAAGAAGAAGCTTGGACACAAGCAGCTAGGGCCTTACCAAGTTGAGGCACAGATCAACCTAGTGGCCTTCCGGTTGACACTCCCGGAAGGATCCAGAATGCACCCGGTCTTTCATAGATCGGTGCTCACGCCTTATAAGGCACCTCACAGGTTCCAAGCACCAGGGACAGCTCCTAGTCCGCTCAGAGGCGCACCCACAAAGGGGGGGCCACCGAGGGAGGAGCCGCTCAACGAGGTCACGGAGATCTTGGACTCGAGATGGGGGAAGAGGGGGTTGAATATCTACTAGCCAGGGAAGGTACCCCGGCCAGCGCCAACAACTGGGTACCGTACTATGCGGTGGAGGAGCACTACCTCAAAGACGAGTTCCATGCACTGTACCCACACAGGCCCATGCCGGCGGATTATTTCGACGAATATCTTTTCACACCCACACTCTCAACCAGCACATTCCAGGGTTTCTCTTCAGCTGAAGAGGCGTCACAGGAGACCAGCTCCCCAGAGGGATCCCTCTCAGGGTTTGGTACAGGTGGATCTTATTGGTGGGAGGATCAACCTGAGGTGGGCTGGCGCAGAGAACTGCCGAGGGGACCATGGCACGCAGTGTCACCCCAGACAACAGAGGAAGGGGGGGCACCAGGCGAGTTGGGGGTAGATCCAGGTTTCGAACACACCTCCCAAGAGATGGAAGCAGAGGAGATCGCCGTCGACAGGACCATGGAGGACTTCCCGGACTTATCCGGCTGGCTGCACGCCACGGGGGAAGAACTGTACCCTGCACTCACCCCCACAACACTGGAGCCCCCAGAACCCACACCGGAAGAAGGGGAGGGGGAAGGGGTGGCTTCGAGGGGGGGATGGATGTCAGGGGCTCAGGAGCTGAGGCACAGGGAAGATGGGAGATGGAGAGCGAGGGGGAGGAATCCGAAGGGAGCGTAGGAGGGGACAGTGGTCCGAGGGATTCCATGAGCCTCTCCAGCGAATCGGAAGATTCACAGAAGGGAGCGCCAGTGGCCAGGGGCAGGGGGGTCCCAAGGGGAACGCCCCAGGAGCAAGGGGGCAGCAGGGACTCCCAGAGCGGTAGTTGGAAATCAGGACCAGCTTCCCCACCAGAGCAGAGTGGGGCGGGGAAGAGTCCCAGGCATCGGGGCCAGTGCTTTCCCCACCAGGGAGAGGAGACGAGGCAGAGCCTACCACGCCTCCCTCGGAGAGTCGGACAACGGAAGGGAGGTCAGATCCGGCCAGTGTCACGGAAGAGGGAAGCAGTGATAGAAGTAGTGTAACGGTTAGGAAAAGGTTACTGGGTTGGCGCGAGAAGCAAGTTCAAATGTACAGGAGCGCGGGACAGCAGAGAGTGAGGTTTGGGAACCGGGTCCTAAAGCACGCCGGAGGCAGGGGGAGGAGCTAAGCGACTCAGCGTCGGAAGAGTCCAGAAAGGGGAATGCCCCAGAGGGCAGGAGGACCCAGAGGAGAAGAGAGCAGCGCAGGAGGTGGAGCAGGGCTAGGATCTTAAACTGGTGCGGAAGGGGCGGAGACTCAGACGGGACTTCGCCGATCTAGAGTCTAGACGTAGGGCTGCACGCTCTGGCTTTGAAATGGAAATTAAACTTCAATAAAGACTTTTGTACATAACATCAGCCTGGCGTTGGTCCTCTGTGAGCTGGGACCTAGAGGCAGCTCTGACAGTAATGAAATATTATGTTTATGTTATATATTATATTATATTATATTATATTATATTATATTATATTATATTATATTATATTATATTATATTATATTATTATTTTATTATAGGGACGCAGGTGGCACTGTGGGTTAAACCAAAGAGCCTAGGACTTGCCAATCAGAAGGTCGGCAGTTCGAATCCCCACGACGGGGTGAGCTCCTGTTGCTCGGTCCCTGCTCCTGCCAACCTAGCAGTTTGAAAGCACGTCAAAGTGCAAGTAGATAAATAGGTCCCGCTCCGGCAGGAAGGTAAACGGTGTTTCCGTGTGCTGCTCTGGTTCACCAGAAGTGGCTTAGTCCTGCTGGCCACATGACCCGGAAGCTGTACGCCGGCTCCCTCAGCCAGTAAAGCGAGATGAGCGCCGCAACCCCAGAGCCGGCCACAACTGGACTTAGCGGTCAGGGGTCCCTTGACCTCTGGCAGACAATAATCAGGCATCTGCACAACATGACCAGCCATGATGCTGAAGAGTCATTGCTTCAACATGGGTGATCTTTGCTTCTTCCAGTGCACTGGCATGCATCAGGCCCTGGTGGGAGGCCCCCTTACCTGCTTGGGATTAGCCAAGAGGATAGCCAGCTGATTAGGATATTTTTAAAAACACAATTGCCCCTCCTCCACTTCTCACTTCCCTCTGTGTGTGAGCCTCATGCTGTGCTGCCTCATTAATGAGATTTCCACCTGTGGCCCCCTTGGAATATCCTGGGGGTCCCCAGGGGTCCATATGCCCATCCCCCATTGGGGAAGACTGATCTAATCCATCGTCTTGCAATGCAGACATCACAACTAGAAAAAGTCCTGGCAGATGACCATCCAGCCATCCATCCTCTCCACTTCCATTATTATCTATGCGTGTGAAGAATTTCTACGCCACCTTTTCACTAAAGTCTCGAGTCGGTGTGTACATTATTTTCTAATGCAACAGATGAAATTGAAAAATGATAAACTGTTATTATCATTGATTCAGTCCATTTATGCACTGCTTCATATTTCAAAAATAAACTTCTAAGTGGTTTTGAAATCCCAACAAAAAGTAATTGATATAAGAAATGCGGTACAAATTGTGCATTCAGAAGCAGACATTGCTCTTATTGCTAAAGGCTCTAGATAATCGGCTTCTTCCAAGAATGCTGGGAGTTGCGCTGCCAACATCCTCTTTGTCACCCAAAAAGAGGCCACCTGACACCATTGATGATGATGATGATGATGATGATGATGATTTTCAATTTCTATACCGCTTTTCATCTGAGGATCATAGGGCAGTTCATAATATCAAAACACAAAAATACACACCATAATAAGAAATAAAGTAATTACCCCTCCCATTCTAAAAGGCCATAGATGGTTTCATATGTCAGATGCCTGGGAGATGAGGGAGAATGATGTTGTCTGGTGCCCAAAAATATGTAGTGAAGGTGCCAGGCGAGCCTTCCTGGGGACAGCATCCCACAGATGGGGAGCCACCACAGAAAAGGCCCCGTTTTCGTACTGGCACCCCCTGGACCTCTTGAGGAGGAGGCGCACGAAGGAGAGCCTCAGAGGATGATCTCAGGGTCTGGGGAGGTTCATATGGAAAGTGGCAGTCGTTGAGGTACTGCAGTCCTGATCCATTTAAGGCTTTATGGGTCAAAACCAGCACTTTGAATTGGGTCTGGAAACAGTGGTAGCCAGTGCAGTTGGACCAGGATTGGCATCATGGGCTCAAACCGTCTTGCCCCGGTGAGCATCCTGGCTGCCAAATTCTGCCCCAGATGAAGTTTTCACATAGATTTTAAACAGCATGGGGGATAAAATTGCACCCTGAGGAACCCCACATTGAAGTCTCCGTGGGGCTGAAGAACACTCCCCAAGCATCGCCCTCTGGAAACGACCATCCAAGTAGGACTGGAACCACCGCAGGCAGCAGCAGGGATGCTCTCAGCCCAGAGGTGGGAAGAAGGAAAAGTACCGGCCAGAGAAGAAGGACAGACCAAGCTGATTGCCGAAATGGCAAGATGGATGGGAAAGATCAGAAACCAGGAAGACCAAGTATTTGTGAAAGACTGGAATAACTTTTTAAGATATTTGAGAGACCACTGTAAACAGTTGAACTCATTGGCAGGAATACAATGACACTTGTAAAGTAACATGAACTTTGGATACTATGGATATATAACAGATAGGCTACAGTAAAAGATGCAGGGATTAAACTGGAAATGGAACCTATGGAGGGAAGCCATGGGTTTGGGAGAACCCTTTTTTCTTCTTGTTTCTTTGGAACTGTTATACTTGTGATGTTCCAGGGATATCCGCAACTGAGCATCCTTTCGGCTTTGGCCCAGCCGCTTCATCAGCTCTGAATCTACTTGTACTTGTCCTCCACTCTTCCTCAGTAGCATGTTGGACGCCTTCCGACCTGAGGGGCTCATCTTCCAACGTCATAACTTTTATCTGGCTGTTGTATTTGTCCATGGAGTTTTATTGGCAGGGATACTGGAGTGGCTTGCCGGTTCCTGCTCCAGGTGGATCACGTTTGGTCAAAACTCTCCACTATGACCTGTCCATCTTGGGTGGCTCTGCATAGCATAGCTCATAGCTTCTCTGAGTTATTCAAGCCCCTTCGCCACGGCAAGGTAGTGATCCATGAAGGGGGTATAATCTTTACACAAAACAAATATTATTATTTTTAAAAGGACTGAAACCAACACAGAGTGGAGTCACCCACCCCTAACTCCCCCCGGCTCCAGAAAGAGACCATGGTTGATGGTATCAAAAGCCACAGTGAGAACTGGATGCTGGACTAGATGGCCCATGGGCCTGATCCACCAGGCTCGCCTCATGCTCTTACTCACTTCTGGAAACACACAAGACACTTCCTCTGGATAGTTGATGTTGTGACCTTCAGACACTCAGAATTTATTTTAAAAAATAATATAAAAATCCTGTAAGTTTCTAAACCCTCTTTCTTGCTGCTCTTTTAGTTTTAGCTTGTTCTATTGATTTTAATGTTCAATTGATGGATGATTTTAAGCTGCCTTGATCTTATTGAATTTTGATGCTTTCCATCTGAAAGCTAGCACAGGACTATTACAGACAGTGCGGTCCTGGACACAGGCTCCCCGTCCCCAGCCAGGCTTACTCCCAGGTAAGTGCACAGAGGATTCAAGAAGATTTGGGGCAGAGACGTGAGGTGGACTTCAGGGGGCAGCCTCTCCTCTCCTATGAGCACAGCTTTGGGCGCCTGCAAACAGCCACCTCCCGAACACCAAATTAAATGTGTTGGATGATACCAATATTGATCTTCCTTACAACCTTATTTTGGAAGAAGACTATTAAATGAGGATATTACAGGAGGGTTGCAAAGTTATGCATGTTGTGGCGAAAGCAGGGCCGTTTTTCTCCCTCTCTCCTAACACAAGGAATAATATGAGACTGCAGAGTCAAGCTACAGAGCTCGCTTGCCCAGCAGGCAGGGAGGGCTGCCAACTGGGGCGGCTTCAGAAGAGGATCGGACAAATTCATGGATGAGGAGAGGACAACTGGTGGCTTCTTGCCACAAGGGCCATGCTCCACAGCTGGAGCCAGCAGTGCTTCTGAAGTCCAGTTGCCGGAATCGGCAAGCCCTTCAGCGTGATGTGGCCCAAATCTCGGACAACGTCTTCCGGCTCCAAAATCCTGCATCACAAGGATCCTAATTGCTAAAAATTGGAAAAAAGAAACTGTGCCAACAAAAAAGGAATGACAAGACAAACTGTTAGAGTATATTGAACTGGCTAGATTAACAGAGGCACGTTAGAGATCACACTAGACAAGAGTTTCAAAAAGCATGGGGGAAATGCAGAGAATACTTCACAAAACAGTGCCCTAAATTACATACCTGGACTTGTTTCGGTCAATGACTGCAGGAGACTTTGTGGATATTTAAGTTATAATTAGAAAAATCTTAATAATTATTCATAAATAATTAGTGGCACCCGCCTTGTGGAACGCCTTGGGGAACGCCCTCCCATCAGATGTCAAAGCGATAAATAACTACCTGACATTCAGAAGACATCTTAAGGCAGCCCTGTTCAGGGAAGTTTTTAATCTGTGATATTTTAGTGTATTTCTGGTTTTTATGGAAGCCGCCCAGAGTGGCTGGGGAAACCCAGCCAGATGGGCGGGGTACAAATAATAAATTATTATTATTATTATTATTATTATTATTATTATTATTATTATAAAGGAAACAGCTTATAAGAAGTAAATAAGGAGGCCAAATACAGGATAAAGGAAGTCTTTTATTTGGTTGTTTGTATTGTTGCATGTTATGCTTATTGTATGTTAAGTTTGTATTTAATGAGGGTGGATTTCTGTATTGGGGGGGGGGGTTGGGGGGTTATGTTATGTTGTAAATAAAATTTCTAATGGGGGGGGGGGAATCCCTAATCAGTTACGAGACCCCCACCAGACCGTGGCCCCGAAAAAGGGCTTCCTTTCAGGGCGGGATCTCAGCCCCAAAGAGCGCAAGAGCAAGGTGCTTCAAATGGCCACTGGGCTCTCGCAAGAGAAAACAGGATGTCCCAGTTATCCCAGTGCAGTTGATGGGAATGAGACTCTTTTGCTTGGGAGTTTTCCCCCAGGGTGGCTGCTGTGGGCACAGGAGGCAGGGCTGAAGGGGCCACCAGCCTGGTCCAGCAGGCTCTTCTCTTGACCTCAACTCAGCCAGGGTCATCCCATGGAGATCTGGGACACACAGAAGGAACAGGCTTCTTCACACAGCACTCAGTTCCACCGGCTCCTAGCCGCAAGACCCGTCTCCTGCCTCCAGAATCAGAGGCTGTGGAAGCCCAGTTCACCCTTTCTGCTGGTGTGGGAACCACATAAACGCGTGGAGCAGTAAGATGGACCACCTTGGAAGGGGCTGGACTCTCCTCCATGGGAGGCTTTTAAATAATGTTTGGATGGCCAGCTGTCAGCGATTCTTGAGCTGTCATTCCTGCATTGCAGGGGGTTGGACTAGAAGATCTTTAGGGCCCCTTCCAACTCCACCTTCCCATGATTCTATTGAACTTGTATTTTGAGACTGCACTAAAAAAAACCCAAAAAAACCAGAGTCTTAAAGAGTTCCACCACTTGCCTTCTTGAACATTTTTTTTATTTGTGCTTGTTCTCCAAATAAAATAAAAAACAAGTCAGATTCTGCTCCTCTTTATACCCATAAATGTAGATTTCCTCTCACCTTCCCCTGAAGATGCTCTAGTATTTTATGTTCTCAGTGCAAGCAGGACATGACTCTTTGCCTGAAGCCAGACATCTGCTTCCTCCCTCTACCCCCCCCCCGCCACCGCCTTGCAATGACTTTTCTGTGTCCAAGAACCTGGTGGTCTGTCTTTGTGGGGGGCTTAGCCACTGACTTCACAGACTTCTCCCCCCGCCCCGTCCCTCTGCCCACCTGCTGCCAACATGTTTTTTCTGTGTTCAGGGGAAAAGGGTCTCTTTTCAGAATCTGTTTCTGCAGCTCCTGCCTTGGACGAGACAGAACATTTGCTGTGCGGCCTGATGGTCTTCCAGCCCATATTTTTTCTTCCTGCCTGCAAAGCTTGTTATTATGATTATTTCATATAAAAAGCCTTTGAACCTAACTGGACTCTGATGAATTCTTCATGGCCTGAGCGGACGCAACCGGCGGATGGAGGCCAGACTAGCAAAGGACAGCAAAGTCTGTTTCATCTCTCTCTCTGCAGCGAGGAGGACTGGCAAATGATGTGCTGCTTCCAGAGTTTCCTCTTTCATTGGGGAACTGGTCTTTCCAGTCCGTGGTGCTTTCTGGGCACCCGCAGGACAGGGACTGCCTTGCACCTGCAGGCTATTATCCAAGCAAAGACACATGTGTCTCTTTGGCAAGGAAACAGACGAACCCTCGGTCCTGCTCAGCTCTTATCCAGATGACTTCAGCCTTCTCCTCACCTCTCTCCAGAACTCTCCCTCATTTGCCTCTTTTGCTGCTCTAATCACGTCACCTTCCTTCGCTTTTGCAGGAAGCCAAACAGAATACTCAGCTTCACTTTTCTGGCTGGCAACGCCGGATTGCTTGAAGCCAAACCAAAGCTGCCCACAATTTCCAAAAACTTTTTTGTTGGTGCCGAAAATGTCTCAACTGTTCAGCCTCTTCCCAAAAATATGTGTCCTCGTGGAAGAGCTGTCCCTTGCAGAGAGAGAACATCTAGAGCTGTGGTTCCCAGCATGGGGCACATGCCCCCAAGGGGGGCAATTTGATTTTTAAGGGGGGCAATTTGAGAATAATGGCCTTTTAGGCTTCCTCCAAGTGAATAGGAGTTCACTTTTTGAATAATAAGAATTATATGTCGGGGGGGGGATCAGGATTTTAGAGATGCTTAGGTGGGGCATGGCCAAAAAAGGTTGAGAACTACTGATCTAGAGTTAGAGAATTATAGAATCATAGAATTGATGGTTTTGAGTTCTGGTGCTGGAGGAGACTCTTGAGAGTCCCATGGACTGCAAGAAGATCAAACCTCTTCATTCTGAAGGAAATCAGCCCTGAGTGCTCACTGGAAGGACAGATCCTGAAGCTGAGGCTCCAAGACTTTGGCCACCTCATGAGAAGAGAAGACTCCCTGGAAAAGACCCCGATGTTGGGAAAGATGGAGGGCCCAAGGAGAAGGGGATGACAGAGGACGAAATGGTTGGGTAGTGTTCTCGAAGCTACAAACATGAGTTTGACCAAACTGTGGGAGGCAGTGGAAGACAGGAGTGCCTGGCGTGCTCTGGTCCAGGGGGTCACAAAGAGTTGGACACGACTAAACAACAACAACAAGTATTCTAGATTTGGAAGGGACCTCAAAGGACATCTAGTCCAGCCCCTGCAATTCAGGAATCTCAACTAAAGCATCTATGGCAGGTGAATATCCAACCTCTGCTTAGAAACCTCCAAGGAAGGAGAGTCCACCACCTCCTGAGGGAGAGCATTCCACTGTCTTAACAGTTCTCACTAACAGAATGTTTCCCCTGCTGTCTAGTCGGAATCTCCTTTCTTGTAACTTGAAGCCATTGGTTGTGTCCTCCCCTCCAAAGCAGGAGAAAACAAGCTTCTTCCCTCTTTCATGTGACAGCCCTTGAGATATTTGAAGGTGGCTCTCCTATCTCCTCTCAGTCTGTCAAACAGCTCATACCATCGTTGGAATGTTCTTCCCAATGTTTAGTCAGAATCTCCACAATCGTGATCCCATCAGGCCTCTTTAGACTTCCAAGGGAACAGCAGCTCATTTTGTGACATTCATTGTCTGGGAAGTTTTGATTCCCCAACACGTCTCTGTATGCCTTTCACAATCCCACTGACTTCTCAGTGGTATTGTGATTAATTAATGTAGATAAAGGGCTTATGGGCAGCACATCCACAGTGCCATTATCTGTTTTATTGTGGCTGCTCTCATCTGATCTGAATTATATGGCTTTCTTTATTGGAGTACATGATGCACGATTTGGAGCCATTTAAAGACAACGATCTGGAAGGGATGTGCTACACTGATTGGGCTCTGCAGCGCAAGGAAAACCAAAAACCCACTTTCCCACAAGCAGGAATGCCTACAGAAAGAAGAAAGGGAGAAGGTTCTAGGGGTCCATTTCCCTTAGACAGTCCAGCACTCCTCTCTCCTGAATGTTTTTTTGTTTTTTTGTAGGGTAAGAATGACCCATTCTAGTTCTGAAACCTCCTCCTCCTCCTCCTTCGATCCCTCGTAGCTGAGTAAGATTGTCTTCCATAAACATGGTTTTAAAAGTGACTATGGAGTCCAATTCTGGATCCACACGCCCTTCCACAGTGGGGACATTGGTTTCTGGGCGGGAGCTGATCACAGTGTGGATTTGCCAAGTGTGCCTTCCTCTTAGCGCGTTTCTCCCTCTTGTCCTGAGTTCGAGTGTCTTCAAAGCCCATGACACCTTTGGTCAAGGCTGTTCTCAAACTGGAGCGCTCACAGGCTAGTGTTTCCCAGTTGTCAGTGTTTATACTACTTTTTTTTAGATTTGCCTTGAGAGCGTCTTTGAATCTCTTTTGTTGACCACCAGCATTACGCTTTCCCATTTTTAAGTTCAGAATAGAGTAGTTGCTTTGGAAGACATCAAGCATCCACAAAACATGACCACTGTAAGGTGAGAAAGGAGGCTGGACTAGATCTCCTCCCTTCAGTTTGACCCATAAGAACACAAGAAGAGCATCTGCTGGGTGAGGCCATTGGTCCGCCTAGTCCAGCCTTCTCTTCTCAATGAGAACATGCCACAAAGGGAAAGCTGCAGGCAAGATTCAAGCACAAGAGCCCTCTCCCTTCCTGCTGTTTCCAAAACTTGTATTCAGAAGCATTGCTGCCTCCAACCGTGGAAGCAGAGGAAGAGCACCACCATCTTGGCTAGATGCCATCAAAAGCCTTTTCCTCCTCTACGAATTTGCCTAATCCTCTTCTGAACCCATCTAAGTTGGTGCCCATCACTGTCTCCTGTGGGAGGCAGGGGCGGAGGAAGGGGGGCAGTGGAGGCGGGCCACCCCGGGTGTCACCACTGAGGGGGGTGACAAAATGCCGGGCGGCACTCACCGTGGGGCCTGCAGCGCGCTCAAGTCACGTGTCTCTCCTGGGAGTGTCGCAGTGGTATGGGTGCTCACATGCTCCACACTGCCCCAAACAGTCCGCCCACCATCTCCTCCTCAGCTGTAGGGTGGCTGAGTGGAAGGAGGCAGGCAGACTCCTCGGAGGTCCCACGGAGTGTCTTGCCCCAGCTCACCCTGCCCCATGGGTGGCTGGCCCCATCCCCTCAGGTGACTGTACACCCATATACAGCCCACATCTTCAGTGCCTGCATAGGCTGCATGTTGGGAGCACCTTCTCTGACCTTCCAATCACAGGAACGCAGGAACAGCAGCGCAGCATTCCCAAGGAATAGGTCCTGGTGCAGTGAACCCACATTTGCTATTGCGAGCCCCTCAAAAGCAGCAGAGAAACAGAAGCCATACTGTGGAAGTTTTGTTGCATACCTAATTTTATTTCAACTGATTAAACAAATAAAAGAACATAACAAACATGTATGAGAGAGTCAGCTCTCTCATGCTGCCATCTTGTCTCTAGACAGATCAAAGAGAAAACAACACAGTACTGGGGATGGAGGTCTGGAAGAGTAGTTCCGCCCCCTCCAGACAGAAAGTAAAACAAACATGATCTGGTGATCTTTGCAATGGGAGGGATGAAAATACTGACATCAGGGCACATGCGCCGCCCCAGGTGCCCGATCGGCTGGCTCCGCCGCTGGTGGGAGGGAGTTCCATGGCTCAACTATGTGCCATGTGGCGAAGGACTTTTTTTAATCTGTTCTGACTCTTCCAACATTCAGTTCCATTGGACATCTATGAGTTCTCATGTAATGAGAGAGAGAGAGTAACACTTTTCTCTATCCACTTTCTCCACAACACGTGTGATTTTATAAATTTCTATCATCACTGCAAATGGTGACAGCAACCACGAAATTAAAAGACGCCTGCTTCTTGGGAGGAAAGCAATGACAAACCTAGACAGCATCTTAAAAAGCAGAGACATCACCTTGCCAACAAAGATCTGTATAGTTAAAGCTATGGTTTTCTCAGTAGTGATGTATGGAAGTGAGAACTGGACCATAAAGAAGGCTGATCGCCGAATAATTGATGCTTTTGAATTATGGTGCTGGAGGAGACTCTTGAGAGTCCCATGGACTGCAAGAAGATCAAACCTCTCCATTCTTAAGGAAATCAGCCCTGAGTGCTCACTGGAAGGACAGATCCTGAAGCTGAGGCTCCTAGACTTTGGCCACCTCACGAGAAGAGAAGACTCCCTGGAAAAGACCCTGATGTTGGGAAAGATGGAGGGCACAAGGAGAAGGGGACGACAGAGGACGAGATGGTGGGACAGTGTTCTGGAAGCGACCAGCATGAGTCTGACCAAACTGCGGGAGGCAGTGGAAGACAGGAGTGCCTGGCGTGCTCTGGTCCAGGGGGTCACGAAGAGGCGGACACGACTAAACGACTAAACAACAACAAAATCAGGTAACCTCTTATGTTGTTACAAAAACTGTTGGCTCCATAGTTCAGGAAAAGCAAAATGATTTCTAAACAAAGGAAAGGGGACACATTTTCCTTCTGGTGTAGCGCCGCTGGAAACTGGTGAAGTAAGAATCCAAATCCAAAGGAATCCAAAGGAATCCAAAGGAATCCAAAGGAATCCAAAGGAATCCAAATGAAGTAAGGAATCCAAATCTGCCTTGTCCAAATCTGCAGGGCTCTGGGTCATATTTTCTTTCCTCTCCAGGCTTGCTGGGTAGGTCTAAGGCAGGTATGGCCAAACTTGGCCCTCCAGATGTTTCGGGACTACAGCTCCCATCATCCCTAGCTAACAGGACCAGTGGTCCGGGATGATGGGAATTGTAGTCCCAGAACATCTGGAGGGCCAAGTTAGGGGAAATGTGAAACGCAGCAGTGGATTCCTTTCAGGACCAGCCTGGAACGAGAACTCAGAAGCAGCTCAGAGAAGCTGTAATTCCTTCCTTGCAGGGGGTTGGACTAGATGACCCTCGGGTCCCTTCCAGCTCTATGGTTCTGTGATTCTCTAAGTCAGGAGTCTGCAACCTTTAAGACAAAAAGAGCCACTTGGACCCGTTTCCGAAGGGGAAAAAAAACTGGGAGCCGCAAAACTCATCATTATAAAAATAACTTTTTTGTCACTTTTTTATTATTTCTTTGTTTGACCCCCTCAGAATTACTCCTCCTCATAGAAATAAACGTTAAATTAACAAGTTACCTTTTTTGTGTGTGTGTGTTCTTCACTCCCCTTCAAAACAGTGACCAGCGTACATGCCCCCTTCCAATGCAGTGACCAGCGTACATGCCCCTTGCAATGTGGCGGGCGGGCGGGCGGGAAGGTGACGTCAGGACGGTGCGTGACTAACGCACGCACCGCCCCCATGCGATGTCACAGCCAGTACAGTGCCCGCCACAGTGGGGAGTGTCAGGGCGCACAATGCGCCTCCTCCCCTCGCTAGTATCCGCCCCGGAGCCGCGGCAAAGGTGTAAAAGAGCCACATGCGGCTCCGGAGCCGCGGGTTGCAGACCCCTGCTCTAAGTGAATGAGTCACGCGCAGCCCAAATCTTGGCAACATCTGGAGTCTGCTGGTAGCCTGCTAAAGTTTGATTTAAATTTGCAGCTCACACACGTGCCTCTTTTTACAGTAAATAAAAGGCCTTCAATAAGATCGGCAGCCATCTCCTTTGGAGATCCAGAAAGATAGAGGTAATTAAAAGAGCGGAAGGAGGTACATTCATGCCTCGTTATCTTTTAGTTGTTAAAAAGCCGTGATTAAATAAAGTTGATGGAAGCTGCCAGTAAGACAGATTATCTTGCTTAAAAGGGCTCCGTCATTTTTTATTTTATTTTCTAATTTCTCCATAGAACTGATCAGAACAAGACTCTGCATTTAATGGTCCAAATTAGAGGCTAATGAGCACTACAGAAGCAATATCCACCCATCTCCCTCTATGCAGATACTTTCAGCCGCTAAGCGAGAGGAAACGAGGAAGACGCAGGTCTGCTTCCTTCTCCAGAGGCCAGAGGTCCCCACCATGGTACATGGTGCATGCAGAGAAGAGCAGAATGGGACCAAAGGGTCATCTAATCCAACCCCCTGCAATGGAGGGCTCACACCTGGAAGTGGCAGCTGGGTGTGGCAACCCACACTTCTGACATTTGTCCACTGAAAAGACCCTGGCTAGCTCTTCGCTTCACCTCCGTTGCCCGCTGATGAAGAGGAGGACTCCAACTCCTGCTCCCTGACAAATGCCTTTGTTTACCAAGGCAGGAGCAGGAGCAGATAGGTGGGGGCCTGGGGCCTGGAGCTTATTGAATATGTGGGGCAGGAGATCACTCATTTGCTTGCAAGGAGAAGAACAAGAGTCCCTGGCAACACGGCAACAGGAGCTCCTCAGGGTTCAGCTGTGAGAAGAAGGCAGAGTTGGTGGCTGTCAAATCTGTGGTTTGCACAGATCTCAGAATTGTCACGTTGGAAAGTCCAACCCCTGTGACGAAGGAGTCATGACTAGATAACCCAGACAACCTCTGTTTAAGAACCTCCAAGGCAGGAGAGTCCACTACCTTCCAAGGGAGTCCATTCTGCTTCTACCCACAGAAAGTTCTTCCTAAGGTTTAATTGGACTCTCCTTTCTTGTAATTTGATTGCATTTAGGTCCTCCTCTCTGGAGCAGCAGAAAACAAGCTCGCTCCCATCTCCGACAGCAGGCGTTCTCTCTCTCTCCCTCCCTCCCTCCTTCTCTCTGGCTTCCTTTGTGGAGAAATCCAAGAAATTGGAAGTCCTCCTAGTTGCTCTCCTCATCCATACAATACGATATGATACGATAATCTTTATTGTCATTGTCCCATACAGAACAACAAAATTGAAAAAATCTACATTGGACATTCAAAAACCAACAAGCCTGCTATCCCAGCTATCCCAGCCTGGTTAGCCCCCTAAAAACTCCGATACCCCATAATTAAATACAATATACTCCCATAGAGACTACTTTACACTGCGTTTAAAACCAAAATCGCATTTGGATAGAAACTGTTTCTCAGGCGGCTAATCCTAGTCTTTATAACCCTGTACCTTCTCCCAGAAGGCAGAAGCTGAAATAGATCATTTCCGGGGTGCGCACTATCCTGCGCTACCTCTGCAGCTTTCTTATGGCACCTGGAAGTGCAGATTTGATCCAAGGTGGGAAGAGGCCTCCTCCAGGAATTTTTGCCATCCCATTTTAAAGCCATCAAGGTTGGGGCTCAGCACTGCCTCCCGTGAGAATAAGTCCCATTGTTTATCAATGTGTGGTTTTGTCCCACTATTCTTGAAGGAAGGAAGAACAAATAGATAGAGTGGAATCTGCCCAGACTGATCTTTCTCAGTTTCTCATTTTTCCCCATCTTCAATTCTCTACATTCTCATTGGCTGGTCATCGTGCCAATGAGAAAACACCACAGGATGTGAGTTCTTACTTCTCCATGGGACCTCTTGGGAAGAGAAAATTTGCATGGACATAATTCACCTTTGCACACCAGCCCTATGAAATTTCCAGAACACCCAGACATGTGATCTTTCAAATCAAATTGGTTCGCTTCTAAGAGTGGTAATAAGAACATAAGGATGTATGAAGAGCCTACTGGATCAGGCCCATCTAGTCCAGTGGCCAACCAGATGCCAGTGAGAAACCCATGAACAGGATCTGATCACTACATCAACTCTCCCCTCCTGTGATTTCCAGGAACTGGGATTCAGGAGCATTGCTGAATCTGACCAGGGATGCAGATCATAGCTATTGATAGACCTTTCCTCCTCCATGAATTTCTCCAATCCTCTTCAAAGCCATCCACTGCCTCCTCTGGTAGTGAGTGTCATGGATTAAATAAGCGCTGCATGAAAAAGTCCTTGTCACCAAACTTCTTTCTGCCTTAAAACTCCCTTCCTTCTTCACATGCTCAGGCGCTGCCTGGTTTTCCACAGCTGTGGAGCAATTTCCTGGTTCCCCCCAGAGTTAAGGGTAGAGGTCATGATGGGACAGATAAGGCCCTCTGGCAGAGTTTTCTGGAGAAATTGTGTCGCATCTCCATCCAACAAGTCCCCAGGGGGCCCTAAGACACAAATATTATTTTTGTCTGACTTGTTTTTCAGTTCATTAAGCTTCTCTTCCAGCTCACTCATTTTTTGTTGTCGTTTGGAGGCGAAAAACAAAACATGCAGAAGGATTTCAGACTTAAATTCCTTCATTCCAGCGAAGAGTTTGCTGTGTCCCTTAATCCCGGTCGGTCTCTAGAGGTGGAGTCCTAGACACTCTTTCATGGAAGCAGTTTGTCTTGCCACATTTTCTGCAATCAGCTTCCTCTAATGCAGCACATTTTTGTACACAATTTTCACTAAGCCAATTATGCCTGCTCTCCCCTCACCTTCCACACATCCCCCCACTTTCTATGTTTTTATATGGAGAACTACACCCCAAGATTCAGAAATGTGAGACACACACCTCAGGGCCATTGAGATGTGCCCTTGCCCCACCTCTCCCCCCCCCCCCCAGGGGAACCCGATCCTGGCTGCTGAATCGGAGGAAATGTCAGTCAGGTATTCTCCGGATTGACATTTGCTCTGATTTATTGTGAAAGAGTGAGTTTTCTGGAGGAATGCAGCAGGGCAAGACCAAAACTGATTGGACCAGCATCTAGAATAATAAATATAATAATAATTTATTACTTATACCCAGCCCATCTGGCCGGGTCTCCCCAGCCACTCTGGGCAGCTTCCAACAGGATATTAAAAACACAATAAAAGATCAAACATTTAAAACTTCCCTAAACAGGGACAAAGGGGAAACTGCTCAGATTCATGCTTTCTAGACACGGGACAAGTGCAAGTCTGTTACGTCCCATTTGGACCACTGTAACATGCTGGTGGCACTGTGGGTTAAACCACAGAGCCTAGGACTTGCCGATCAGAAGGTCAGCGGCTTGAATCCCCGCGACGGGGTGAGCTCCCGTTGCTCGGTCCCTGCTCCTGCCAACATAGCAGTACGAAAGCACATTAAAGTGCAAGTAGATAAATAGGTACCACTCTGGTGGGAAGGTAAACGGCATTTCCGTGCACTGCTCTGGTTCGCCAGAAGTGGCTTAGTCATGCTGGCCACATGACCCAGAAGCTGTATGCCAGCTCCCTTGGCCAATAAAGCGAGATGAGCGCTGCAGCGAGTCGGTCATGACTGGACCTAATGGTCAGGGGTCCCTTTACCTTTACCTTTAACATGCTCTATGTGGGGCTGCTTTTAAAAAGTGCTGGGACTCCTTGCCTATCCCAAAGGACTGCAGCCAGACTGTTGACTGGAGCTGGTTGCAGGGGAATCATCCAGGCTGCCTTTGGGGCCAGTTCTTGCCTTGTTTCAGGTAATGTGCATTACCTAGGCTTGCATTAAAATGTCAGCCAAACCAAATTTCTTCACCATCCCTAACTGTCAAGGGACCTTCAGAAGGCATCGTCTCATCCAGGTCCCTGCTGGTGCAAGAAATCTACAACATCCCTGATGACCATCCAGCCCCTGTGTCAGAGAACTTTTTTTCCACTTTGCCCTGCCAGGAAAACCCACTCTTTAACACAGCATGAAAAACAGAAATTTGGGTTTTCTGTGGAGTTTTGCTCCTATTTGTGGGAATGTTCAGGGAGACAGGAGAGGATATCTTGTTGAATAATATCCTTTCTGACTTGCGCTAGCAGGTTCTATAACTTAGCAGAGTTTTAACATTCACCTTTTAAATGCCCAGCAGTTAGCTTGTTGCAGGCTAGTTTTAGCCTCTCAGTATAAGATTCCTGGTAATTCCCTTATATCCCTCTTAAAAAGAATAGACATGACACAATCTTGTGTAAAAAGTATAAAAGAAGTCCACCCGCTGGCTCCTCGCTCAGCTGTACGGCGGCAGGCAGACTCCTCACCACAAGGCATGCAATCTCCCCCCCCCCCAAAAAATGAAGTAAAGTCAAACCATTTTTGCAGGCAAAAAAAAAAAAAAAATCAATGGGGGGGTGACAAGAAATTCCCCCCACCGGGTATCACCTGACCTTGCTATGCCACTGGGGCCATTTAGCCCAACCCCTTGAAATGCAGGAATCTCAGCTAAACAGCTCTCCCATCAGAAAGTTATTCCCACATTCTGCATTAAAATTGAGCCTTGGAGGGTTGCCTCTGGCCGCTGAGCTGAAGGTTCCCCATTTAAACCTTGAAAATCAACCCCCAAAATAATCCCTGCCGGGGATTCTTCAGCTGTGATTCCTGCACTGCAGAGAGGTGGACTGGATGGCCTTTGGGGTTCCCTTCCAGGTCTACATGATTCCACGCTCTTTACAGTGCCTTTGTGGAGTGTTAGGAGAGGGGCAGGGAGCTAAGAAAGAGGGGAAATGAATATTCTTGTTTAAAGCAAATTACATTTTGCGTGCTGCTGTCTTGCAGGAAATCTGTAAGGCAACAACGGAGTGAAAACACGTCCATCATACTTAAGACATCTGACGCTTGATAAGCAGTTCCCCTCCTGCTTCCCCTTGGACTCTGCTTTCGCATCTGCTGCCAGCATTTGGATAGATTATGAGGCGGATTGATGGGCTGCTGGGGTCTAATTCTTGCGCTTGAAGTGCTTGCGCCCTTCCGTCCTGACACCGGCCAGGAGCGCCTGCCCCAGAGAGAGTCAACCGGGGTGTAATTAAGTTGCAAAAGACTCTAATTCAAGTGTGACATTGCCGCGCTCTTCTCCTCCAAGCCCGCCTCGGCTCGGGAGAACAATAATTAATATATTCATCAGGAAATGTTTAATGTTAGGCTTTCAGCTTCTCGAGACATGTCTGAAGGATGGAGCCGCAATCAAGAAGCTTTAGCTATACTGAAAGCAAATCCCAGGCTATCCGAGTGTTCCTGGAAGCGCAGGAACCAGGAAGTGGGCTTTGGGCTTTGGGTGGCATTCTCTCTGGAGACGCCTCACCTCCTTTCCTCTCCTGGCACCAAACGGGGCCTGATCGGCTCCCTGAGAGGCACTTTAATTATGGGTCCACTGGCAGCTAATTGGCAGCATGTGGAGGGAGCACAAAAGGCAGGGATCCATCCTGCACAATGCGGAATTGACAGGAGGCAAGAGAAAGGCAAATGGGCCATTTTTCGCTTCTCTGTTCCTCGGCTTCCCAATTTCAGTAAGTATTTCTATTGAAAGATTTCAACACAAAATGCAATATAGGTAAAGGTAAAGGGACCCCTGACCGTTAGGT
This sequence comes from Podarcis erhardii, assembly GCF_964252035.2. Classification (NCBI taxonomy): domain Eukaryota; kingdom Metazoa; phylum Chordata; class Lepidosauria; order Squamata; family Lacertidae; genus Podarcis; species Podarcis erhardii. The sequence continues at coordinate 1,072,431 of NC_138497.1, read as the reverse complement.
CCAGTCGTGGCTGACTCTGGGGTTGCGGAGCTCATCTCGCTTTATTGGCCGAGGGAGCCAGCGTACAGCTTCTGGGTCATGTGGCCAGCATGACTAAGCCACTTCTGGCGAACCAGAGCAGCACACGGAAACAGCATTTACCTTCCCGCTGGAGTGGTACCTATTTATCTACTTGCACTTTGACATGCTTTCAAACTGCTAGGTGGGCAGGAGCAGGGACCGAGCAATGGGAGCTCACCCCGTCACGGGGATTCAAACCGCTGACCTTCTGATCGGCAAGTCCTAGGCTCTGTGGTTTAACCCACAGCGCCACCCGCGTCCCTATGAATATATATATATATATATATATATGTATGTATGTATGTCAGGGGCTCAGGAGCAGAGGCACAGGGGAGAGAGGAAACGGAGAGCGAAGGGGAAGAATCAGAGGGCAGCGTAGGGGAGTATGACAGTGGCCCGAGAGATTCCATGAGCTTCTCCAGCGATTCAGAAGATTCCCAGAGGGGGGCGCCGATGGCCAGGGCAAGGGGGGTCCCAGGGGGGACGCACCAGAAGCAAGGGGCCAGCGGGGACTCCCAAAGCAGCAGCGGGAGATCAGGACCAGTTCCCCCACCAGAGCGGAGTGGGGGGGAAGAGTCCCATGTGTCAGGGCCAGCGTCTCCTCCAGCAGGGAGAGAAGATGAGTCCGGGCTGACCACGCCTCTATCAGAGAGTGAGGGAACGGAGGGGAAGTCAGGTCCAGCTAGCCTCCCCGAAGGGGGAAGCAGTGACAGGAGTAACGGTCAGGAGAAAGGTTGCCGGCTGGGCACGAGCGCCAAGTTCAAATGTACAGGCGCGCGGGACGGCAGAAAACCCGGATTGGGAACCAGGTCCTAAAGCCCGCCGGAGGCCGGGGGAAGACTCAGGGGACTCAGCGTCAGAAGAGTCTAGAAAGGGCAAGACCCCAGGGGACAGGCGGACCCAGAGGAGGAAAGAGCAAAGGAAGAGGTGGAGCAAGGCTAGAGTCTTAAACTGGTGTCTGGGGGGAGGAGATTCAGACGGAGCTTCAGCGGTCTAGAGTTTGAGACGTAGAGCTGCGCGCCGCGGCTTTGGAATCGAAACTGAACTTCAATAAAGACTTTTGTATATAACAAGAACTGGCGTTGGTCCTTTGTGAGCTGGGACCTCGGGCAGCTCTGACAATATATATATATATATGCAATATAAATCAAACCAATCACAATGACAAAAACAAGAAGAAACCAAGAAATGCAACTCTGGCTCTGGTTAAGAGCTGTTTGGCAGTGGAACGGTCTCCCTCAGGAGATGGTGGACTCTCCTTCCTTGAAGGTTTTTCAGAAGAGGTAGGGTGGCCAAATGTCAGGGATGCTTTAAAAAATAATAATATTTATTTGTATCTTCTGATTAAAATTTTACAATCTTATATCGAACATAGATCATAAAAACCAGATCCCAGGGACTTCCATCTTCCCCTTTGTGAGTCCTATCATTAATCATTTCCTCCTGCATCTTTTATGATGGCCCAAATCTTTTACATCTCCATTATATCCAAAATTCACCATTAAACTGCAAGTGATATTCCAATTCTACTAACAATTCTAACTGTTTACAAAGGTTACAGATAGGTAGCCGTGTTGGTCTGCCATAGTCAAAACAAAATAAAAAAATTCCTTCCAGTAGCGCCTTAAAGACCAACTAAGTTAGTTCTTGGTATGAGCTTTGTTTACAAAGGTCATAGAATCATAGAATCATAGAATCATAGAATCATAGAGTTGGAAGAGACCACAAGGGCCATCGAGTCCAACCCCCTGCCAAGCAGGAAACACCATCAGAGCACTCCTGACATATGGTTGTCAAGCCTCTGCTTAAAGACCTCCAAAGAAGGAGACTCCACCACACTCCTTGGCAGCAAATTCCACTGTCAAACAGCTCTTACTGTCAGGAAGTTCTTCCTAATGTTTAGGTGGAATCTTTTTTCTTGTAGTTTGGAACCATTGCTCCGTGTCCGCTTCTCTGGAGCAGCAGAAAACAACCTTTCTCCCTCCTCTATGTGACATCCTTTTATATATTTGAACATGGCTATCATATCACCCCTTACCCTCCTCTTCTCCAGGCTAAACATGCCCAGCTCCCTTAAGGTCTTTAAGATAAGTTTTAAATTCCCCCCATTCTTTATTAAAATTTTGATCTACCTGATTTCTGATTCTTCCAGTCGTTTTAGCCACTTTGACATAGTCCATCAACTTCACCTGCCATTCTTCTCTGGTGAGGACTTTATCTTCTTTCCATCTCTGGGCCAATAACAGCCGCACAGCCGTGGTTGCATACATTAAAATTCTTTTCTGCTCCCATGAGATTTTGGCACTTAGAATTCCGAAAAAGAAGGCTTCCGGGGGTTTTTTAGCAAAGGTTATTTTATACATTTTTCCCCAGCTCATTATATATCATTTCCCAAAATCCTTTTACTACCTTACATTTCCACCACATATGATTAAAGGTGCCTTCTTTTTTCTTTTTCCTTACATTTCCAGCATACATTTGAGCCTGTTTTATACATTTTCGCTCATTTGCGAGGAGTTAAATACCAGCTTTCTGACCGTAAGAGCTGTTGGGCAGTGGAACAGACTCCCACAAGAGATGGTGGACTCTCCTTCCCTGAAGGGTTTCAAGCAGAGGTTGGAGGGCCATCTGTCCTGGATGCTAGAGCTGAGATTCCTGCCTTGCAGGGGGTTGGACTGAATGACCCCTGGGATCCCTCCCAACTCTACCATTCTGTGATTCTATAAGATGCAACCAGGCAAATCCTGCATTGTATATCAGGTCTCCAGTCAAAAGCAACATACAGAAATATTACACGGCTATTTGCAAGCCCTGCAAAGCAATGCTGAGATTATGTAGGGGGAAATAGTTCAGATACAGCAGCTGATGGAGCATGGCTGATGCTCATGTGCACTGAATGCCATGAGACTCATTTCCATGTGCTTTCAGGAATGCCTGATGTTTCGGCATGAACATTATGCCTTTCTTGACAACTCTGATGAACTGGAAGCTTACCGGTGAAAATGATGCTGAGGAGCCAGGAGAAGGCGCCTAGCATTACCTATTGATTGCTTGGGCTGAACTTTGGAAGATTCTGGACGGAGAAAAGAAAATCCTTCTTCATTCTGAGCACAATTAAACTGCGGAACTCCCTCCCACAGGAGGCGGAGGTGACCACTAAGTGGGGCAGCTTTGAAAGAGGGTTGGAGAAGTTCATGGAGGAGGAGGAGAGGACTATCGATGGGACTGTGGTCACAGGCAGCAATGCTTTGACTACCAGTTTCTGGAAACGTCAGGAGGGGAGAGTTGCTATTGTGCTCAGCCCCTGCTTGTGGGCATCTGGTTGGCCGCTGTGGGATGATGATGCTTGACTAGGTGGGCCACTGGCCTGATCCGGTGGAGACTGCAGGGGGGGGGCAGCCTCTCCAGAAGGGGCAATGCCTGCTTCCTGCTGGATAACCTCAAATCTGTAACAGAACCTCCTCTTAGGGCTCACCCACAATTTCTGCAATTTAAAACACTCCATCCCAAAGCTTTTCTTTTCCCCCTTTAGTTAGTCCTGGAATTTTCCCTGACAAAATCCTGCTCTATAATGCTGAATTGGAACGAACGGCAATTGAGGGTTTCTAAGGACTGCTGTTTGCTCTGGTGCAGCAGGAAAGAGGGAAAGCACAGGGCCAAAAATAAAAGGAAAAGGAAAAGCACTCGGACGCAGCGCTTTGAAGGGCGGAGCTGTGCCTGGGAAGCGTGGACAGAAGGTAAGACAGCTCTGATTTATCGCTTTGATTGTGTCCCTTTATTGCATCACCTACTTGCTTTTCTTTCCCAATTATATAAAGAAAGGGAGAAAAGAAATCCTTTAAATATTCACCATCCCCAGCATTGGAAATGCAATTTTAAAAACCATTTTTTAAAAAAGAGCTCCAACAATTTACATTCGTCTCTTGAATGTTTTGCCATGACACATGGAAGGGGCATTTTTTTAATAGGGAAAAAACCTGCTGGCACTTCAAATTACCACCCCACCCCCTCCTTGTTATATCATTTTGCAGCTTCCAGAGGCTGCTGCTCCCATTCTAAGAGCACAAGCATGACTGTGGAGAGGAAATGCTGGCGCCATCTTGCCTCTTGGTGGCCCAACCTTTCCACCTTTTACCAGCACCATCAAACTTCCTTTTTCCTGCTCTGGAGGCTAGGGCATGCACCAATGGCTTCAAGTTCCAAGAAAGGCGATTTGACAGCGGTAGAGACTTCGTCAAAAAGTGGTGGGCTCTCCTTCCTTGGAGGTTTTCAAGCAGAAGTTGGATGTCCATCTGTCAGGGATGCTTTAACCGAGATTCCTTCATGGCAGGGGGCTGGACGAGATGGTCCTTGGGGTCACTTCCAACCCTACCATTCTAATATTATTATTATATGTAAAGATACAAAATTGATTTTAATGTTATCCAGCCCAAGACCATTGGGACTGGTTGGGGTGTGGATTCAAACTGTTGTTGCTGTCGACAACAACACCAGACAAACAGACACACACTTTTTGGGCAGGTTATCAACGCTGCTCACCTTGCCAACAAAGGTCCGTATAGTCCAAGCTAAGGTTTTCCCAGCAGTGATGTATGGAAGTGAGAGCTGGACCATCAAGAAGGCTGATTGCCGAAGAATGGATGCTTTTGAATTCTGGTGCTGGAGGAGACTCTGGAGAGTCCCATGGACTGCAAGAAGATCCAACCTCTCCATTCTGAAGGAAATCAGCCCTGAGTGCTCACTGGGAGGACAGATCCTGAAGCTGAGGCTCCAAGACTTTGGCCACCTCATGAGAAGAGAAGAGTCCCTGGAAAAGACCCTGATGTTGGGTAAGATGGAGGGCACAAGGAGAAGGGGACTACAGAGGACAAGATGGTTGGATAGTGTTCTCAAAGCTACTAATATGAGTTTGATCAAATTGCGGGAGGCAGTGGAAGACAGGAGTGCCTGGCGTGCTCTGGTCCAGGGGGTCACAAAGAGGCGGACACAACTAAATGACTAAACAACAACAATCAATGCTGCAAGCTCACCTTGGTTTTCTGATACCAGGGCACCTGTCCCCAAAGAGTCTGGGAGCTGTAGTTTGGGGAGGGTGCCAAATATTCTGCCTTAAAGCTCCCCTTCACCCCTTCCAAAACTACAGCCCCTTGGGGAGGTGCAATGCCCATTAACCCCACTGGCCCAGAGCTGCATCAGATACGGGTGTTTCGCTTTATGATGCCAGCCTGCCAGTCTGGACCAGACGATGCCTCTTCTGTTGGTGTGAGTTTGGGGGAGAGTTCCTTGGGCGCAGCCAGGGTTGAGCCCTCCTTCCCAGCCGGCCTGCCCCCATTGCAGAGCCGGGTTGTCTCTCTCCCCACGCAAGGAGGAGGCATGAATTTTTAACTTCATACATCATTTACAATTTGCTCAATTTGCTGCAACAATTCCGCAGAATCAGTAAGCTTTGAAAAGTTAATGAAAGGGAATATGCATTTTCTCTCTCTTTCGCGGCCTGTCATTGCATGTTCTGTAATTAGCCGCACTGGTATCAGGAGGCCTTTATTTATCATGTTTGTGGAAGGCAGAAGGCAAAGGCGGGCAGAGAAGCTCAAGGCGCTGCGGGAGAAAACAACTTGACCATGTTCCCTGGGGTTTCTCTTTGGCAGGGAGCCTGAGGTTGGGGTTGCAGCACCCCAGAAATTTCTTGCAACTCAGGAGGAGGCATGGAATGGCAAAAGCTGCCGTAGAGGGGCTCCCCCAAGAGGAAAGCTTGGGACTATTCACTTTAGAGAAAAAGCAAGTCGGAGGTGACATGATAGAAGCTTATAAAAAGTCTTTCTCCCTCATTCCTAACACTAGAACTCATGGAATCTGAATGTTGGGGGGTTCCAGACAGATAAAATAATGTACTTCTTCACACAGCACTTTGTTAAACTGTGGAACTCCCTCCCACAAGAGGCAGGCATGGCTACTACCTTGGATGGCTTGAGAAGAGGATTTTCACATTCCTGTAGGAGAAGGCTAGCCAGGGAGACCAGCTGGATACAGCCCTGCTTCCGAATGTCAGGTGCTGGAAGCCATGGGAGGGCAGAGTTGCCCTTGTGCTTGGATCCTGCTTGTGGGGTTCCCATTGGGGCAGCTGGTTGGCCACTGTGAGAAGAGGATGCTGGACTCGTTAGTCCACTGGCCTGACCCAGCAGACGTTTCTTATCTTCTCACGCTATTGGCTAAATTGGGGTGCCTCCACATCACTGTGAAGCAATAAGAACAATTTACATGAAACTTAAGGTGCTTCAATTAAAGTCACATGAAAAGTCATCAGCATTTTAGTTCAATTTTATACACATGTTTGCCAATCAGTTCTCTGCAATATAAAGCATTTTGTATTTTTTCCGTAGTATTATTGTTATTATTAATGTATCATGCACACTTTGGAATATGCATTTTTGTACACAGTAGTTGATGGGAGAGCTGCATCCTGAGAAGTGTGAATTTCTAGAGTGGGCTGTGTTTTGCACCTGGCATCACTTCGGAAAAGGCAAATCAAGGTTCACCTTTGGGTGCAAACTGAAGGAAGAGTAGCCATCCCCACATCATTCACTCAACAACCTTGCAAAGTAGGCCAGTGACTACGTTTAGAGGCGTTGTCGCGGGCAGAAGCGCTATGCGATGCTGCTTGACGAAATGCACCCCCACAAAGTCCGCGTTGCTCCCAGAATCGATCGTGATGGGGACTTCCAAGGTGTTTCCGTTCGGCAACTGGAGTGTTGCAGTGAGCTGCACCGTTGGCTTGGGTGGTAAAGGATCTGTACGTTGCAAAGGCACTGGGGACTGCTCTACAGATTCGCCTGGCTGAGCCCCAGCAGCTCTGCTTCCAGCCAGGCACTGTCGTTTCCCTGAGGCTGCTCCTCTTGCATCACTTCTGCTGCCACTGTTGCTAAGGCTGCAGTGTGCTTCTGGGGCCTCTGGGGGCACTCTTTCGCCATGTGTTGTGCACTGTCACAGATGTAACATTTCCTGTTCCCTCTAGGAGGCTTCGCCTTTACTGCCCCGGATGCTGGGACTCTGGCTGTTGCTTGAGCCTTAGCACCACCAATTTCCATCGGTTCCTCCCCCTGCCGCGCCAGAGGCGAGGGATGTGCCTGGCTGAAGTCTCTGGGGAGAAAAGGAGGCGTCCTTGCCGGTGCACGCGCCTGGCGTCCCTCCTCATTGTGCCAAGGACGTTCTTCATGCCGTACCCCTATTGCAAGAGCCCTCTGCACGACGTCCTCCAGGGTCTGAGGTCTGTCTCCCCTGGCAAGTTCATCTTTTATGGGGCCGCTGAGACCCTCCCAGAACAAATCTCTCACTGGTTTGCAGTCCTTCTCCCAGCCTAAGACAGTCAGTAAGGCGAAAAATCGCGAATGATACTGACGCACAGTGGCTCTGCCTTGCCGCAACCCGTGCATTTCCCTGCGTGCAAGATCAAGATCCACGGTTGACTGGAAACAAGCGTCCATCGCTTTAATAAATTCATCAGAATCGCGGCGGGCAGGGCCGTCTTCGCGCCACAAATTGCGCAACCAAGCTCTTGCCTCCCCATGCAAATGAGACACAATAAACCCCACTTTCTCCTCTTCATCTTTAAAGTCATTACGAAGCAAATGCAGTGCATACAAGACGTCTGCTCTGAAACTTGGGTAGTGCTTTAGGTTCCCATCGAAGTGGGTGACTAGACTGCCCCCCCGCCTTCCAAGTCCAATTCCCTCTGATCTGGACCCTGGGAACCCTTCCTTGCTTGCACGCTCCCACCTTATTTGCAGGTCCTGGCAGCGCTTCTCCGCTTCATCACTCTTCTTCTGAGATGCAATGACTGCAGCGGTGAGTTCTGTAACTGCGCTTCGCAGTGTTGTCAGCTGCTCCTCCGCACTCATGGCCGCTACCGTTCGTGAGCTTTGCAAAAAAAAAATTTGCGTTCTGTGGGAGGGTACTTACTGTCAGAGCCACCCGTGGTCCCAGCTCACAAGAGACCAAAGTCCAGTCCGGCTTATGTACAAAAGCTTTTATTGAAGAACATTATTAGCTTTACACCCGAGCTCCGTGACTCTACGTCTGTTACGCTTAGACCGCTGAAGTACCCTCTGAGTCGGTCCCCCCTCTACACCAGTTTAAGAGGCTTGTACTGGTCCACCTCTTTCTCTCTTTCCTTTTCCGCAGGGTCTTTCTGCCCCCCTGTGTTCTCTCCCTTCGGGACTCTCCAGAGGCTGAGTCCTCTGCCGCCTCCTCCCCCCTCCTTCGGGCTTTGGGACCAGGCTCCTCCCCAGGACTCTCTTCATTTCCGCGCGCCTCCCATTTTGAACTTGGCGCGCGTACGTTGCTCCTGACCTTGCCTTCGACAGTTACACTGCCCTCGATACTACTTTCCTCCCCTTCCGGCAGGACGTTTTGCCCTGATCTCCTTCCCCTCTCTGCTTCCTGTTCTGCTCCTTCTGACACACTGGTCACTCCTCCCCCCTCACTCCGTTCCAGCGGAGCAGCCGGTCTCGCTCTCCAACTCCCACTGGGGGTTCCCCCTTCGTTTCCCTGCTCCTGACTGCTTCCCCCTCTAGCTTCCCTTGGCTTGACCAGAGGGGCTCCCTTTTGGGAGTCCTCCGATTCACTGGACGGACTCATGGACAATCTTGGGTCATTGTCATCCTCTTCCTCGTCACTCTGGAATCCTTCCCCCTCACTCTCTGTCTCCTCCCTCATCTGCGCCTCTCTCCCTGAACCCCTGACATCCATGTATGCAAAGTTTTCTGCGAAAGAGCTGTGCTCCCCTTGCTGGCGGGGTGTGGGGCATTCTTGGCTAAATCCTGCTTGTCTTCCTTTCTTCCCAAGGCCCTTGGCAAGAGACAGGGAAGGACCACTTTGGGCGTGTGGATCAAAGTGTCACAGACTAAGGAGCCGGCCCTCAGCAGGGTGTGCAGGATCAGGGCTGGCCCAGAACATCAAACAGCAAGAGACAAAACAGAAAGTGCCCCCACCTCTGCCAGCTCCATCTCCTCCTCTGCTACGTGCTGACCACCGTGCATCCACCCACCACCAGCACCCAGGCACCCACCAACTGCTGCCCGCTGCCACTGGGCACACAAACATGGCAGACTCACAGCGGAAGAAGAGGTGTTGGTCAGAGCCTGCCACCCGGAGGCCACTGCCTCCCCTTGCCTCTTGGGTCAGCTGGCCGGCCATGTCTAGGAAGACTCAACCTTTGCTGAGCTTCACTTGGCAAAAGAGCAGGATGGCTGCCCTGTCTTCTTGGATCAAACCCCTCTGGCATCACACAAACCCAGAGGGTTAGATCTGAGCCAAGCGGTGGTCATTGGTGGGCATGATGCAGCCCTTTCCATCTGGCTCAGAGTCTCCTGATCTCAATCCCTTGGCAAGTCCATCTGTTGAAATGACGAATTGTATGGATGGTTGTTTGCTTATTTGAAGAGAGTTCTCAAGAGCGACGCCCTTCCACATTTCCCACAACTGGGGAGAACTTTTGTAATCTTACATAATGTGAGGCCAAAATTTGGTGGCCCCAAAGGCATCTCCTCAACTATAGCTCTTCTCAATTTTGTTCCTCCTCAGCTCTGTGCCCTGTGGGGTGGAATCGCCCGCCTTGCCCCAAGTCCACCATTGCTCTCTCTACCCCTGTGGTGTCCCAGACTTCCTGGTGTGCTTCATATCCCTTTCAAAGTTCTAGTCCTCACTGTTCCCACTCTCACATTGCTCTACTGGGATTTTCTCTTGCCTCTACTATCTCCCCTCAATGCACCCCCTTGCCTTCCCATCCCACCCCCAGTATCCTTCATTTCCCCCCTCTCCCTGGCATGCCAGGTTGCATGCGCCCTTCCACACCCGAAAAAGCACCATTTTGAGTTGTTCCCAGAATGCCGCGGGAGATGTTTGAGCACTCCACTCCCGCTATGAGTTGGGAAACTGCTGGATAGATACATCCATTATGCAAGGCGCATGAAAGGCAGAATAAAATGTCAACTAGACCTTGAAATACTCCTTTTGGGGAGATGGCAGCTCTGATTGATTTATAGGCGTCTTCTCCGGATCGTGTGCCGTCTAACTATTCTCCGCCGTGAAATGTTGAATAACAAGGGGACAAAGGCACGGCGGTGGGATGATCAACTTCGTCTTTCATCCGGATTCCGAGCTCTTCTTCCCAGGCTCTTCAGTGAGGACGTCGGAGTGAGGCTTAGTCACGGAACCACCGAGGCAGCTCTTTGAATCCGGACTCTCCAATTAAAACGGGGCTGTTGAAGTGAGGAAGGCAAAAAGGGATGTGGGTGGGTGTGTTGCAAAAGGAGGGAGGGATGAGACTGGGGACAAGAGACAAAGATTCTTGCAAAAAATCCATAGGGAAAGGACTCCTGAAAGGACAGCGTGGCTTTGCCCTCTGCTCTCTGCCCTCACCCCGGCAGGATTTCCACGGCTGACGCCTGTGCATCTCTAGAGGATGCTGAGGTGCAGAGTGGGAAGGGAATATTAGGAGGAAATTTATGGTGATATGAGCTGTTTAACAGTGGAACAGTCTCCCTCAGAAGGTGGTGGCCTCTCCCTCCTCGGAGGTTTTTAAGCAGAGCTTGGAGGGCCATCTGCCAAGGATTCCAGATTTTCTTCATACGTAAGCAGAATGTTATGAAAGCATTCACCACAGATGGCCATTTAACCTCCGCTCTTAACCTCCGAAAGTTCTTCCTGATGTTCACTTACAGTCTCCTTTCTTGTCATGGTTTTGGTCCTCCCCTCAAGAGCAGGAGAAAACAAGATGGTTCCTCTTCTGTGGGACAGCCCTTGAGATATTTGAAGATGACTCTCATAACTCCTCTTTTCCAGGCTAAACATTCCCAGCTCCTTCGACCATTCCTCATCAGGCTTGGTTTCCAGACCCTGGAACCTCTTGACTGCCCTCCTCTGCCCACCTTCCAGCTTGTCATCATCCTGCTTAAATTGTGGTGTCCAGAACTGGACACAGTATTGCAGGTGTGGCCTGACCAAGGCAGGGCCAAAGGCAAACTGCCCAGCGGCGCATGCACGTGCACTGTATGTACGGCACATGTGCTGCACTGCTATGTTCGGCGCATGCACATGCACTGTACGATGACGCATGCGTGGCGCTGTACATACGACTCATATGCATGTACCGTATGTATGCAGCGATGCGCCACTGGGCAGTTTGCCAACAGCGCCTCTCAACTGCCATACAGCCGGTGGTGGGATCCTCTGCTTGTGGCTGCAGCAGCGGCAGTGGGATCCCGCCACTATTCATATAGCACTCAAGCACAGCCGCACATGTGCCGTATGTACGGTGCACGCACATGCACCATATGTACGGTGCATCTGCATGCGCCACCGGGCGGTTTGCTGATGGGACGGTGATGGGATCCCTCCACCGCCACTGCAACCACAAGCAGAGGATCCTCCACACACGGCTACAGCAGCACGATGGCAGCAGCTTGTGCCACCGTGCCTGGAGACAGTGGTGCGAGCATCCCGCGGGGTGCCTTGTCACCCCCCCACAGAGATGGCACCTGGGGTGGGCCACCCCCGCCCCCTTCCTCCACCACTGAACCAAGGCAGAATAGAGCAGCACAATGGCTTCTCTTGATCTGGACACTAGACTTCTGTTTTTTGCAGCGTAGAATAGCATTCACTTTTCCCCCTGCTGCATCACACTGTTAAGCCTCTGGTCCACCAAGATCCCTAGATCCTTTTCACTTGTACTACCAGCAAGCCGGGTGTCCCCCAACTTGTATTTGTGCAGCTGGTTCTTCCTGCCGCACTGTAGAAACTTTCATTTGTCCCTACTGAGATTCCTTTTGTTAATTTTGGCCCAGTTTTCCAATCTGTTAGGGTCAGCTTGGCTCCTGATTCTCCCTCCCAGTTTGGCAGCATCTGCAAATTTGATGATCTGTTTCTTACTCTTGGTGATTTTTTGAGGAAACCTCTTGTGCTGTACCGTGAGAGGTGCCGGAGGGCCAACCCGCCCCTAAGCCACAGGTTCAAACTTGCACTCCTTCCAGCTTGCCTCTTTGCACCTCTGCTGTCACTGAGAAAAATAAACTTGGTCTGCAGCAACATTTCCACTTATAAAGGAAATCCATACAGAGGGATGAATAAGAGCGAGGAGTTCCCGGGAGTGCCCTTTTGTCTTCTTGACCTCTGCGAGTGGTTTGCGCTTGCAGGCATTCGAAATAACATTTCTGGGTGGCGCCTGGGTTCCTGGTTATGAGAGCAGAGCCAGGCTGATCATTATCTCAGATGGATTCCTCCGGAGCGAGGCAGTGCGCTCATGCGCACATAACACCCGCATAACAACCGAGGGCTCGGCAGCAGCAGCTCAAGCAAAAAGGCCAGGTTTGGGAAAGGCTCATGCTAATTTTTGTGGGGTGGTGGGGGAGCCTGCTAAGAACACCAGCCTAAGAGCCTTTCCAGACCTCTTGCTTCATCACAGAGCTGACAGGGACCCCCAAGAGTCATGTTGTCCAAGCCCCTGCAATGCAGGAACCACAGCTAAGGAGTCCCTGGCAGATGGCCCTCCCAAGGGTGAAGGGGAAGGAGAGACTCCCCCAGGAAGAAAGGATGCAAAATGTTGGCCTTCTTGGCTTTAAAAAGAGTGAATAAGGGCTTATCCCCACTTACCTTTTGCCCCATGCTCTCTAGGCACAGGTCTGAGCTTTCTTGCTCTGTGTCAGAGAACTTCTTTTCCCTTTGCCCAGGAGAGGATATATTGTTTATTAATATCCTTCCTAACTTGCGCTAGCAAGTTCTAGAACTTAGCAGAGCTTCACATTCCCCTTTTAAACTCACAGTGGGTAGCTGGTTGCAGGCTTGCTTAACCCTCTCACTGTTAGGTTCCTGGTAAGTTCCCTCTTAAAAGAATAAACACGCCACAATCTTGTGTAAAGTATAGAAAAAGAAGTTTACTCACATTCAGTTCCCAGTTGGATCCCTGAAGGAACTTAGTTACAAAGTATATGCATGTGGATCTACCCCATATGGAGATAATCCCAGTGTCCTCTGTTGACAGAGCATCTCTAGCTAAAAAGCTGCTCCAATGATGGAGGAAGTCAAAAAGAGAGAGAGAGTGCTGTGTGCCTTGTCCCTTTTGTTACCTGGACAGGTAAGGTCACGTCCACTTCTAGTCACATGCAAAGGAAGTATGTTCCAGCCAGGAGGAAACAGGAAGCCTTCCACTGGCTGGACCTAACATTCCCCCACATGTTCACTCTAGGAAAACAAGGAATGTTCTACTTGACTGCTACTTACGTCTCACATCCCACACAATTCAGCTGCAAAGACCAGGTTTCCATTGGGAAAGTGGTCTGTAAAGTCCAGAGCTGTGCCTAAAAAATGTGGAGCAGACTTAGATGAGCTTCAAAGAAGATTAGAAAAATATATGGAGAAGGAGATGGCTATTGATGGTTATGGACCCTAATGGCCCTGCTCTGCCGCCACAGTTGGAGACAGCCATGCTTCTGTTGGGAAACTGTGTACGTGCAGCTACTCACACAAGGTTTGGCAGACAGCCGGAAGGTCATGTGAAGGAGTAAGTCTGCCTGGTGATACCAGAGACATCGAGACAGCTCCCTGAATGGTCAAGCTCTCTCAAGGGAGTGATAATTAATGGCCTACTAACTGGAATGTGTTAGTTCGTGAGTTCAGAGGTTCAGAGTTCTGTGTGTCAGTGTAGGAGTTGTGAGTCGTGTCAGAGAGAGCTAGCATAAGATCTTTCTTCTGTTCCTGTAAATAGTTCACTGTATATAATAATCACCTAACTACAAGTTCCTGGTTCCTGCTTCATCTATCCTGTCTGCAGCCAAGTTGCCAATTGCTTCCGTGGATTCTGTGTTTACTCTGCTAGGTCTGGCTAAGGTCCTGCAACTAGCCAGAAAGTTGTGAAACACCAAATAGGTTTTGCCAATAGCTTCTGAATCTCAGCTGCTGGAAATGGCAGGAGGGGAGAGTGTTGCCCTTGTGCTTGAATCTTGCAGGTTTCCCACAAGCATCGAGTTGGCTCCTGTGAGAAGAGGATGCTGAACTAGGTGTCCACCAGCCTGAACCACCAAGCGCTTCTTATGTTCTTACGAGTGGCCTCAGGTCAGGAACACATTTTGGAGAATTCCTCGAAGTCTCCCTTCCCTTTGTCCTCCCAGCTGTGCTCGTTTCTTTCTGTGCAGCTTAATTAGTTCCTTTTGCAGCGTGTCCTTTCCTCGTCTCAGCAAACTACTTAGCTCTGTTTGGAGGCCTTGCTCTCTCCTCTCCTCATTACGGTATCCTAGCAATAATTAACTTGTTAGCTTGTCCGGTTCACACGGAGAAGACCACTTTCTGCTGGCAAGGCTGGGAACTGCCTTCCTCTGGGTCAGAGCAGCAGTCTTTCTTTGCCCCATATTGCCTGCTCCGACTGCCAGTCATCTCTCTTCAGGGTCCTGGGTGGGGCTTCCCATTGTGTCTGGCTCACTGGCTGCTCTTGAGCACAGACGTGACTCCTTGCTCGCAAAGAATGTTCAATTTGGATTCAGGGAAAAGGGAGAATAGAAATGAATTCAGAAGGGAAATATGTTGATGTTGTTGTTGTTGTTGTTGAGTTGTTTAGTCGTGTCCGTCTCTTCGCGACCCCCTGGACCAGAGCACGCCAGGCCCTCCTGTCTTCCACTGCCTCCCGCAGTTTGGTCAGACTCTTTGTAGCTTCAAGAACACTGTCCCACCATCTCGTCCTCTGTCTCCCCCTTCTCCTTGTGCCCTCCATCTTTCCCAACATCAGGGTCTTTTCCAGGGAGTCTTCTCTTCTCATGAGGTGGCCAAAGTCTTGGAGCCTCAGCTTCAGGATCTGTCCTTCCAGTGAGCACTCAGGGCTGATTTCCTTCAGAATGGATCGGTTTGATCTTCTTGCAGTCCATGGGACTCTCAAGAGTCTCCTCCAGCACCAGAAGTCAAAAGCATCCATTCTTCGGCGATCAGCCTTCTTTATGGTCCAGCTCTCACTTAAAGTGGCTAACTCACTTAAAACTTTTGAGACGGGAAATAATGGCCTGTTTCTTCCATCATGTGCTTGTGGCTCAGGAGAAAAATCACAGAAGAATCCACATCCCTGAATACACACCCCTCGTGGATTTCCACAGGTTTCGTAGATTTTTGCATGCTAGTCTTTTATCCCACCAATGGATTTCTCATTTTTCAGGTATTTCTTCAGGTGTTGACTCCATGACCCATCTGATCCAGCCTTCTGTTCTCACAGCAACCAACCAGATGCACCAATGAGAAACCAGAATTTGGGATTTGAGTGCAAGAGCAATTCTCCTCTCCTGTGGCTTCCAGCACCCCATAATCGAGAGCGGTTCTGCCTCCTTAAAGGAATGGGTGGGATGTACATGCAAGAAATAAATGACTAAAATGTTGAGAAGAGTGTCCTGATGGCATCTTTGCCTGTAGGGGTGGCAGAAACACCAGCATGAATCCTGAGCAACTTTGCTGAGTTTCTTCTCTCACACCACAAGGAAGAGACTTTGCAAAAAAACAACTCCAGAGAGAATGCAGATCCTTAATCAGGGATTGTTCCATGCCCCCAATTCTTTGTCTAGAGATCCGGCAAGAAAATGTGAACAAGCAATTAGGTGGAAGAATTTTGTACCCAAAGTTGGGCAGGATGAGAAGCAGTTCAGATGAAGTTTAGTCATTCGATGCAGTTCGGCAATTTCTGAATTTCCAGCAGCACTGCGTTGCATCCTGAGCTCTATTAGCAAAGCACACTCGTTTGCAGATGGAGATAATAATTTTCATTAAGAAAAGGATGGGTGTTGAAGCTGCAGTAAATTGGAGAAAGTGAAGGCCTCTGATGTGCTGGGATCATAAAATCATATAATTATAGAGTTGGAAGGGACCCTGAGGGTCATCTAGTCTAACCCCCTGCAATGCAGGAATCGCAGCTCAAGAATCCCTGACAGGTATCCATCCAACCTCCATTAAAAAATGTCCAATGAAGGAGAGTCCACCACTTTCTGCGGGAGTCTAAACAACAACAACAACATGAAACATGCCCAACTCCTTCAACTGTTTCTCAGACGCTTGAGGAATGGCTGAGGGATCCACTGCAGGGGGTTGGTATCCCGTCCAACTCTGCAATCCTCTGATCCCGTTGGTTCTCCCTCCTCTGGCCCCCCTCCAGCTCGTCCAGATCCTCGTTAAGAAGATGGAGTCGCCTCCGCTGCTCTTCAAGGTGAAAGGTTCAGTTGGCTACCAGATAAGGCAGCCTGGCTGGCGGAAGGCTGGCTCTGAGAAATCTGCTCCTGGCACCTTCTTAACAAGAGCTCCGTCTGCAGACTGACACTCCTTCCCTGCTTCTGTGGAGCCGAAAACTTTGAATTTAATAAGGCCTTTTTAAGTTAATGCAAATCAACCCGATAAACAATCCCGTGATCCCCGAGGAGCTTTGGAAACCATCTGTGATGTTTTCTCCCAGCCACCTGTAAGCAGCCTTTATTACTTCCCCTCACTATTTGAAGTTGATTTGCTGCTGTCGGCCAGGGACCAGGGCTGCTTTTTGCGGAGGAGGCTGGGGGAGGGATGAGGGGGTGGGCAGGGGCTCCGAAAGAGGCCTGCCGACTGGCGGGAATCCTCGAGGCAGCCTGCTCATTAAAGGGAGCAGCATTGCAGAACAATCCCTGCTGCATCAAAGCCTTCCTCCTGCCACAGCCAGGCTGGTACCAAACACACACACACACACACACACACACACACACACACACACACACAAGCCCAGGCTGCAGAGGCTCAGCTGTGGGTTGGAAACCCACAAAAGAAGAGGCCATCCAGACCGATGGGTGACTGTGCAGCCCATACCACCGTGGGGCAGCAGGGAGACGAACCAAAGGCTGGCCTTGGGTTGGATTCACCCGCAAGCAGGGAAAAGATAAGAGCATCTTAGAATCATGGGATGGCAGAGGGGGGAGGGACCTCAAGGGTCACCCAGTCTGTTGTTGTTGTTGTTTAGTCGTTTAGTCGTGTATTGCCCACACTGACTGGCAGCAGTGGTCACCTTGGAGCCTTCTTGGGACTGAGCATGGGACCTTCTATATAAAATAATAATAATACAGGTGCTCTTGCCACCGAGCTATAGCACTTCCCTTAAAATCAATAGCAAGGTTCTAGTCTTCATGGTTCTGGAGATACAGGAGCAGAGGAAGCTGCCGTCAGGCCCATCTTGTTGGACTGTCGAGTTCAGCATTACCTACACTGACTGGCAGCAGAGCCTCTCTCCAGGGTTTCAGGCCAAGAGGCTTTCCCCGCAGCCCAATCTGGAGATGCTGCCGGCAGGGATTGAGCCTGGGGGCTTCTGCATGCGGAGCAGGTGCTTCTAGCACTGGGCCGTGGTCCTTTCCTGCTGCCCTGCTCTTCTTCTGAAAGGCTCTGAGGAGAGAAAGTGGGAGAGGCCAGGGCACCGATCACAGATCTGTTCCTCCTGTCACCACTGGGATCCGTGCCCTTCTCACACGCCCACGTCATGGGGGTCCCACACCATGTTGCTGTTGTTGTTGTTTAGTGGTGTCCGCCTCTTCATGACCCCCTGGACCAGAGCACACCAAGCACTTCTGTCTTCCACTGCCTCCCTCAGTTTGGTCAAACTCATGCTGGTAGCTTCGAGAACACTGTCCCACCATCTCTGTCGTCCCCTTCTCCTTGTGCCCTCCATCTTTCCCAACATCAGGGTCTTTTCCAGGGAGTCTTCTCTTCTCATGAGGTGGCCAAAGTCTTGGAGCCTCAGCTTCACGATCTGTCCTTCCAGGGAGCACTCAGGGCTGATTTCCTTCAGAATGGAGAGGTTGGATCTTCTTGCAGTCCATGGGACTCTCAAGAGTCTCCTCCAGCACCATAATTCAAAAGCATCCATTCTTCGGCAATCAGCTTTCTTTATGGTCCAGCTCTCATTCCATACATCACTACTGGGAAAACCATAGCTTGAACTATACGGACCTTTGTCGGCAAGGTGATGTCTCTGCAGTCTAACCCCTTGACTATCCAAGCCCTGTTGCAAAGCTTCCCACGAAAAATACTTTCGAAAATTTATCAGTTATTACTGGAATGGCAGACCAAAGATGAAGAGGTTAAATCTGTGATGATACACCGGGCTAAAGATTTTGGATATAATATTCTATTAGAATCATGGGAAAGGTTATGGAAGGAAGGTATTGATTTCACTGCGTGCAGTACACTTAAAGAAAATGTTATGAAAATGATGTATAGATGGTATTTAGCACCAGCTGAACTTGCCGAAATGTATAAGACAAGAACCAGTGAGTGCTGGGAATGTAAAGACAATGAAGGTATCTTCTACCATATGTGGTGGACTTGTAGAGAGGTAAAGGCTTTCTGGGAAATGATATATAATGAGTTAAAGAAAATGTTTTAAAATACTTTTGTTAAAAAAACCAGAAGCTTTTTTACTGGGTATAGTGGGCAAAGAGATACCAAGGGAAGATAAAAGACTGTTTATGTGTGCAACAACTGCAGCAAGAATTCTTTTAGCCCCAAAATGGAAACAACAAGAAGTACCAACGAAAGAAGGGGGGCAGGGGAAGATGGTGGACTTTGCAGAACTGGCAAAGCTGATGGGGAAAATCCAAAACCAGCAAGATCAAGTATTCCAAAAGGACTGGAGTAAATTTGTAAGATATGTGAAATATTATTATAAGCAATTAACATCACTAGCAGGGTTGTCTGAAGACTTGTAAGGAGAAGTTTTCTACCTTTCTACATTTATTTAAATGTTGAGTTCTTTTGTAATGAGTGTCATTAGAACAAAATGCAATGATATAAAGGTTAATTTTGAAAGCCATGAGGCGGGAGGGAAGGAAGTTGACAGGCTCTAAAGAGCCAGGGATGTCAAGTGGAGTGTGATGATATGAACGAGTATTATAAAATGGAAAATAAATGTGTGTGTGTGTGTGTGTATATATATATATATGTGTGTGTGTGTGTGTGTGTGTGTGTGTGTGTGTGTGTGTGTGTGTAAATATTCCTGCCATTTCAGAGGGTTGGACTAGATGGGTCTTGGGATTCTATCATTCTATCATTCATTGGAAGTCTCTCTCTCTCTCTCTCTCTCTCTCTCTATATATATATATATATGAGAGAGACTTCCAATGAATGATAGAATGATAGAATCCCAAGACTCGTCTAGTTCAACTCTCTGAAATGGCAGGAATTGCAACTCAAGTATCCCTGAGAAACGGCCATCCAACCTCTGTTGCTTACAAACCTCAAATGAATGACAGAATTGTAGAATTGAAGATTTGGACGGGACCCCTTGGGGCCATCTAGCAATGCAAGAATCTCAACTTGAGCAGGACAGGTGGCCATCCAGCCTCGGGAGTCTGTTCCACTTTCTAACAACCCTTCCAGTCTGAAATGTTGACTTCTTGCCGTTCTAATGCATTGGTTTCGGTCCTCCCCTATGGAGCTGCAGGAAGCAAGCTGGCCCTGTCTTCTGGGTGGCATTGATGCCCATGAGCCAGGAGGGCTGTTGTTATGTGCTGAGTTGAATAGGATCCAAAATGCAGCAGTCTGATTGGTCCTAGAACAATAGGATCCAGATTGCAGCAGTCTGATTGGTCCTAGAACAATAGGATCCAGAATGCAGCAGTCTGATCGGTCCTACAACAATAGGATCCAGAAGGCAGCAGTCTGATTGGTCCTAGAACAATAGGATTCAGAATCCAGCAGCCTGATTGGTCCTAGAACAATAGGATCCAGAATGCAGCAGTCTGTTTGGTCCACAGGAGCCACCCAATCCAGCTCCAGGTGGAAGTGAATCCGCAACCTGATTGGCCTACAGGTGAATCCTGGAATTAGCCAATCACGTGGGGCCCATTGTGTAAATACTGTATATAAAGCAGACATTCTGGGGGAACTTCCATTCTTCCTCACCACTATGAGCTGAATAAAGAGCATGAAATCCACTCACGACTCCGAGTATATTTTAGCTGTGCTTTGCCCTCCACCCTCAGAGGCAGCACTGCTTCTATATCAGTTGCTGGAAACTGCAGGAGGGCAGAGGGTTGCCCTGGTGCTCTGATCCTGCCTGCTGGTCTCCTATTGGAGCAGCTGTTTGGCCCCTGAGAGAAGAGGAGGCTGGACCAGGTGGGCCCTTGAGCAGATTCTCTCCTTGGCTTCTTATTGGCATTTCAAAGCATTCCTGCTCCCCCCAGAGCTTTTGACAGCCGAACGGTGGTGTTCCTGGCAATCCCAACATCATTGACTCACTTTTAAGCTGTATTTAGAACGTTTATAAGCTGCTTCTTTTAAAGTGATGTTTTTAATTGTATTGTTTTAATTATGTGCTTTCTGTCATGGACTCCCTTGGCAGGATGGGTTGGATATAAACTGAACGTGATGATGGCGATATATTCCTGGGGTTGCTTGCGGCTTTGCTTTTTTAGGAATTAGTAGCCACAGTCCAAAAGGCAGGTTCCAAATGCCTTAGGAGGGAAAACTCAATTTTACTGTTAGAAATCTGCTTTGGGTTATTATTTTGCTGTTCTTTCCCTGCAAATTTCTCCTGACAGACCCATTAATTTGTGAGATGCGCGCTTCACTTTTCCCTAGATTGCATTTTATCTCTTAAGTGCGGGATTCCAGAAGTCTGGGTGCCACTAAACCCCATTCATATTTACCAGAAATAATGATTCGCTATTACAGTCAGCCATGAAAGGAGGTGAGCTGTTTTCTGAAGGTCAGAGAGAGCAATCTCTCTTCTCAGCATCAAATATACGACGGTCCCTAATCAGCAGAGTCTGTGAGGAGCCTGGGAGCAGAGATGCTGGCATCCTCGCTTGCAGAACGGCGGCGCGAAAAGGCGGTGGGAAATCGGATCGCAGAGGTCATTTCTCTCTCACACAGCAGTAATTAATCAAGAGAGAGGATAATATTTGTGAATGGAATTGGCTCCACCATATAGCTTGGGTTGCCTCTCCCTTGTGTGGGTGTTTCCCCATTGTTAAATTTACAGGGCTTGGAGGAACATAAAATATTTCAGTGAAAAATATTTCAGTGCCCTTTTCTGTTTTGTTCTCCTTCCAGCTCCTTCCTCATCTTCCTTTCTTCTTCATCTTCTTTTTCCTTCCTCCTCCTCCTCCTCCTCCTCCTCCTCCTCCTCCTCCTCCTCCTCCTCCTCCTCCTCCTCCTCTTCTTCTTCCTCCTCCTCCTCCTCCTCCTCCTCCCCATCTTCCTCCTCCTCCTCCTTCTCCTCCATTCTTCCTCATTCCTCCTCTTCCTCCCCTCTTCCTCTTTCTCTCTTTTCCTCCCCTACCTGTCTTTGACTCCACCTTCTTCCTCTTCCAAAACATCAGTCCTAACTTCTTCTTAGCAGATTCTCACTTAGGGACCAGGCAGCGCTGGGTCTTCTTGGCCACAACACCCACCTTCCAGAAAGCCTTCCCTCGGGTGATTTCTTCTGCGGAGACAGCACTGACCTTTTCATGCCCCTTAAAAAATGGCATGTTTGCCTCAGCTTTTCTGACTTCTGACTCTTCATTTTTATTTTGTATACTGCTCTGTTTTATTCGTGACATATAGTTTCATTTTCTCTTTATCATTTTCAATCTCGTATTCAAGAATTTTTATGGAATGTTGTTGCATTTTTATTGTTTGCTCTGTAAACTGCTGGCAGATTTGTATTTATTTTATCACCCGGGTGCTTCCAAGACCCTCCCAGGACTCCCCCTTCCCTTTCTCCTCTGACTCCTTCCCCTTTCAAAGGTGACTCTGCTGCTCACAGCCAAACTCAGGGCCCCTTCCCACATTGCAAATACTCACGATTCCTGGCCATTTGGGGGGTGCTCTGCTGTTGAACCCCCTGCTCTTAGCCAGTCCAGGGGGTATTATCAGAGGGAAATGGGGCCGTATTTTCTGGCAAAGCTGGACTGCTGAGAGGCTGCATATTTAGCAGCCTCCCTCTGTGGTTTTCTGGGACAGTTGCTCAAAGCCAAGCGGGTGAATTATTTAATGCATGCACTTTACCAAATAAAAACAGAACTGGAATGTTTTGAGGAAGAGGTGAACCTCAGTGATTTCTGTTGGTGTTGACAATGTCTCCATTAGATGCTCCTTGGAGCCACTGACATAAGAATCACAGAATCGTGGAGTTGGAAGGGATTCCAAAAGTCATCTCACCCAACCCCCTGCAATGCAGGAATCTCAACTAAATAAACACACAAGATGTAAGCGGCTGAACTTTCGAATAACTAAGGTATACTATTCATTGTATCAAATTGTAGATTTCAACGGAAGTCTCATAAAGTTCAACGGAAGAAGCAGAAGACCCAGTGGATCAGTTCATTCTATATCCCGTTCATGCATAAGGTCCATACATGGATAAGTGTCTATTCCACCTGTCTGTTCATAGAGTCCAATAATCCACATGAAGGGTTGTTACAGTTCCACAGAATCCTTTCACAGAGTCTAAAACAAGGATTTCCGGAATATTAGCCTTGTTTCGCCATCCTAGGTTTCATCAGTAGAACAGGCTCATATGTAATATTACAGGATAGTGGATCTTATAGCATAGTACAGGGGGACCTCAGGTTACATATGCTTCTGGTTACATACGCTTCAGGTTACAGACTCCGCTAACCTAGAAATATTACCTCGGGTTAAGAACTTTGCTTCAGGATGAGAACAGAAATTGTGCTCCAGCAGCAGGAGGCCCCATTAGCTAAAGTGGTGCTTCAGGTTAAGAACAGTTTCAGGTTAAGAACAGACTTCCGGAACGAATTAAGTACGTAACCAGAGGTACCACTGTACTGATATTCCAGAAATCCTTGGAAGAGAGAGAAAGAGGAAGGAGAAAAAAGAGGGGAGCCCCAACCTTGCCGCGCTGCTGCTGCTTCTGAGGAGGAGAGGTAGGAGAGCACTGGGAGGGCAAGGACACCTGGCCGAGCCCAGGCCAAACCCGAGCCTATTCCATGGCAGATAGCACTCCAAGAGATCAGGCCAGGGCCCAGAGGAAGGCCGTGTGACAGAGGACACCCGTAAGAGAAGATATCACTTCTTTCTTTTTTTAAAATGATTTTTTAAAAATAACTTTTTTTCTCCTTTCAAAAAAAAAAAGTGTCCCCGGATTCTTTGAAAAAAATCTGGCAACCTTATCTTACACTCCCTTCCCAATCCACTGTTGCAACATTTTATATGGAAGCTGCCTTGTCCTTCCTCTGTCCCCACAAGGTGGGGGTCACGGACGTTGCTGCAAATGCGCACACAATATCCCCCAGCATTGTGTCTGCTGTGAGCATTGCAAAACCCCCCATTCCTGCAGGCCAGCCAGATGCACGCAGAAGGCTCTCAATCCCTGGGAGTCTTTTCTCGGCCTCTGCAAGGCAAAGTCCACCTGAAAGGCTGTGGAGGCCTTTGGCCCAGCGCCCGTCTCCGTCTTAATCTCCCTGCATCTCAGAATGCTGGATGCCTGTCAAATCCCCTCTCCTCTGATTCCAGGTGTATTTCTCTTAATGCAGGTTCCCCCCAGGAGCCTCTGCCTCCCTTTCCTGCCCCTCCCCCATCTTGACTATCAAAAGGCCTCTTTTGTGGAGGCAAAGCAGGAGCGGCAATTGGAACATATTATGAGCAGTTGCCTTCCATTTCTCGAGCCTCATTTATCAGGTTCCCTGCAAACAATGCTGTCAATTCACGGAAATTTCCTGTAGGCAGGGAGCCATTTGCAGCAGTTACGTGGCAATTATGCACAGTGGCACTTCGGGGAAAAGAGACTTCATGGACACATGGAGGAGAGCTCCAGAAAGCTGTTTGCAGCATCAGGCTGACAAACCGAAAGGCCCCATCAGGACCGGAGCGTAGCTTTCGCCTGTGATGTAATCCAGCACTGCATACGTCTCATGGCTTGACTGTTTGCCTATATCATCCATATAGTTAAGGGATGGAACCCGCTGCCCTTGGATGGCTTTAAATTAAGATTAGATGAGTTCATGGAGGAGGAGATGCAGCAATGATTCTGAAGACCAGTTTCTGGACACCACAGGAGGGGAAAGAGCTGCTCTTGTGCTCAAATCTGGCTTGCTGGTTTCCCACAGGCACGATGAGAACAGAATGGTGGACCAAATAGGCCTTGGGCCTGATCCAGTGGGCTTTTCTTATGCCATTATAGAGGTCTCCTTCCACTTGCAGCCTTTGTTGAAGGCAGCTGCTTCCTGGTGTCATACGAATTTTGAGGTCTTAGATATATGTTAAATGTTCATAAGTGTACCAACCCAGCACGTACATAGATCAGCACAGGAAGACCAACCTGAAAGCATTTTTGATTCCCAAACTGACCAAATGTTTTCTCTGCAAAGTCAAAGGAAAATGGAAAAGCCTCCCCATTGTCTTTTCCTTCACAAATCCTGTCTTAAGGGCACATTTAAGATATGAATAGGGTGTCAGCCTGTGACCTGGCTCAAGAACTAAGTATTTATCATTACAAAAGACTGGCCAGGCTCCCCAGGCAATCCAATCAAGTGACCATTAAACAGGTAACCTGGCAGACAGGAGGTAAACAAAGCACTCAGATTTCTGCTGGAGACCGCCCTTTCTGTGATGTAGGTATGATGTATCTGGGGTGGTGGTCTTGAGCTACACCTCTTCTGTGATGTAGGTATGATGTATCTGGGGTGGTGGTCTTGAGCTACACCTCTTCTGTGATGTATGTATGATGTTTCTGTGGGTGGTCTTGATCTACAGGGTGGCAATTTCAAAAGTCTATATAAGGGCTTGCACACCATTGTTCTGGGTCCTCCTCTCCTGCGTGTGAGGGGAGTACCCTGTTGCAACAGATCAATAAAGATCAGGCTTACTAGCAGCTTTGCTTCTCAATATTCTCTGGTTGGCTTCTGTTATTTTCTCCTACCAATAGGGAACCTATGTAAGGACTCTATATGGGCTCTTGGATACCCCATAAGGGAAAAAAGGGCAGATTTTTGTTTACAACACTGACAGCTGTCCATGGTGCTGTCTCCATCATGGACACTTTCGTCATGATTCCTTCAAGGGGTTGGGAAAGATGACCACTGGCTTCTCTTCCAACTTGACAATTCTATGTTTCTATGATCCGCCAGCCTACCTGTCCCTCGTGCTCTTTGTGGGGAGCAGAACAAGGCTGACATTCCTCAGCGCCCCAGAAGGTCAAGTGCTTGATCTACTTGCCTGAGTTATATTGATGTGTGTTGATAAATGCTGCATGTTTTGCAAACCTTTAGTCTGTGCCTGACCTTCAGGAGTGATGGATATACTCTTGGGGTAAAAAAACACACCAAACACCTCGCTTA
The DNA here is from genome assembly GCF_964252035.2 of Podarcis erhardii. Lineage (NCBI taxonomy): Eukaryota > Metazoa > Chordata > Lepidosauria > Squamata > Lacertidae > Podarcis > Podarcis erhardii. The sequence continues at coordinate 1,047,058 of NC_138497.1, read as the reverse complement.
GCATGGTAGTGGTTGCAGCACAGCCAACTGAACAGGACAGTTGCAGTTCTGTTCCGTTCACTGGATCTTTTTGAGAATGCAAATACTTAAGTGCTGGTGGGGAGCGAGCGCAGCTGAAGCATTCCTGGAATCACGGTAGCAGAATCCAACACAATGAGTGAATGCAACACACACACATAAGTACACACCTCAGATCTAGTTCTGTATCCTGTTCTCACAGTGGCCAAACAGATGCCCCAGAGGGACAGAAGGATCCGTATGGAGCCCACTTCATATTTCCCTCCTTCTCCTGGGGCACTAGCATCTTCTGGTCTCCAACTCCGTTGCAAAGAAATTTCTAGATTCTATTTTTTTCTTATCTAGTGTGTGCAACAGTGGGAATGCTTCCTGTTATGTACTAAGCTTGGATCCTAGAACAATAGGCAGGTAGGATCCTAGGATCCTAGAAGACAGCAACCTGATTGGTCTGCAGGAGCCGCCCAATCAGGCTCCAGGAGGAAGTGAATCAGCAATCAGACCATGAAATCAACACTCAACTCTGAGTATATTTTACTTTCATAGACTGTCTGGACACTGCCCTGTAAAGTGTTCCTGAATAAACTCTGGGAGTTTGGTGTAAGGCTCCATAGTGAAACCCTAAAGGAAGTTTTTTCTCACAACCCCCCCGAGTGGCTTTGCTGAGGACCTTCTCCTCCAGTCCTTGATTTCTTCTCTGGCAAGATGTCTTGCCAGCAGTGCCTTTTCTGAAGCAGCCCTGTGCCTCTGTTAACATTCTGGAAAACAGCTCCATAGGAAGTGCAAATATTATCAGTGTTTGTGCACGGATATTGCAGATAGCATCTGAAAGAGACGTGTGTGTGTGTGTGTGTGTGTGTGAGAGAGAGAGAGAGAGAGAGAGAGAGGGAGAGAGAGAGAGATTAATGAATTCATCTGAAAGATTCTTTGAGACCGCCTACAGCGACCAACAGCTTATTAGACCCAAAGCAAACCTATTTTTCATCCACGTTGCATCCTTAGAAACACAAGCAGATATCTGAGGCCATTATTTTCTGAACTGGAGATGCTAATGATCTGTGCAAAGACTTCTTTGGAGAAAAAAGAGGACCGACGCCAAACATTAAACAAACTACAGATATTTGGGTGTTAATATTCTGTCGCCTAGATGGGATTTTGATAATCTAGTCAACTTCCCCTCTTTGCCTTCGTTATCACTTCATGAGCCAGTGGCTTAGAAAGATTGCATCTTCCTCTGAACTTCAAACTTCACACGCAGGGCTCTTCAAGTGAATGTCACCAGAAGTTTAAGGAGACGGGCAGCGGAGCGGAGGCAGCTGGCAATCGCATAAGGTGGTTCCATGTGAGCAACTGCTGGATCTCGAGCTAAAGATCGAAGATGAAGACTTTTATAGAGGGGACTTAACGAAATGGGCACACAAAAGCCTGAGTCAGAGATGCAGACTTTCCAGGCTGCTAAGAGGGAGGTTGGCAGCTGCAGGCAGAGATTCCACAGGAAAGTGAGGGTGGACCGTGGGGAGAAATTCAGGTTCAAATTTCCCCAGGGGGGTGGCATGTACCACATCCCCAATCAGTCAGACTTTATTCAGCAGTGCATTTCTGGGCAGTGACTGGAGAGTCTGATAGAGCTTTCAACACATGCTTACACAGACTGGAAAAGAGACTGAGACGAGATAGAATCATAGAGAATCATAGAATCATAGAATCATAGAATCATAGAGTTGGAAGAGACCCCAAGGGCCATCGAGTCCAACCCCCTGCCAAGCAGGAAACACCATCAGAGCACTCCTGACATATGGTTGTCAAGCCTCTGCTTAAAGACCTCCAAAGAAGGAGACTCCACCACACTCCTTGGCAGCAAATTCCACTGTCAAACAGCTCTTACTGTCAGGAAGTTCTTCCTAATGTTTAGGTGGAATCTTCTTTCTTGTCGTTTGGAACCATTGCTCCGTGTCCGCTTTTCTGGAGCAGCAGAAAATAACCTTTCTCCCTAGAGAAAGGGAGTATCCTGAGATATGAGAGCCCTCTTCAAATATTGCATGGGTTGTCACATGGAAGAGGGAGCAATTTTGTTTTCTGCTGCTGTGGAGGGGAGGACTCAATGGCTTAAAGTTGCAAGAAAGGAGATTCTTAACAACAACAACAACAACAATTTATTTATACCCCGCCCTCCCCGGCCAGAGCCGGGCTCAGGGCGGCTAACACCAGTAAAATTACAATAAAAACATAATGGGGGGGCACAATTTAAAATACAGGTTAAAAATACAATTTAAAATGCAGCCTCATTTTAATAATAGCCCATAGATCAAAACCATAAGGGGAGGGCAGCATAAGGGTCAGACTGAGTCCAAAGCAAAGGCCAGGCAGAACAGCTCTGTCTTGCAGGCCCTGCGGAAAGATGTCCAGTCCCACAGGGCCCTGGTCTCTTGGGACAGAGCGTTCCACCAAGTCGGGGCCAGTACTGAAAAGGCCCTGGCCCTAGTTGAGACCAGCCTAACCACCTTGTGACTTGGGACCTCCAAAGTGTTGTCATTTGTGGACCTTAAGGTCCTTTGCTACAGGAGTGTGTGTGTGTGTGTGTGTGTGTGTGTGTGGAAATGGTTATAATTAAATGGAATCATTTGCTGCTGGAACGAGGAAGCAGCCATTACGAGTGTCAGGTGAAGAGACCACTTGGCCATGGACATGGCCGGGAGACATTGGGTTCCAGTCATTGTTTCTCAACCTAACCTACCTCACTGGGTTGTTCTGAGGATGAAAGAGCAAAGAGGAGAACCATCTATGTCACCCTTCACTCCTTGAGGAAAAGGTGGGGTATCAACACCAAAATAAATAAATAAATTGTTGTTTGCTTGTTTTAATTATTCAGCTTACATACCACCCTTTATCTGAACCTCCCAGGGCAGCGTACAACATTAAAACCATAATTTACATAGCATCAATTGCATGTTGTCTTCCAGTTCAACTTCATGAAAGTGTCTAAATCCCAAAAACCTTCGATACTGCTGATAAGTTCTAAGCAATGCATGCTACTTGTTGAGTTGTTTTAATTGGAAGACACAAGACCTACCCACTCTGGAAGAATGGCAGATGCAAGTAATAGAATATATGGAGATGGCGGAAATGACTGGCAGAATCCGAGACCAGGGAGAAGAGTCGGTGGAAGAAGATTGGAAGAAATTTAAAATTTACTTACGGAAATATTGTAAAATTTTTGAATGTTAATGGCATTGAAATGAACTGAAGGGGTTCTAGCAACGAGGTTAAAAATAAGATTGGATGGATAATTAGACAAATAAATTAGATATGAATTTGCTGAATTAATTTTCAACAGGGATACAAAAAAGGGAGATGTGAGGAAGTCAAGAAAATAAGTGAATCAAAGATGAGAAGTAAAAAGAGGGATTTTTGTGTTTTTTTTCTTCTTTTCTTTTAAAATGTGTTTTTTCTTTTCTTTTTTGAAACTATTTTTTCTTTTTTCTTATGTATTTTATAATTTTGTATTTTTGTGTATTTGTTTTTTCTTTCTCATGCTTGTTGTCTTTTCTAAAACTTAATAAAATATTTATAAAAAATAATAATAATAAAAAGTTGAGTTGTTTTAAACTGTTTTTAAGATTGTGTTTTAATGCTGTAACCCACCCTGGGATTTTAGGGTTAAGGGCAAGTACTGTATTTTTTGCTCTATAAGACTCATTTTTTCCCTCCTAAAAAGTAAGGGGAAATGTGTGTGCGTCTTATGGAGCGAATGCAGGCTGCGCAGCTATCCCAGAAGCCAGAACAGCAAGAGGGATTGCTGCTTTCACTGTGCAGCGATCCCTCTTGCTGTTCTGGCTTCTGAAATTCAGAATATTTTTTGTTTTGTTTCCCTCCTACAAAAACTTGTGGTCTGGTGCCGTCTTATAGAGCGAAAAATACAGTAATTAATCACAGTAATAATAATCCTAGAAGCCTAGAGCTGGAAGAGAGCCCAAGGGTCATCTACTCCAACCCCCTAAAACACGGGGAAATATTTACACAGCCCCTATATCATATAACATGCATTATTTCACAATTAATAAATATTTAGATGTCACAAGCTTCAGCTGAGCTGCTAGTTTTGAAAAGTTGTGGAAGGAATCCCCAGGAATCAAGCAGTGAGATAGATGGATAAAAGCCTTTTAATTTTCCCCACATTCATTACAACATTAAAATTAAGGAGTAAGCAAAGTTCCCATTGTTTTCCCTCTCGAGTATGTTGAGGAAGAAACTTTGTTCTCTGTTGTTTTATCAACAAGATCACTGCTTCGAAACTGAAAACCCCAGACTGCGGGTCACCAAAGGCATCTTATCATTGCAATTTATCTTCCTGCAGCACAGAGATGATTGAAAGGTCCCCAGCAATTCCCGGATGCATTGCAGAAAACTTGATTGTTTGGTTCCTCTGTATCTGGAAGAGGGAGGCAGGAAAGTGTTGGGAAGGAGAGGGGGGAGGAAGCTGTTCGAATGATGCTTTTTTCTGAGGGAAGTCAGGTTAAGACTGTTAACTAAAGATGCTTATCCACAATCTATGCCACCCTTCATCCGAGGATCGTTGCTGTTATGTAGTGAAGTTTCACCCTGGGCCAGCAGGGGGATACTGTATATAGTTTTCACTCAGGTCTGTAGATAGTTTTCACTCAGGTCCACGTCAGTTATTTTAGGCGGGAACTCTGGGCTGTTGTTGCTACAATGTTGACAGCCGGCTGCCTATAAAAACAGGCCGGCTGAGCTGTTTGCAGTCAGTTCTATTCCAGCTTACAAAATAAAGAGCTACTTGGAGAAATCACTGTGTCGTCTGCTATGTCAACCCACAACTTAACAGTTGCGGTGAGATCACGAAGACCGACCTCACCGTCTGTGTGGGTGGGATCGTTTGGATAGCCACAACAGCCCGATTGGGTCCCTTGGTTGCTAGGGTAATTCTGGCCTATGGGATCGAGAGAATTTGCAGCCGGGGGACCTATTTATGCCGCTGCACGTTGCATCTGTTAGAATTCCTGCTCCATGATTGCAGTCACGGGATTGTTGTCTTTCACACGACGGTGTATGTTTTGACTCCACGGAGTGGGAAGTGACAAAAACAGGATGTTTGTGTTCCTGTGTTCCGTAAAGTGGGACTGTTGTCCTTTGTTCTTTTTCTCTTTGCTGTCTGATGCTAGAGAGAGAGGGAGCCCATGTTGCAGCGCTCCGTGTGTGTTTATATGTATATAAAGTAGATTAGCCAAAATGCTGAGTTGCTGAGGTCTGTTACGCAAGTTGCGCAAACTCTGCGGATCCCTAAGTGTGCCGGTGTCTGTTGGCATCGGTCGCTGTGATGTTCAGGCAGAAGAAAGCTTTCGAAGCTCCCAGGACCAGGAGGGAGGGAACATGCCAGTCAGGCATGTGTCTCTGCCAGGGTCCTACTCAAGTGTAGGACAAGCTCCTGATAGCATCAGGCTTCCTCTTTTCGCCTCATGCATCAGATCACCCACACACCCACCCTATATTTAGGGTTCATTATGACCTTCTATGCTGTCGTGGGTTGTCTGTTTGGGGGACAGGGGCCCAGTAGGAATTTTCCCATTTGGCTGATTGGCTGTTGCCAGTTGGGTTTCGCCTGCCACGTAGCAAATTGTCACAACTTTGTAAGGTTTGGTGGTTAGGCATTGGTTTAATGTGGAGGGGAGGGGAGGTTGACACATCTGCCCCTCCAATGCGCGAAAAGGTTTTCTGTTAAAGGAATCCAGTGGCTCACCTTGCTTTTGTTCAATCCCCTTCCAAGGGTTAGGGCCATGCCAGCGCACCTGGGAGCATTTTGGGGTGAGGTTGCATCTGTGGTAGGACCAATGCTCCCCCAGTATGTTTTCCCTTACTGAGCCAGTGTGGTGTAGTGGTTAAGAGCGGTGGACTCGTAATCTGGGGAACCGGGTTCGCTTCCCCGCTCCTCCACATGCAGCTGTTGGGTGACCTTGAACTAGTCACACTTCTCTTGAAGTCTCTCAGCCTCACTCATCTCAGAGTGTTTGTTGTGGGGGAGGAAGGAAAAGGAGAATGTTAGCCGCTTTGAGACTTCTTAGGGTAGTGATAAAGCGGGATATCAAATCCAAACTACTCCTCCTCCTCCTCCTCTTCTTCTTCTTTTTCTTCTTCTGGTGTCCAGTTGTCAGTGCTGCCCTGCCTGAGGTGTAGGTACAGCTAGTCAAACCGCGGCCTAAGCAAACCACTCACATTCTGTAATCGATAAAGTTGTGGTCAAAATTATGTCAATAACCTTAAACTAATATTGGTGTCAAGTGTGTCTTTCTTTGGGAGGTCTTGGGGGCATCTTCACATGCAATGAGCCAGCTCCAAGCGAAGGTTTGCAGCCAACAGTAGAAAGCAGCTGGGAACAGAGAGGATTAGATGTTATTCAGGAGAGTTGGCAGCTGCAGACTTCGGCTCTTCCTGACCTTGACGGGCAGGCTGATAAGGCAGCACCTGAGAGCAAGCTAGAACACAGACAAAGCTTGCAGGAAGTACCAATAGGAGCAAATAGATTCAGAGATTGAGTGTTTGTGGGGGGGGAGGCTCAGTTAATTTCATTGTATACAGGTTGTACATTGACAATAAAGGTATTATTAGATAGTCTCTCGGAAAAGGAAGAGGCTGGAGCTGATCCAATAAGTCTGAGGAGTCGAAGAATGGGAGGGCTGCTAGACAGGAAGCAAAACAAGAGACGCAAGGGGCGTTAGTTCCATATATTCTGTAGACACCGGAAGCAGTCTTCAGAAGGGTCATCTGGAGTAATGATGTTGGAGGCTTTGTCAGAGCCGTCCAGAGCTCTCTGTTTGTTTTTGCAATAAATCCTCCTTTTTAATTACCTACGCTTACTGTGTTATCAAGCTGGGAACTTGGACTCCTGACACCTGGTGAGCAACCTGGCAGCCAAATTCTGCACCAGCTGAAGTTTCCAAACCCTCTTCAGAGGGGGCCCACATAGAACTTGTTGCTGTAATCTTGGTGACAACCTTATTATAACTTTGCTTCTGGGAGGTGGGGTTTTTTTTCTCACTCTCTCATGGTGGGTAGGAGCCCTTGTTGGAAAACGCCCTGGGGGTGCCTGCAAGCCTCTGGAACTCTGAGCATCCTCTGGAAAAGGCATCTCCCTTCTCTTTCAGTGCGCTTCTAGAGACATATACCAGATGGTATATGCACACTACACTTCTGGTAAAACACAGCAAGGAGCGTGAGACATCGTAGAGCTAATCTACTATTTATTTACACACTATGTACAGACAAAGGCATAATGGCGTCCATTCTCTCCAACTCCAAGAGAACAAACATGCACAAGTAAAATACATACTTGCAGTGCAAGTAAAAGTAAAGTACATACAACGGAAGAGATAAGACTGTCTTCAGTTTCCCACACTCTTCTCGGACAGACATTTGATTTGCACCAATCACAAATGCAGCATCGGAGGGGTGAAATTGCTAACAGCCCTGACCTCCAAAGTTAAATGCTGCAAACTAAGACAGGGTTCTCACCCAGACGTCCCACCGGCCCAGTAAGCATGGGAGGTGTCTGGGAAAAATAATAATGTACAGGTTACTCCACCTGGAGTCCTGTGTCCAGTTCTGGGCACCACAGTTTAAGAAGACTATTGGCAAGATGGGAGGTGGGCAGAGGAGGGCAACCAACATGACCAAGGAGCTGGAAAGCAAGCCTGATCAGTGGGCGGCAGGGTCTGCAAGGCTTGCGGGGTGGGTTAACAAGCCCGATGGGCCTCATCCAGCCCCCAGGCCTGAGTTTGCTGACCCCTGAGTTAGATTGGCTCCCTCCTAGCTGTCTGTGCACCAGCAGGGAGGGGGAGACTGTTTTCTGCCAACACGCCTTTGGGAACCAATAGGTTTTGAAAGGAAAGGGCTTTTAAGAGCGCTGTGCTGTTTTTTATCCTCAGTACATTAACAGATTTGTTTTTCATGTTGTTTAAAGTCTATTTTAGTTTAATTCCCTTTTTGTAGCCGTCTTTTAGCCTTCCGTATTTTATGTGTTGCTTTCATTTGTGTCAGTCCTGGTTCAGGAGAAAGGCAGGATATAAATAAATGAATGCATTATTTTTTCCTCTTATTATCTTTATCCTGTCCAGCACAGAACATGCTCACAGAAGAAACGATGCCGTCATTGACGGGGGGTTGGACTTGATGACCCCATAGGGACCCCATCCAGCTCTACAATTGCATGATTCTCCGATTCTCAGTTGCTCAAAGTGCCACTGAAATGTTGCCGGCCGTCATTTTCCAGCGGCCGTTGTGGCCGGCGAGGGGGAGGAGGGGGATGTGCTTCTCAGTGGAGCCATAATGTTCCTGTCATTGATCTCTCGTGCTGACATGCTTGCAAAGCCCCACACTTAGAGCCCAGCTGAATGCTGGCAGTGGCCTCCTAATGGCCCTAGGAGGAGCCTATCCATCACTGGGTCCTATCCAGACACCCCCATCTGCACCAACCTGCCTGTTCTTTATTGGGCCACATGTTTGGAAAGATAGTGTGGGGGCGGAGGAGGGCGAGGGAGGAGCTGTGTTAAAGGGTGTCGGAGAACGAGGGGGACATAAGCGCTAGGCATTGCGTAAGCCCCATCAATTTATAATATTAGCTCTCCCCGCACGCCAATTAATCTTCCCCTTCCTGCAAGCCTGCCAGCGCCTTTGCGCCACAGATGCAGAGGGCCTGTCACTTTGCAAATCAGTGGGACTTTGTTTGTGGAGAGACAAACTGTCCAGAGGGCGTCACCTCGGAGTGCGGCTGAGCAGCGGCAAAGAGAAAGAATACAAATTACATGGCACCCAAGCTGAGACTCAAATTATCACCCAGGGCGTCAGCAAGAGAACAACGCCGGCGGAAAAATCAAAGAACCCAGGGACACAGGGGGAGAGGAAGGATGGGATCGGAGGGGGAGAAGCGAGGCCAGGCTGCTCCAGAAAGGAAGAAGAGAAGAAGAGCTTGCAGGATCAGGCCAATGACTGACCCAGTCCAGCATCCTGTTTCCCCCAGAGGCCAACCTGATACCTCAATAAGAAGCCCACAAGAACATTCTCCCCATCTGTGGATTCCAGCAACTGGCACTTGGAAGCATTGCTGTCTCCCACCATGGAGGGCCAAATCTGCTCTTGAAGTAGCCACCCAGATGTGTGTGGGGAAGCTGCAAGCAGGATTCGAACCCTCTCCCCTCCTCTGGTTTCCATAAGAAGACCCTGTTGGATCAGGCCCATCTCATCCTGCATCCGGTCCAGTGCCGGATTTATGTATAAGCTAAACAAGCTATAACTTAGGTCCCCACTCTCTTGGGGCCCCCAAAAAATGTAAAGGGGGGGGAACCCTGGATGTGCATTTACAAAATATAAGATAAAAAACAAATGAAATAAAACCTACATACAGCAACAGTGTTTTGTGTTGTGTTGGCTCTTATTATATGAGTAATACCCCGCCCCCACTAGCCTACTCCCTCAAATAGTAATAATAATAATAATAATAATAATAATAATAATAAATTTATTTATATCCTACCCTCCCCAGCTGAAGCCAGGCTCAGAGCGGCTAACAACAGTAAAAATAACACAGTTTACATAAAACCATAATCAATTAATTGAAATACATTCTAAAATCAATTCATTCTAAAATCAATTCAGAATCAGATTAATGGCAACCATTGGGCTAGAGTTCTTGTGAGGATTACAGAAGGAGAGAGGGGGTCAGACTGTGCCTTTGCCAAAGGCCTGGTGGAACAGCTCTGTCTTGCAGGCCCTGCGGAAAGATGTCAAGTCCCACAGGGCCCTAGTCTCTTGGGACAGAGCGTTCCACCAGATCGGGGCCACGGCCGAAAAAGCCCTGTCTCTGGTTGAGGCCAGTCTAACCTCCCTGTGGCACGGGACCTCCAAGATGTTTTTATTTGAAGATCGTAAGGTCCTCCGTGGGACATACCAGGAGAGGCGGTCCTGTAGGTACGAGGGTCCCTGGTTTGCTCCTTTCCATATAAAGGGTGCCTACATTCTGCATGGACTGGTTTCATGGCAACATGTGCAAATGGCTTGAGATACCTATGAGGTCCATAAATTGCCATATAGCATATATTCAACACCAAAAACAGTGACAATTTGTTGTTGACAAACGACAGCTGGACAGATAAAGGGCTACCTTCAGTAGCTGAGAGCCTCATCAAACCTACATCTGGCCCTGATCCAGTCCTCACACCGACTGTCCTGATGCCCCAGTGGGAAACCCATAATTAGGACCTGACCACAAGAGCAACATTCTCCCCTCCTGTGGCTTCTGGAAAATTCAGAAGCATTTCTGCCTCACATTGTGGGGACAGAGCATAGCTGTTGTGGCGAGGAGCCATCCATAACCCTCTCCTCCAGAAATTTGTCCAGTCCTCCTTTCAAGCCATTCAAGTCAGTGGCCATCACTGGACACAGTGGGAGAGAGTTCCATAGTTCCAACTATTTACGGTATGAAGAATTACTTTGCCCATGCCCTGAGGTTCGGTTAGCATTCAGTGGGCAGCAAAACCTCAGCGAGCCCCGCCCAATCGTCCAACATGAACACACGGAGAAGGAAATTTGGTGGCAACTATCCTTTTGGAAATGTGACCCATTAGGGCTTTGGAGGGTCCATGTCTCTGTGAAGAGCGAAGGCTGCCACCGGCCACCATCTCACACCCTGTCATATATATATATATATACTTGTCTGAAACGTTGGTCTCTGTGTGCAAACTCTGATCGGTGTTTCTCTTTGGCAGAGCAGCCTGTGGGTTATTGCCCAATTACTCGTGAAACTTCATCCAGGGAAAGTGTCATAAAACAAGGCTGTGAGTCACTCAAAATGGGGAGTTTATTTCAAAAGAGCTGTGCCAGTTGTTTTTCTTCTGGAGGGCAAAGTCACAGCCCCCACCAGGAGAGATATCCTTTCCTTGGATAGGAGAAGATCTGGAATGGATCCTGAATAAAAGTGGGGAAACTGGCGCTGGCACAGAAGAGCTCTCAGGGGCAGCTACAGACCCAGACAATGCCCTTCATCTGCCTTTCAAAAGCTCAGGGCTAAGTTACCACAATATACTCTCCATTGAACTCCTCTTGAAGACTGTCTGGAAAAAATCTTCTGGTTCTGATTCCAAGCCTGCCCACCTCATGATACAAAAGGCATTGCAAGGAGAAGAGGTCCTCAGTGCCCCATCATCGGTGAAGCTATTGGAGGCAAGAAGGCTTGCTTCTCATTTATTTTTATTTCCCCTGGTGTGAGGGGAGCTTATTGAGGAATATGAAGGTGGGTGGAAGTTTGGCAAGGTACCACTGAGGGCATTCAAAGAAGAATTGTGGCAAAAAGTCTCAGAGGTATTTCAGCATCTCGTGGCCTTTCCTTGCCCACTTTATGTAGGATAACCAGCCTCGTATAACCAAAATGCTTAAGACTGATTGATGCACGAAGGGGTTAATGCCATAGAGTGAACTGTCCTGCCAGGCTTAAATATGTCACTCTCCCTCACCTCGGAGGAAGGTAAAATTTCTCTTCCTTCAGTCTACCCTGTGAATTCCAGCGTGTCAAAAGATCTGAGCTGGTTGTCCAAACTCAGACTTCATGGCCTTTTCTACAAAACAAAATAAAAAAATTCCTTCCAGTAGCACCTTAAAGACCAACTGAGTTAGTTCTAGGTATGAGCTTTCGTGTGCATGCACACTTCTTCTTCGTGCATGCACACGAAAGCTCATACCTAGAACTAACTCAGTTGGTCTTTAAGGTGCTACTGGAAGGAATTTTTTTATTTTGTTTTGACCATGGCAGACCAACACGGCTACCTATCTGTAACTTTTCTACAAAGCCCTCTTTGTGTTCCTATATAAATAATTTAGACCCTTTCACCACTTTGTGCCGCCTGTGCTTTCTGGATGCTGTAGGGAAAAACACATGAATTGGATCTTTGAAGAGTTTGCAAGTGAACCATTTTTAACCTACTCCATGTGGTCTTTTCCCATGCTAGGGGAAGTGGGAAACTTTGCAAGGAGCTTAGAAAGGCGTATTTTAAAAGTCTAACAGCCTATATCTCAACACCTTACTCTGCTGCATGTTTTGTTGCTGATATTATAATTTATTAAATATATATATACTGCCCTTCACCCATAGATCACAACATAAAATTGCTATATACAAATCACAGAATACATAATAAAAATAGGAACAAAACAAACCAAGAACTGCCCCTCCCGCAACACATTTAAAAGGGCATCAGGTGTAAATCAGCCAAGGCCTGGCTGTGATCTTAAATCTCTGCTGTGATTCTCTCCTCCTGGAATCACAGAACTGCAGAGTTTGAAGACAAGGCCCTCAGTCAGGGATTCTGCAGCTCAGGCACGTCCAGAGTCCGGCCGGGGGCCAAATCCGGCCCGCTGGTCGGTTTAATCCTGCCCCACCAGCAGTTTCTTTCCTGGGTGTGGGCATGGATGCCGGTTCCACTGGGCGGTTAGTTGCTGGGGCTGGCTAACCTGCCCGCCAGTCGGCTCTTCCAGCTGCTTGCCGTGTGGTTTGAGGACCCGTCCAGCCGTTGTCTCGCGCATGCACCCTCCTCTCTCTCCCTGTTGGTTGCCTGCTTGCGCTGGCACCCGGTGTGCGGCTCATCAGCTTCTGCCCATCTGAAGCTGATACAGGCCCGTCTTATCTTGAGCCCAAACAGAGTAGTCCACACAGCGGAAGGATAAGCGGTATGTGCCACATTCTTAACTTTATTTACACTTCTATGCTGAGAGAATACAAACATGCATCTTGCCTCTGCGAGAGCAGAGAAGCAACTCCTCTTAGAAACAAAGAACACCGAGAGAAACAGTGAAAAACAGGAAACCAGTGAACGTCACATCCAGTCTCCCATTCCCGTGGGAACCCAACAGTACTCTGACTGTGGAATGCAAAACAATGTCCCGTGACAAGCATTTCGCTGCACAGTGAAGGAAACAGAAACCAACACCCTCCTCTCTCTCCCTGTTGGTTGCCTGCTTGCGCTGGCACCCGGTGTGCGGCTCTAGGTCCCGTCCACCCACCGGCTCTTGTATGCACCCACTCTGTATCCCATACGTCTGCCGGCTCTCACACGCGGCCGGCGTTCAGCCTTCTCTCCCGCCCACTCATTTGGCTTGTGCCATCTGTCACTCCTGCCCGCTGTTCGTCTCCCCCCCTGTGCTGCCTGCGATCTGAGCCAAAAGGTATACGAAAAGTAAAGGTAAAGGGACCCCTGACCACTAGGTCCAGTCGTGGCTGACTCTGGGGTTGTGGCGCTCATCTCGCTTTATTGGCCAAGGGAACCAGCGTACAGCTTCCGGCTCATGTGGCCAGCATGACTAAGCCACTTCTGGCAAACCAGAGGAGCACACGGAAATGCCGTTTACCTTCCCACAGGAGTGGTACCTATTAATCTACTTGCACTTTTTGGGGTGCTTTCGAACTGCTAGGTTGGCAGGAGCTGGGACCGAGCAACAGGAGCTCACCCTGTCACGGTGATTCGAACCTCCGACCTTCTGATTGGCAAATCCTAGGCTCAGTGGTTTAACCCACAGCACCACCCGCGTCCCATATGAAAAGTATTCTATGACTAATATGTGGTGGGAATGTAGAGAAATTAAAAAAAGGGAAATGATATATAACGAATTGAAAAAAAAATGTTTAAAATGACATTTGTAAAAAAAAACCAGAAGCATTTCTGTTAGGGATTGTAGGACAAGACCTACTAAGAAAAACAAAGAATTTACTGGTATTTATGTATGCTACAACAGCGGCAAGAGTCTTGATAGCACAAGCATGGAAGAATGAGGAAATCCCAATGAAAGAAAAGTGGCAAGAAAAACTGAGGAGCTACACAGAGCTGGCTAAATTGACATGCGAATTGCGGGACAAGGACAACGGTGACTTTAAGGAAGAATGGGAGCTTTTTACAACTTATTTAAGAAGACAACAATATAACCTGGACTCCTTGGCAGGTTTTGAATAAACATACACAAATTATTGGTTGATAACATGGTAGATAGATAATGTAAGGATATGTATAGTTTTATAAGATGCAGAGAGTAATATGTGCTAAGAAATCAGAGAGAGGAGCTGATGGATGGAGGGGGGGAGGGAGGGTTTGAAGGGGGGAAGGGGGGAAATAATGAATATGATATGTTTTGATAAATTGTTATGTTGAATTTGTCAATAAAAACACTTGAAAAGAAAAGAAAAGAAAAGAAAAGAAAAGAAAAGAAAAGAAAAGAAAAGAAAAGAAAAGAAAAGGTCAGCAACTTCAAAACTTCAACCCAACGTCAAGAACTTTGGTCGGCCCTCACGCATGTTCACTTTATCAAATCTGGCCCTCGCTGAAAAAAGTTTGGACACCCCTGCTTTCGCTTGCATTGCTGGGGGCTGGACTAGATGACCCTTAGAGATCCCTTCCAACCCTCCAATTGCATGAAACACGTCCTGCCTGCAAAGGACACCATGGCCCCTGCCGGCCATCATCACAGGGTGGCGATCCTTGCCTCGTGGCCTCAACAAGTGTGGCAGCAGAGAAAGTTATCTTTCTCCCTCCTCCCGAAGACGCACCTGCGGAGAGTAAACGTAAACAGGGAAGCCGAGAATTCCTGCTCCTCAATTACCTCTCCCCACACCAGGCAAGCGGTTCCGTGCATTAATGCCCTCGCAACCATTTATGGAACACAACAGATTGCAATACAAAAAACCTCTGTCTGAGATCGTGCTTGAAAGAGCCCTAATCCCCTTTTCTAATTCAATTACTTTGTATCACTCGAGTCAAATGGGTGTTGCAGCTCCAGACGGAACAGCGAAAATACCTGTGCCGGGAGCAAGATGCTCATGAAATTCTATTTCTATATCATGTTTGCATGAGCATTCCTGTGCCGGTCCCATTAAAATGCCTCACTCCATCAAATTACCTGCTAATCAGAAACACTTCATGGTACAATAAGCCAGCAGAATACTGCCGATGTTAATGGAGTCTTTCCAGGCACGGAAAACATGAGTCTGGAATGGGGTGGGGGGAGGCAGGTGCAAGAAGAGGCCAAGCAGATGTGGCTCTGGTGGGCGGGGGGCGAGACACCCCCCGCAAGACGGAGGGCGCGGTTGCGTACTGGGAAAGACAGGGCCTGCTTTTCGCATTAGCGACTCATCATAAAAAGACTTGCAAACTAACGCATAACCGTGTGAACTCTCTGTGCACAGAGCATTGTGTGTGTGTGCGTGTGCATATGTATTTTTAATGCATTTCCCAGAATTTGATGTACACGACTTACAGATATGCTTATTTATCTCTTACTGTTTAGTTTTTAAGTTTTTAATGTTTTAAGTTTTTAATGTTTGATGTTTTATTCTGTTTTAATATTCTGTTGGGAGCCGCCCAGAGTGGCTGGGGAAACCCAGCCAGATGGGCAGGATAGAAATAATAAATTGTTGTTGTGGTTGTTGTATCAGTGTGATGTCATGCGGGTAGCACTGTGGTCTAAACCACTGAGCCTCTTGGGTTTGCCGATCAGAAGTTCAGCAGTTCGAATCCCTGCGACGGGGTGAGTTCCCATTGCTCTTTCCCAGCTCCTGCCAACCTAGCAGTTCAAAAGCATGCCAGCGCAAGTAGATATATAGGTACCGCTTCAGCGGGAAGGTAAATGGCATTTCTGTGCGCTCTGGTTTCCGTCACAGTGTCCCATTGCGCCCGAAGCAGTTTAGTCCTGCTGGCCACATGACCCGGAAAGCTGTCTGTGGTCAAATGCTGGCTCTCTTGGCCTGAAAGTGAGATGAGCACCACAACCCCATAGTCACCTTTGACTGGAGTTAAGAAGAAGAAGAAGAGTTGGGATTTGATATCCTGCTTTATCACTACCCAAAGGAGTCTCCAAGCGGCTCACATTCTCCTTTCCCTTCCTGCCCCACAACCAACACTCTGTGAGGTGAGTGGGGCTGAGAGACTTCAGAGAAGTGTGACTGGCCCAAGGTCACCCAGCAGCTGCAGGTGGAGGAGCAGAGACGCGAACCCGGTTCCCCAGATTGCGAATTCACCGCTCTTAACCACTACACCACACTGCCTCTCTCCGTCCAGGGGTCCTTTACCTTTACACATAGTTAAACTGTGGAACTCCCTCCCCCAGGAGGCAATGATGGCCACCAACGTGTATGGCTTTAAAAGAGGATTAGACAAATTCATAGAGGAGGAGAGGGCTGTGGAGGGCTGCCAGCCAGGATCGCTCTGCTCTGCCTCCACGGGTCGGAGGCAGCAATGGTGCTGAAGACCAGCTTCTGGAAACCACAGGAGGGGAGAGAGCTGCTCTTGTGCTCAAATCTGGCTTGCAGGTTTCTTCACAGGCAGAATGGTGGACCATACAGGCCTTGAACCTGATCCAGTGGGCTCTTCTTATGCCATTATAGAGGTCTCCTTCCACTTGCATATCTGAAGGAGTGTCTCCACCCCCATCACCCAGCCCGGACACAAAGGTCCAGTGCCAACGGCCTTCTGGCGGTTCCCTCCCTGCGAGAAGCAAAGCTACAGGGAACCAGGCAGAGGGCCTTCTCGGTGGTGGCGCCTGCCCCGTGGAACGCCCTCCCAGCAGATGTCAATGCAGTAAACAACTATTTTACTTTTAAAAGACAACTTAGGCGGCCCTGTTTAGGGAAGTTTTTAATGTCTGACGCTGTATTGTTTTTAATATTTGGTTGGAAGCCACG
This sequence comes from Podarcis erhardii, assembly GCF_964252035.2. Classification (NCBI taxonomy): domain Eukaryota; kingdom Metazoa; phylum Chordata; class Lepidosauria; order Squamata; family Lacertidae; genus Podarcis; species Podarcis erhardii. Next base: position 1,030,320 of record NC_138497.1, on the reverse strand, counting down.
CAGAGTGGCTGGGGAAACCCAGCCAGATGGGTGGGGTATAAATTATTATTATTATTATTATTATTATTATTATTATTATTATTATTATTATTCCAGCCTTTGTTGGAGGCAGCGGCTTCCTGAGAGCTGTCCATGGTGCTGCCTCCGCCGTGGACACTTTCGTCATGATTCCTGCAGGGAGTTGGAAAAGATGACCATTGGCTTCTCTCCCAACTTCATTTTTGTTTTGTTTGATATGCTAGGGACAGTCTCCAAAGCTTCTAGCTCTTTTGGACTTTTTGAACAGTAGATAAGCTTACATTCCCTTCTATTTATATCACTCCCAACAATGCCCAGTAAAAATGCTTCTGGTTTCTTTATAAATGTATATTTCAACATTTTTTTCATCTCATTATATATCATCTCCCAGAAGCATTTCACGTTTTTACATTCCCACCTTCCCTCCTGCAGTTTCCAGCAACTGGTATCCATCAGCATTGCTGCCACATCTGGGACCAGGCCTGTCTCCAGTGAAACAAGCAGTAACAGCAGCAGCGACGGCGGCAGCATTTTTAACATTGCCTTTTTAATCCATCATAACCCTTCCCAAGCCTTTCAGAGGGCGACACATTCTAAAAAGCACAGAATGCAACCTTAATAAAGGACAGAAGAGACCAGGTGTTTGCCGTGGACTCATAAGGATTCCTCAGACCCCTCAGCCTTGGAGCAGAATGAGAACTTTTGTCCAAAAGGCATCTTTCTTCTGCATCCAGCACCAGGCAAAGCACATCCAAAATTGTCTTTCTGCACAGAGATGAGCTCCCTGTGGAAGGTCATTCTGACTCCATTTTTCCCCTTGGCTTGATGAGAAATGGCTGTTCTCTTCTGGCACAAGGCTCTCTGTGTGCAGCAAAGCCATTGGGCTGCAGGAGAAGTGAATGAGACTCTTTGATGTTTGCCTGCAAGAACTAAAAGGCAGAACTTTTAAAAAAAAAAAAATCATAATAGGGACCTGAATTAGGTCAGAAGATTGCTAAGGTAACCAGGAGCCTGCTTTCTGAGGAAGTCAAGACAAGGCATATTTGCTGGTGACATTTGACCAATTCCAGCAGCAAAAAAGCTTCTCTCTCTCTCTCTCTCTCTCACCAGATCAAGATCTTCCTTTTGTAACATGATGGGAAACTGGAGAGGCGTTCATTTCTCAACCATAAATGGATATTTATCCTGTGTTTGAATTAACAGCACTCACATTCACTGCCATGCAGCAACTCTTATCACTATGCGTTCATCTCAAACAAAATAGGATCTTTTCCACCCGTTATAAACATATCTTTAGCTGTGTTAAATAGTCCTGATTCTATATAAGATTCTATATGATTTCCTATTATTATTATTATTATTATTATTATTATTATTATTATTATGGTAGATCAATATTTCAGTGCAGATGGGGAACAACCATACAGCGAAACCAAGAGGCCACATGAATTTAAATAAAAATGTAGACTTTTGAAATTACAAACACTTTTAAAGCATCTGTAACCAAGAATGTCGCAGAAATGTATAGCACAACTGCATTTGGAAAGGATATTGTAGACTTTGGAAAGGTGCAGAAAAGAGCAACCAAAATGATCTAGGGCAGGGGTCAGCAAACTTTTTCAGTAGGGGGCCGGTCCACTGTCCCTCAGACCTTGTGGGGGGCCATTTTTGGGAGAAAAATGAACAAATTCCTATGCCCCACAAATAACCCAGAGATGCATTTTAAATAAAAGCACATTTTTACTGTAAATAAAAGGACACATTCTACTCACGTAAAAACATGCTGATTCCTGGACCGACCGTGGGTCGGATTGAGAAGGGGATGGGGCCTCACAGGCGATGGGGCTGGAACCAGCCCCCGGGCCTTAGTTTGCCTAACCATAATCTAGGGAATGGATTGACTCTCCTATGAAGAGAAAGGTTTTTGCATTTGGGACTTTTTAGTTTAGAGGAAATGCGAGTCAGAAGCAATGGGAGAGAAGATGATGATATTATGCATGGCATGAAGGAAGTGGAGGGAGAAAATCCTTTTTCCACTCTCACAACACTGGAACTCATGGATATCCGAGGAAGCTAATGTTGGAAGATCCAGGACTGGGAAAAGGAAGCCCTCCTTCACAAAGCGTGGTTGAGCGATGGAAGTCCTGCCCATGGGAGGCCGTGATGGCCACCAACATGGATGGCTTTAAGAGAGGGGGAGACAAATCCATGGAGGAGAAGAGGTCTGTCGGGGCCGCTAGTCACAGTGACTGGGCTCTGCTTTGCCAGTTGCTGGAGACCACAGGAGGGGAGGGAGGTTCCTCAGGTCCTGCTGGTGGGTTTCTGACAAGCATCTAGTTGGCCACTGTGAGAACAGGAGGCTGGATGAGATGGACCACTGGCCATCTTCTGATGTTCTTAGCCCCCGCTCAGAGACTTTTGGGCATATTTGGATGGAGGAATCCATAGAGCAGGTGAGATTGGTCGGGAGGTTCAGAGGCAAGGAGTCCCTCTAGTCCAGCCTTTCTCAACCTGTGGGTCCCCAGATGTTGTTGAACTACAACTCCCATCACCCCTAGCTAGCAAGGCCAGAGCTCAGGGATGATGGGAGTTGTAGTCTAACAACATCTGGGGACCCACAGCTTGAGAACCGCTGCTCTATTACCCCAGGACAAAAATCCCTGTAGGTCTTCATAGTCCATAATCACCAAGGGACATCTCACCATTTGGCCTAATAGACCACCAATATTAGGGCCTGGACTAGATTACTCTTGGGGTTCCCTCCAACTCTACAATTCCACGATTCTATGACTAGAGCACCACAGGTGTGATCTCAGGCAGGCATCCTTTGACTTTGCACAAATGTACTTCGGCTCATCCTCCTCCTTGCAATATTTTAGCCCTACCAGCAAATAGATCTTGCGCATTGTCAGTTTCCTGCTTGACACGACCGCCAGTCAGATTTCGTGGTTCTCAGCCCCAGAAGGAGAAGCCGACAGTCTCTTTAGCAATACAATGAGGAGACAGTTTAATCTTTGCCAGGGATAAATATATTTGTTACAGTTGTGAATTGTTTTATCACTGTGGAAATGATTTAAGAAAGATTTGAGCGGCTTCCTCAAAAGTATTTTTCAGCGCCTGTAACACGGAACAGAAGAACTCGTATATCTCTGCCTGATTTAAATTTAAACTCTCCAATATGAAGTGTTTCTCTTTGCTTTCATGTGTTAAAAATGTCGGCTGCCGCTGGAAATCGGTTCTCGCTGACATATAATAAATGGCTACCAGGGGTCAGTGCCTGCTGCAAGATTGAAGAGAAAGCGTCTGGACCCAAACCCATCATCTTCACTTCCTCGCAGAGGCATCTGGTATTTTGAGTGGAACCGAAACAATTGTTTTTAGAGGAGCAAGCACAACAGCAAACAAACACACACTCCTTTCTTACAGGCTTAAAAAGCGGGGCTTTCTTGTCACAGGCTTGCATTGGCAAGCACAAAGATCATTTTCCTGTTTCAGCTGCCACCCAACACTGTATCTCTGATATGATTTTGTTGTTGTTTAGTCGTTTAGTAATTTAGTCATGTCCAACTCTTCATGCCCCCTGGACCAGAGCACGCCAGGCACTCCAGTCTTCCACTGCCTCCCACAGTTTGGTCAAACTCATGCTGGTAGCTTCAAGAACACTGTCCCACCATCTCGTCCTCTATCATCCCCTTCTCCTTGTGCCTTCCATCTTTCCCAACATCAGGGTCTTTTCCAGGGAGTCTTCTCTTCTCATGAGATGGCCAAAGTATTGGAGCCTCAGCTTCAGGATCTGTCCTTTCAGTGAGCACTCAGGGATGATTTCCTTCAGAATGGAGAGGTTTGATCTTCTTGCAGTCCATGGGACTCTCAAGAGTCGCCTCCAGCACCAGAATTCAAAAGCATCCATTCTTTGGCCATCAGCCTTCTTTATGGTCCAGCTCTCACTTCCATACATCACTCCTGGGAAAACCAGAGCTTGAACTATACGGACCGAAGGGCTATCACACAGAAGATGGAGCAAGCATGTTTTTTGCTGCTCCAGAGGGGAGGGCCTGAACCAACAGATTCAAATGACAAGGAAGAAGGTTCCAACTAAACATTAAGAAGAACTTTCCAACAGTAAGAGCCATTCGACAGCAGAACTGACAACCTTGGAAGATGATGGACTCTCCATTGTTGGGGGATTTTAAGCAGAGGTTGGATGGCCCACTGCCATGGATGCTTTAGTTGTCCCAGCTCCTGCCAACCTAGCAGTTTGAAAGCATGCCAGTGCAAGTAGATAAATAAGTACCACTGCGGCGGGAAGGTAAACGGCATTTCCATGTGCTCTGGTTTCCATCATGGTATTCCATTGCACCAGAAGTTGTTTAATCGTCCTGCTGGCTACACAACCCGGAAAGCTGTCTGTGGACAAACAGCAGCTCCCTCGGCCTGAAAAGTGAGATGAGCGCCACACCCCATAGTCAAGTTTGACTGGACTCAACCATCCAGGGTACCTTTACCTTTTTTTAGCTGTGGTGTCTGCATTCCAGGGGGTTGGACCCATCTGTCAGGGATCCGTAAGTTGCACTCCCTGCATTGCAGCAGGCTGGACTAGATGCCCTTTAGGGTACCTTCCAACTCTATCATTCTAGGATTCTAGGAAGCTGGGGCAGCCGGGCAGCCCTCCAGACAGCCATGCCTGGCATATTGTGCATTGGAGCAAGGGCATTTTATCACGATGGAACAGAAGGCCGCTCAGAATAAGCAGATCTCAGCCAGGAAGAGAAGAGCCATCCATCACCTGTGTGAGCACCCAACTGGACCCTTCCGGGTCCCCGTGGCTCCTGGCTCCATCATCCCCAACCTCTGAGTTCAGACCGGCTGGCAGTTCCTTGCCATCTCACCACGGCTCCATCTGCATAATCCCTGCTTGATGCTTCGAAGGGCCTCTCAGCTCGAAAGCAGCACACTTGTCAAAATAATGTCACTCGTGCAAGGCGGAGGTGAGCACCAGCGCTGATCCCCCTTCCTCCTCCTCCTCCTCCTCGGTGCGTCAGGCTTTTCTGCCGTTTCTAAATAGGTCACAGATTCCTGTCAGACAAAGGGAGAGCTGGCAGCAGTTATCTTGTCTGGTTTTACATAAACCTGACAGGCAGATTAGAGCAGGAACCTTCTTGCAGGCATGTCAGCCACAGAGAGAGGAGCCCCCATTCCGACTCAGGGACCTTCTTGGGTTTACACAACGTAGTCCTGAGACAGCTACCGAGTTATTGCATGAGTCCTGTTGCAAGTTCATCAAAGAAGGGTGGGTGGGTGGGGGCAAGCGGAGTAATTCCTGCCCTCAATGGCCACTGATGGTCACTTCAGGAGGGGACAATGAGGTCACAGCCAAAGGCACAGCTTTTTTTAGATGGGAAATTGTCCCCAGAGCCAATGGAAGTTTGCTGCGCTCTTCCTTAAGACAGCTATGGCAAAGTGTCTCATAACCCTACAAGCGGCAGGCATCCAATGAATCTTCTTCTTCTTCTTCTTCTTCTTCTTCTTCTTCTTCTTCTTCTTCTTTGGCAATCCCTAGTAGCTGAATAAGATTGTCCTCCATAAACACAGTCTTAACACTGAGTTCATAGGTGATTGTGGAGGCCAATTCTGGATCCACACATCCTTCCATAGTGGGAGTTGATCATGGTGAGGGTTTTCCAAGTTCTCATGTAAGAGAAGAGTGCGGGCAGAGGTGGTGTAGTGTGGTGTAGTTGGTTAAGAGTGGTGGACTCATAATCTGGTGAACTGGGTTCGCGTCCCTGCTCCTCCACCTGCAGCTGCTGGGTGACCTTGGGCCAGTCACACTTCTCTGAAGTCTCTCAGCCCCACTCACCTCACAGAGGGTTTGTTGTGGGGGAGGAAGGGAAAAGAGAATGTGAGCTGCTTTGAGACTCCTTCGGGTAGTGATAAAGCGGGATATCAAATCCAAACTCCTCCTCTTCTTCTTCGGGGTCCTTGGAGAGCTGGTGACCACATCTATCCAAGCAACCTGTTCATGAAACCAATGGCCCAGCCAGCAAGGGCCTCTTCTGGCCACCTTCTGCCATGTTGACTTACCTTGAGAAGGCTCTCGGAAATGTCCAGTAAGAGCAGAGAGGATTTACTGCACAGCCAGTGGGGAGGTGATGCTTATCGATCCCATCACAATTTATTAGCGAGCTTTTGACTTCTGCAGCCCAGGGCTGTCATACTTTTTCCAGAGGACATGAATTGTATTGGCTATTCTTCAGGAAGGGACATGAAGGTAAGGGGAAAGATCTATGAACCCAATTCTGTAAAAACAGCCCCAGATCCCATTTTGGGGACACTCTCACATTCAATAAAACATATTGCTGCACGCTGATCTCTGAGTGATGCGAGATTCCAAGGGTTCCAGGTTCTCACCCAGGGTCTGTTCTTCCTTTTGGAAAGGAGGCCCACTGGAGACTTGGATGACTTTATGACAGATTGTTTATTCACACCTACATACAATTTGGGCCTATGATGGAGGGGCTCAGAGCATTAACACCCCAAGAGAGTTTTGTTTCTCACAGCCTTGGATTCAAACAGAAATCTCTCTCTCTCTCTCTCTCTCTCTCTCTCTCTCTCTCTCCAGTTTGCTGCTCACTTCACTACAACTCTCTGGCCTCAACTCTCACTTGGTCCTTCTAACTACCTGGAATTGAGGGAGGGGGCCCCACCCATTTGCCCATAAAATCAGAGTAAAAACATAATAGGGGGAAAAAAGGGGGGAATTAAAATACAGGTTAAAATGCCATTTAAAATGCAGCCTCATTTTAAAGTAGCTGATAAATCAAGACCATAAGGAGAGGGAAACATAAGGGTCAGAGTGAGTCCAAACCAAAGGCCAGGCGGAACAGCTCTGTCTTGCTGGCCACGCAGAAAGATGTCAAGTCCTGCAGGGCCCTGGTCTCTTGAGAAGATTCAGGATAGATAAAAGAAAGGACTTCTTCATGCAGTGCAGAGTTAAACTATGGAACTCACTTCCACAGCAGGTGGGGTGGCCACCACCTTCAATGGCTTCAAAAGAAGATTGGACAAATTTGTGGAGCAGAGGAAGGGTTGGAAACATATCAGTCAGGATACGTTTTGAGTCAGGATAGCCAGGATGGCCATACTATGCCTCCACATATATCACTTTACACATCGCTTGGGAAGACAGGCAAACTAATGCCAATGTACTGGAAGAAGCAAAGATCACCAGTGTTGAAGCAATAAATCTTTAACATCAACTTCATTGGACTGGTCATGTTGTGCGGATGCCTGATGATCGTCTTTCAAAGCAACCACTCTATTCCAAACTTAAAGTTGGAAATGTAATGCTGGTGGTCTAGAAAAGAGGTTTAAAGACTGTCTCAAGGCAATTCTAAAAAAAAATGTAGTATACATACCGACAACTTGGAAACACTGGCCTGCGAGCGCTCCAGTTGGAGAACAGCCTTTACCAGACACCACAGGAGGAGAGAGTTGCTTTTGTGCTGAGATCCTGCTTGTGGGGTTCCCTTGATGGCATCAGGCTGGCCATGGCAGGAACAAGATGGTGGACTAGACAGTCCATTGGTCTGTTCCTGCAGGGTTTTTCTTATGCTATCCAAACTTGGATGAAAACCTGTTTGCCAGTCTGAGGAACCATCATGCAAAATCTGGATGCCAGTGGATCCCTGGTAGAAGAGGCCAATGGATCATCCACCTTCTGCTTCTCGTGGTGGCCAACCAGATGCCCCAAAACAGGATTTGAGCACAAGAGTAACTCTCCCCTTCTGCAGTTTCCAGGAACTGGTATTCAGAAGGTATTCTTAAGAGCAAGGGTAGGCAACCTAAGGCCCGTGGACCGGGTGCGGCCCAATCGCCTTCTCAATCCAGCCCGCGGACGGTCCAGGAATCAGCGTGTTTTTACATGAGTAGAATGTGTCCTTTTATTTAAAATGCATCTCTGGGTTATTTCTGGGGCATAGGAATTTGTTCATCCCCCCCCCCCCATATAGTCTGGCTCCCCACAAGGTCTGAGGGATGGTGGACCATCCCACGGCTGAAAAAGTTTGCTGAGCCCTGCTTAAGAGGTGTCTGAGTGAATCACAGAACCACAGAGAAGAGGTGGGCAGACAGATAGACAACTTTCACACACACACACACACACACACACACACACACACGTCTCTCAGCAGCTTTTCCTGAATGAGCTAATAAAAGACCTCTGGACTTTCTGAGGCCAAGATGCCAGCAGTTTCCTGCATTCCTCCTCTTGCTGTAAGTGTTGACCTTGGGCAGACAGCGGGGTCTTCCTTGCCAGACAATGGAGAGTGTGATGACACCCAACAATCAGCCCTCTTCAAGGTGCACTTAGAGGAGAGGTTTCCTGTGACAAAGGCGGGAGGACTTTGAAAGCCAATAAAATGCATTGTGCTCCTTTACTGGAGCTCTCGGCTTCCCTTGTTTGCGGATCTGCGGCTGCAGATTGTTTCCTTTGTCACCTGATATGATGGGAAGCTGCGAATTACAGAGTTTCTGAGGATTAAAAAAAGAGAAAGATCAAACCCGATGGACACTTGTGGAAGGATGCTGCGAAACGCATTTCATAATACACTGGACAGGCAAACCTTCTCCCTATGCTCAGGGTTTGACCCCTAATGAGCAAACTAGGCAGGAGGCAAATACCCAGTGAGGAAAGTGGGGCTGAGATTGGCCTTTGCCCCCAGCCCCCCACTTTTGCATTTTGCTCTGCAGATGCTATTCTGGAGAAGCTTCTCTGCCTTGACTTTGGAGATTTGCAAAAAAAGGCCCTGACTTTAAGGCTGCCTTGGCAGATGCTTGTCCAACATTTGTATTGCCAACTGGAGAGCAGCACAGGTTTGAAATTAAATATTTTGCCAGTGATCACAGACTCCGCAGCTATTTGTGGATCCCTTTCTCAAAGGAAAACATGTTGTGATATTTGGAAGGGGCGGAAACGTATCAGTCAAAACGCTTGCTTTAAAAATACATTTGCATAACAAGTTTTCTTATAAATATCATGCATTTTAATATTTAGCCGCTTTCCCTGGTCTGGTGCTCTGAATGAAACTATTTCGGAGAGAGGGCGGCGGCGGGTAGAATTGATATAAATATGTATTTAACCATTCGGCTAGATACAGCGCGTGGCAGAGAGAGAATTTTGGTCTGTGTGCTTCTTAAATCTAAAATGTGGATTAAACATTGCCTAAAGAAAGATTTAGCATCTCATTATGTCTGTGCATTCGAGAGAAGAATGCCACAGTTATAGAAAGCGCAAGGGGAAGGAGGGAAATAAAATGAGACCCAAAGCCGATGCATAAACCAAATTAGCCGAGGAGACTCGTCGAGATTCTAAACAAGAATAAGGACCCTCTTTGGCTTCAGAATTTGATGCTCTCCTTGCTATGTCTACTTCAGTAGCATATATGTACAGTGGTACCTCAGTTTATGAACTTAATCTGTTCCGGAAGTCCGTTCTTAAACCAAATCCGTTCTTAAACAGAGGCGCGTTTTCCCTAATGGGGCCTCCCACCGCCAGTGCCCTTCCACCAGTCGGCTTCTGTTCATAGACCGAGGTAAAGTTCACAACCTGGGACACTACTTCTGGTTTTGCAGAGTTCGTAAACCAAACAGTTCATAAACAGGACTGTTTGTAAAACGAGGTACCACTGTACTTTGAGGGGAACATTGCTGCTTTGAGATGCCTGGACCTTAAGGCTCTGCAAATTATGCTGATCTACTCATTATATGTCCATTCTGAAGGAAATCAGCCCTGAGTGCTCACTGGAAGGACAGATCCTGAAGCTGAGGCTCCAAGACTTTGGCCACCTCATGAGAAGAGAAGACTCCCTGGAAAAGACCCTGATGTTGGGAAAGATGGAGGGCACAAGGAGAAGGGGATGAGATGGTGGGACAGTGTTCTCGAATCTACCAGCATGAGTTTGACCAAACTGCGGGAGGCAGTGGAAGACAGGAGTGCCTGGCATGCTCTGGTCCAGGGGGTCACAAAGAGGCGGACACGACTAAACGGCTAAATAACAACAACGGTCATTATATGATAGGGAAGAGATCTACCCCTTGATGATGCTGTGGGTTGGGGGGAGCAGTCTGGATGACGTCCCAAGGCCAAACCTCTTCTTGGGGTCCTGGATCCAATGAGGGTTAATATCTAAATGCAAATTCTATTGCTGAACTAGTGAGACAAGTTTCTTTGCAAGATGATGGCCACTTAAGTGTCCTCTTCTGAATCCCAAAAGAATGGGCCAAGTTGCAAGAGCTACAATAATAATAATATTATTATAATTTATTATTTGTACCCCTCCCATCTGACTGGGTTGCCCCAGCCACACTGGGAGGCTTCCAGCATATAGATGTAATGAATGGCATGGTTTACATGGGCCTAGAAGATGGCTGAAGAACACCACAGAATGGACTCAATGTCTTTGAACAGATCATGAACAGTGTCATATAAGCGCTGATGGAATGTGGTAAACATCTGGATAATCTGGCCGGAACAGCATACACAAGGAGGCAAAACAGGAGTGCAAGGCCAAACATCAGATGAGCAACAAAGCATATATATATATATATATATATATATATATATATATATATATGCAAAGCCCTCTTGCCTGAGTTGTGTGCCAGACATTTGACACCGCTGCCCATCTGCCCCCCATGGCTTTCACTGACCCTGATCAATTGAGTGGAGAGTGGTGTAAGTATGGCTGGTGTATGTATGGCTGTATGATTGAGTGCATATTCCTTGTCTTGAAATGTGAACCGTTTGTTACCTGTTAATCTATAAAACACTATTTATAGAGAAAATCCAATATTGGTTGTCTGAGGATTATTTGTGCCTTCCCCGGAGCGTACTGGGTCTCATCTATGTTAAACACCTAAACAAATTAAAAGAACCTAATTGTTCATAACATAGAAAAACTAATGGATGAGTCCCTCTGGGCTAAATGGTGGGCCTGTCCTCCACCTCTCCTCACCTAGATGTTAGGTAGGAGAACAAGAGCCAGAGGAAGTTTGGGCAAGTTGGGCTGGGAGCTTGTGCTGGATCCGAAGCTGTGACTAATGGAGAATCAGGATCTGTTGGGGGTGCTGATGCCTTGAGCCCCTCCATCTTATGTTCAGCTTGTCCGGATGTGCCAATGAAACCATATATCCTAAAGACACCACAGTATCTGCTGATCTTTGTTCCAAGGAAACCAAACTCTGAGCAAGCGCTGGAACTCCCTGGAATCTCTCCCTGATTGGAAATTCAGGTGGCATGCAACAATATTTATGCGGCAGCGACGGGTTGTGTGTGTTGTGCAGCTATTGTGAGAGATGGGGCTGCATGGCACTGTGGCAGGCAGTGCAACCCACAACACAAGATTCCTGCCCGATTAAGGCCTTTGCATTCACCCTGCATCTTCTTCCCTTTTTTTGCAAACAGAGTTTGGGAGTCAAGCTTCTCAAATCTTGGCAGCTGCTGTGGGACTGGTTTTCTGCTTTTGAAATTGCTGAACCAAGCATAGACAACCCCATGCTCCAGAGCCTAATTTTCTGGCTGCAAAGCAAGAGCCTTCCTTTCCTTGAGGTGGAGGAGGGGCTCGCAGGATGGCCAAATCCAGCCATTGCCCTGAGAACTGGAGGGAGGGGGCATTGACCCTTTCCCCCAATTCTGCTTTTAGGTAGATAGCCGTGTTGGTCTGATGCAGTCAAAATAAATTTAAAAAATTAAAAATTGTCCAGTAGCACCTTGTTTTTGTTGTTGTTTAGTCGTTTAGTCGTGTCCGCCTCTTTGTGACCCCCTGGACCAGAGCATGCCAGGCACTTCTGTCTCCCACTGCCTCCTGTAGATTGGTCAAACTCATGCTGATAGCTTCGAGAACACTGTCCCACCACCTCGTCCTCTGTCATCCCCTTGTCCTTGTGCCCTCCATCTTTCCCAACATCAAGGTTTTTACCAGGGAGTCTTCTCTTCTCATGAGGTGGCCAAAGTACTGGAGCCTCAGCTTCAGGATCTGTCCTTCCAGTGAGCCCTCAGGGCTGATTTCCTACAGAATGGACATGTTTGATCTTCTTGCAGTCCATGGGACTCTCAAGAGTCTCCTCCAGCACCAGAATTCAAAAGCATCCATTCTTCGGCCATCAGCCTTCTTTATGGTCCAGCTCTCACTTCCATACATCACTACTGGGAAAACCATAGCTTGAACTATACAGACCTTTGTCGGCAAGGTGAACTTTTTGACAGCAAGAGCTGTTTGATAGTGGGAGAGACACAAGGCGGTGGACTCTCAGTCACTGGAGATTTTTAGGCAGAACTTGGGTGGCCATCTGTCATGGATGCTTGAGCCGAGATTCCTGCATTGAGGGGGTTGAACTAGATGACCCTTGAGTTTCCTTTCAAATAAATGATTCTATGAAGGTTTCAGAGCTGCCAGCAGCACTCCACTACTTCAGGGCTTGGAACCAGATGTTTGAAGAAGGCTATACAGTAAGACGCCAGACAAGATAACCAGCAGCCAGCCATTGTCAGCTTCCACCATCTGCTCAGTCATTCTCTGCTTGTTTTCCTTTGTTCCCCTGGTTTTTCTGGAAGTCCAGATAAGGCTATGCAGGATGAATTCCAGAGCAGCAAAGACAAAGGATGAAGGAAGTGGTGACATGAAATAATTGCATTTCTCGATGTCTGCGGCTGCAGTGATTTTCAGCTCACCAGATGCTCTCTCTAATCCATGAGTCCACCACAGACCAATTCCTTGTGCGTGTGTGAACACTGTCCCAATGAACGTCTGCTTTGAGTGGCCTGTAAGGTGAATGCTCCTGAGTCTTCATTTCACACCCACCCACCCCAAAATAAATGATGGGAGAGTATTTATTCATCAATGCCCAGACTGAAGAACAAAGCATCTTTGGATTCTGCACATGTCACTTTCAAATTCGGAATAATTAAAATAATTATATTTCCTGCTGTGAGTTCCAGTCTAATTGATTGAACCAAGCAATGAGGCTGTTAGCAATTTCAAAAGGATGATCACACACACCCAAAATGTAATTATTCTCTCCCTTTCTCCCTCGCTACGGAGGGGCTTGTGGGCCGGCTGGAAACCCAGATAATGAAAAGGCTGCTTCCCTTTGATGATAAAACTCTGCATGTTCCCCATCGGTTTCTGCCACAACCCATCCCGGGAGGCAACACAGTGGAGAACTCCAGCCCCCTTCTAACTCTTGGTCTTCACAAGGGTCCTGGAACCACGCCATGGATCAGCGATGGGCAGAGCTTCTTCTTCTTTGGCGATCCCTCGTAGCTGAGTAAGATTGTCTTCCATGAACAGGGTTTCAACAATGAGTCTGTAAGTGCCTGTGGAGGCCAATTCTGGATCCACACGTCCTTCCACAGGGGGAACATTGGTTTCTGCCTTTGAGTTGATCCTGGTGTGGATTTGTCAAGCGTGCCTTCCTCTTAGCACGTTTCTCCCTTGCGTCCTGAGTTTGAGTGTCTTCAAAGCCCAGGACACCTTTGGTAAAGGCTGTTCTCCAACTGGAGCACTTGCAGGCAAGTGTTTCCCAATTCTTGGTGTTTATACTACATTTTTAAAGATTTGCCTTGAGAGTCTTTAAACCTCTTTTGTTGACCACCAGCAATATGCTTTCCATTTTAAAGTTTGGAATAGAGTAGTTCCTTTGGAAGACGATCATTAGGCATCCGCGCAACGTGACCAGTCCAACGAAGTTGATGTTGAAGAATCATTGCTTCAACACTGGTGATCTTTGCTTCTTGCAGTACACTGGCATTAGTTCACGTGTCTTCCCAAGTGATGTGCAAAGTGATATGTGGAGACATAGTATGGCCATCCTGGATATCCTGACTGATCAGTCAAAACGTATCCTGAAAATTTTCAGAAACACTGTTGATGGAATCTTTTGAGGAATTGATGGCGTTTATAAGTGGTCAATCCCACCCTGAGCCTCCACAGCACCCCAAGATCCAAAGATTGGTCCCCAGGCAGATTTTGGTCCAGCGGATCCAAGAACACCCCCTTTTAGGACCCTCCACCAGCTCGTGCCTGCAGTAGCATGGCTTTGCAGCCCTGAGACCTCCAGGTATATAAATTCAATAAAGAACAATAAAATAATAATTTGCGTTTGCCTCCCATGATTGAGTACCTGAATGGTTATTCATAGAATCATCGGATTGTAGTATTTTAAGAAAAATCTGCTCCCTTTCCCTTATAGGAAACCAAGAGCCCGCATAGAGCCCTTAAGCAGGTTCCTAATCGATAGGAGAAAATAACAGAGGCCAACCAGAGACTATTGAGAAGCAAAGCTGCTAGTAAGCCTGATCTTTATTAGACTGTTGCAACAGGGTCCTCACTCCCCACATGCAGGAGGGAGGAGGAACCCAGAACATTGGTGTGCAAGCCCTTATATAGACTTTTGAAATTGCCACCCTGTAGCTCAAGACCAACCCCCAAAACATCATACATACATCACAAAAGGAGGCAGGCTACAGCAAAAATACTGTTTGCCGGGATACCTGATAATGGTCACTGATTGCTTTCCCTGGGCACCCTGGCCATTCCTTTTGAGATGCTAAATATTTTAGTTCCTGAATCCAGGTCACAGGCTCACCCTATTCATACGCAAATATGAATTACAGCAGGATTTGTGAGCAAAGAGACCATGGGGAGGTTTCCCCATTTCCTTCCTCACTGCAGAGGAATATTTGACTCTCACTGGGAAAGTCAAAAATGGTTTCAGGATTGTTCTCCTGTACTATTTCAGACACATGGTTTATATTGCTATGTATGTGTGTGCCTTGTACATTTATGAACATTTAATTTATACATTTGAGACATTAAATCCATATAACAGTAGGGTTGGAAGGGTCCCAATGGTGATCTATTCCAACCCCCTGCAATGCAGGAATCACAGCTAAAGCTCACTGGGTCACCTTAAGAAAATGCAGTAACCATCAATCCATCCATCTTAAACATCTAAATCAATGCATGCCGTCTGGATGTCCAAACAGGTATCGACATGAAGCTGACATTTACAAGAAAGGTGTCCCAATGCACCAAGGGCAGGAAAATTCCCAGAACAGCTCACCATCATGTTAAGCACTCCAAAAAATCGGGGTCCACATTCCTGAATTTTTTTGGTTGTGGGTTTCCCATTGAGGCATCTCGTTGTCCCCTGTGAGAGCAGGATGCTGGACTAAACAGGCCATTGGCCTCATCCTGCCCAAACTTCTTATGTTTTTAGTCTAGCTGCAGCTTAAAGATTTCCCCTTTGCAGTTCTCAGCTCAGGAAATGCAATTTTTTTTAAGTGCCCTTTTTGATGAAGGGGGGGGGATATGTCCCCTTTGACATAAAATGCACAGTGCATTTAGGCACAAATGTTCCTACAGATTTTTCTTTGCAAAACATATAAACCACAAATTAATGTGGAAATGAGGCAGAATTGATTGCTGAAAACAGACTGATTTATTCAACCCTTGAAAAAGTGTAATTAAGATGATTTTAAATTGATTTTTGTATGTGCGTATTCCAGGAAATATGGCGTCAGCAGCTCCAGAAGTGATGCAACATTATCAAACCAGCATAATCTACGCAATCTGCCTCTGACAATAGCATGTGTGGATCCAGGAAACCTTAAGCCGCAATCTATGCAGCCACCAGCATCTCCACCCAAGAAGGCAGTTGGTTCTTTCTGTTTCCTTATATCCTGCTGTCAAGTATCCTTGCAAGATAAAACAAAGTTTCGGCAAATTACTGAAAATGGACTGTTCTCCCATTAAGAAAAAAGAGAGAGAGAAAGGGAGCAAGGGAAGAAATAGATCTGTCTGAGCCAGTGAAGAGGCCAAGAGTTCTATCAAGTCAGAAATCAAATTTACAGGGAGAACAGATGTCCAATTAAGAAATGAATTGGAATGCCAAATCACCATGAAATAGTTAAGAGCATGTACAATTAATGACATACATCAAAAACGCCCGTGGAAGTTTTCAAGCAGATTCTGAAGAAGGATTTTGTTTTATTTTTTATTTCTTTTGGACAGTGGCGTAGCGTGGGTTGTCAGCACCCGGGGCAAGGCAAGTAATTTGCGCCCCCTAACCCGTGGATTTGCGCCCCCTAACCCGTGGATTTGCCCTAACCCCAGATGTTGCGCCCGGTGCGGCCGGCCCCCCCTGCACCCCCCACGCTACGCCACTGCTTTTGGACATATTGCAACAAATGAATTCACTGAGCAGAGAAATGCCAGCAAACAGCCTGGGTGGGGACTGTTGTGAAGAAGGAGGACCTAGAATTCGCAAGCAAGAAGGCCTCTAGGAGGGCCGCGGGTGGCGCTGTGGGTTAAACCACAGAGCCTAGGACTTGCTGATCAGAAGGTCGGTGGTTCGAATATCCGCGACGGGGTGAGCTCCCGTTGCTTGGTCTCTGCTCCTGTCAACCTAGCAGTTCGAAAGCATGTCAAAGTGCAAGTAGATAAATAGGTACCACTCTGGCGGGAAGGTAAACGGTGTTTCCGTATGCTGTAGTCAAAACAAAATAAAGAAATTCCTTCCAGTAGCACCTTAGAGACCAACTAAGTTTGTCCTTGGTATGCACTTTTTTTGTGCGCACTTCTTCAGATACTCTAAAACAGAAATCACCAGACCCTTATATATAGTGAGAAGGTGGGGAGGGGTGTTACTCAGAAGGGTGGTGGGAATGGGTGATTGGCTGGTAGGTGTGGTAAACCATGGAGAGACCTGGTCTGAATAGAGACATTGGATTCTTATCTTGTTATACATGATAAAGCTATTTTTAGCCATCTCACCCCTTGCTTTTTTCTGTAAGACCAATTGCAGTCTAACAGTCGTCAACAGGTTTACCACACCTACCAGCCAATTCTCACCACTCTTCTGAGTAATACCCCTCTCCACCCTCTCACAAAATATAAGGGTCTGCTGACTTCTGTTTCAGTGTATCTGAAGAAGTGTGCATGCACACGAAAGCTCATACCAAGAACAACCTTAGTTGGTCTCTAAGGTGCTACTGGAAGGGACGCGGGTGGCGCTGTGGGTTAAACCACAGAGCCTAGGGCTTGCCGATCAGAAGGTCGGCAGTTTTGCTCCTGCCAACCTAGCAGTTCGAAAGCACGTCAAAGTGCAAGTAGATAAATAGGTACCGCTCCGGCGGGAAGGTAAACGGCGTTTCCGTGCGCTGCTCTGGTTCACCAGAAGCTGCTTAGTCATGCTGGCCACATGACCCAGAAGCTGTACGCCGGCTCCCTTGGCCAGTAAAGCGAGATGAGCGCCGCAACCCCAGAGTCAGTCACGACTGGACCTAAAGGGGTCCCTTTAGCTTAAGGTGCAACTGGAAGGAATTTTTTTTTTTTTTAAAAAAAAAAAAAAAGCTCAACAACTTTGGTAGATCACTGCCAGCTATCTTATAGTGGGAGTAGATCTCCGTCTCTTGAAAGTTGGGCATGCCTGTTCTATGGCACAAAACAACTTCTTTGGTTATGCCAGTCGTGGTGCTTAACAAGCCAGCCCAAACTATCACCTTGACAGAAGGGCTGGTTTGACAAACTTGCTTGTCTACTGCCAAAGATACAGATCCAAAGAAATGGACGGGACTCTGGACATCATCCAGACTGACCCCTCCAATCCAGAGAGGTGGAGAGAGAGATAGAGACAGGGAAACCTGGAAGTTTCAGCCCAGTGGTGGAAGCCTGAATCCTGCAGAAGCATCAGTTCACCTTGGGGTGCTACCAGGCTTTGAGGAGCCCTTGAAAAAATGGAATCCACCTACACTCTCCTCCCTGGCTCCTTCCTTTCTGCCTGGCAATCCCGGCATTGGAGGGGATTGGACTAGATGACCCCTGGAGTCCCTTCCAATTCTACAATTTGATGATTCCATCTCTCCTGGCAAGCAGTGGAGGGAGGGAATGAGTCACTTAAGGCATGGGCAGTACTGCACTCAATTGACTCCTGGTCTGGGGCAACCTCCTCGGCTCCTATGATTGGCAGGTTCCTCTTTGCAGGGGTCGGTTCAGCGCTACTTGTCTCAGACGTGTGGTTCCTGTGCAAAGGAGGGAGCAAGGAGGAGATTTCAGCAGAAGAAGAAAAGTGATGCCTTGATCGAGTCTTCCTCAGGGTGGGTCAAGGGGTCTTTATCCACAAGGCATCTCCATCCGTTTCTGAGAAATACACAAGCCCTCAACGAAGAACATGGGCTTAATTGGTCTGGAAAAGAGGTAAGGGAGTCTGTGTCCATTGACATTCCCCTTCAAACCAATTTGTTTTCCTGTTGCAAAAGAGATGTTTTCCTACAGGTCAGGCTTGCAAAAAGAAAAAGAAAGGGGGGGGGGAGCTGTTTGCTTTGCAGTCTTGTTGCTTCCGCTGCCTCAGGCAACTGCAAAGTTCTCTTTCTAGGGAGCAAAATACATTTTGAAAACAAGAGCTGGCAAATGCACACGGCCCGAAGCCCTCTTCTGAAACACGTCTGCACAGGGAACAATTTAAGTGCTATTTTGGATTGGGAAAATCCCCTTCCCTGCCTTTCCCAAAAAGGAAGGGACTCATCCTGCCAGTGGCCTCTTGCACAGCACCCAGTTCTCCTATTTAAATAAATAAATCCCCCCCCCAATGTTTTGGGACTTCATCAGAGCCAGCCATTGTGGCCAGCGGTCAGTCCAACAGCTTCCCGGGACTGAGAAATGACTTTAGAGCCACCTCTGACTTTTTGACAGGCTGCCCTATGGAAGATGGAGCAAGCTTGTTTTCTGCTGCTCCAAAGGGGAGAACCCGGAACAAGGGATCCAAATGGCAAGAAAGGCGATTCCGACGAAACATCAGGAAGAACTTTCTGACAGTAAGGTAGGAAGCATAGAATGACAGAGTTGGAAGGAAACCTGAGGGTCATCTACTCCATCCCCCTTCAAGACAGGAAGCAAAACTCAAGAATTCCACCCAACCTCTGCTTGAAATCCTCCAAGGAAGGAGACCCCAGAAGCTCCTGAGGGAGACCCTTCCACCTGTAGAACAGCTCTTACTGTCCAAAAGTTCTTCCTGATGTTTAGTCAGAATCTCCTTTCTTGTCACTGAAAGCCATTGGCTGGAGTCCTCCCCTCCAGAGCAGGAGAAAACAAGCTTGCTCCCTCTTCCATGGGACAGCCCTTGAGATATTTGAAGATGGCTATCTTATCTCCTCTCATTCTCTTCTTTTCCAGGCTAGACATACTCCTGTCCTTCAACCGTTCCTCATCAGGCTTGGTTTCCAGATCCTTGATCATCTGGGTCACCCTCTTCTGCACACCTTCCAGCTTGTCAAATAAATACTAAAAACTTCTTCTATTGACTTTGAATAAGATTATGGCGCCTTTAGTCTTTTTAGAGGGATTCAAGGGAACTTACCAGGAACGTACAATTCAATCTGAGACAGACTGAATTGTACAATAATGAGAGGCTCACACGAGCCTGCAACCAGCTATCTGCTGTGCTGTGTAAAGGGGAATGCACTCTGCTAAGCAAAGGAACTTGCTAGCACAAGTTAGGAAGGGTATTAATAAACAATATATCCTCTCCTGCCTCCCTGAACATTCCCACAGTCTGAACCCTGGAGATCTGCAGTGTAGACAAGACAGAGCTAGCAGGACCAGTGGTCTGACTCACTATGTGGCCACTTTCTGCATTCCCTACACACCAAGCCCCATCATGATCAGAAGATGTGGTCTTGATGTATGAGGAGCACTGTGTGGAGCCCCAAAATGTGACACACCTGGGGACGCCTGAGTGCAAAACAAGACAGCAGGGTGCTTACTGGGAGCCGCAATCACCAACCTGATTTCTTTTGATTTTAAAAGGGGGCAGATCTGCTATAAATGACCTCTTTTTCTTCCTAGGAGAGCCTAGCCTCCTCCTGAACTGAAAGGGTCCCGGCTAAAAACAACACTGTAGAACTTTGCCGCAAAAGCTGATACATTTTTATTAATACAAGGCAACTAATTAGCTGTCCCCAACTTGTCATCATCTGCATAGTGCACAAGCACTATGGTTAATTTGGGCTTGCTGGAGCGGTGAATTTTTAAACTTGTTGATTGGCGAGGGGTGCCAGAAAAGGAGGAAGGATGAAGAGGGTGGCGGGAGAGGCAGAAAAGAAGGGGGCAAAGAGAGGAAAGCTTTCCTCCCTCCCTCATAACAGGAGAACTCATGAAAATCCAATGGAGCTGAATCTTGGAGGAGTCAGGACAAATAATAGGAGGGACTTCTTCTTGCCGAGCATAGCTGACTATGGAACTCGATACAATACAATACGATAATCTTTATTGTCATTGTCCCATACAGAACAACAAAATTTGGGGGGGGGTCTACATAAGACATTCAAAACCAACAAGCCTGCTATCCCAGCTATCCCAACCTGGTTAGCCTCCTAAAAACTCTGATGCCCGATTTTTAAAATACAATATACTCCCGAAGAAGAAGAAGAAGAAGAAGAAGAAGAAGAAGAGGAGGAGTTTGGATTTGATATCCTGCTTTATCACTACCCGAAGGAGTCTCAAAGCGGCTCACATTCTCCTTTCCCCTCATCCCCCACAACAAACACTCTGTGAGGTGAGTGGGGCTGAGAGACTTCAGAGAAGTGTGACTGGCCCAAGGTCACCCAGCAGCTGCATGTGGAGGAGCGGGGAAGCGAACCCGGTTCCCCAGATTACAAGTCCACTGGCTGTTCAGCAGTGGAACAGACTCTGTTGGAAGGTGGTGGACTCTCTTTCCTTGGAGATTGTTAAGCTATTTCTCCATTCATATCACAAAACCCTACCATTAAAAAAGGAATCATAGAATCATAGAGTTGGAAGAGACCACAAGGGCCATTGAGTCCAACCCCCTGCCAAGCAGGAAACACCATCAGAGCACTCCTGACATATGGTTGTCAAGCCTCTGCTTAAAGACCTCCAAAGAAGGAGACTCCACCACACTCCTTGGCAGCAAATTCCACTGTCAAACAGCTCTTACTGTCAGGAAGTTCTTCCTAATGTTTAGGTGGAATCTTCTTTCTTGTAGTTTGGAACCATTGCTCCGTGTCCGCTTCTCTGGAGCAGCAGAAAAGCGGAGCGGGGAAGCGAACCCGACTCACCAGATTATGAGTCCACTGCTCTTAACCACTACACCACATAGACTCCTTACACTGCATTTAAAACCAAAATCGCATTTGGATAGAAACTGTTTCTCAGGCGGCTAGTCCTAGTCTTTATAACCCTTTATAACCCAGAGTGTGCACTATCCTCCACTCTCTCTGCAGCTTTCTTACGGCACCTGGAAGCATAGATTTGATCCAAGGTGGAAAAAGTGCACCCAATTATTCTCTCCGCAGTCTTTACAACCCTGGACAGCATTGTTTTTTCCCTGACCGTGCAGCTCCCAAACCACACAGGAGGGGGTGAAGGTCACCAACGTGGATGGCTATCAGAGGATTGGGTAAATTCATGGAGGGGAGGGCTGTCTGTGGCTACTAGCCAGAATGGCTGTGCTCTGCTGTTGGAGGCAGGAACTCTTCTGAATGCAAGCTCCTGGAAACTGCACTCAAATCCTGCTTGTGGGTTTCCCATATCTGGTTGGTCATGGTGAAGACAGGACAGTAGACTAGATGGACCCAGGGGCATTCCGAGCTTGGGAGGGGAGGCGGTCCACCCATAGCTGTCAACTTACAGATTTGAAAATAAGGGATCAGCAGCCAAAATAAGGGATTTTCCGAACATAGGTATGTTCAGCTTCTGAGCCCCTCCGAGCCAAATGCAGAAAGCCCAGCCAGCAGCCAAACGAAGCCTCAAGCAGTGGTTTCCACAGCGCAGCAACCCGGCAAAGGGGATGCAGCAAGGAAAACCACCATCACCTCTCCGCTGGGAAGCGCTGAGCAAAGGCGAGTCCCCAGGCACAAGGCATGCAAGCTCCACCCCCCAGTCATTCTTAGACTCCTTATTGGGTGAGCAATGCAGCCAAGCAACACAGTTGAGAGGAGCTGCTTCCTTTGAAACCCGGGAAATTTAAGAGACATCATCAATAAGGGACAGCAGCGGGACACGGTGCTGGGATAAGGGACTTCCCATCAAATAAGGGATGGTTGACAGCTATGGGTCCACCCCAGGTGCCATTCCAAAGGGGGGGGTGGCATAATGCTGACCCCCGATCGGCGGCACCCCCCCCCCGGGGCACCCCCGCTCATCACGCACCCCTGGGGATGTGCACCATGCCACCTGGGACGAGTGGCGCTCCGGGTACTGGAGCAGGTTGCTCGGCCTCTGGATGGGCCATGGGCCTCATCCATCAGGGCTCTTCTTACATTCCTGTGGAGCCTCCTGGTCCAGGTCCAGTCCATCTAGATTTGGCTACTGACAGAACAGGATACTGGACTTTGGTTCTTATGTTCAGTCAAGCTTCTGAATAGCAGTCACGGGAAGCCACAGGAAGGGAGAGGGCTTGTGGGGTCGTATCCTGCTTGTGGGAAGGGCTGCCACACATCTGGGCAGAAAGAGCGTCCGGCTGGAATTTCCGAAAATCACTAAGAAATGAACATGAAATTTATTACGGTCAGAGACGAGCTTGTGAAACACAAATGGAACTACAATCCCAAAAGCAAAACAAACATTTAAAACAATATACAACAATGGATTTTAAGTTTAAAAATGTGGTAGGCATATAAACACATAAAGACTTAAAGATAGATTACCATAGAGAAATGACCCAGAGTCACTTGTGGATCCGAGTTTGGGAATTTTCTTAACAAACTATATTGAATAGAATCATAGAATCATAGAGTTGGAAGAGACCACAAGGGCCATCAAGTCCAACCCCCTGCCAAGCAGGAAACACCATCAGAGCACTCCTGACATATGGTTGTCAAGCCTCTGCTTAAAGACCTCCAAAGAAGGAGACTCCACCACACTCCTTGGCAGCAAATTCCACTGTCAAACAGCTCTTACTGTCAGGAAGTTCTTCCTAATGTTTAGGTGGAATCTTCTTTCTTGTAGTTTGGAACCATTGCTCCGTGTCTGCTTCTCTGGAGCAGCAGAAAACAACTTTTCTCCCTCCTCTATGTGACATCCTTTTATATATTCGAACATGGCTATCATATCACCCCTTAACCTCCTCTTCTCCAGGGTAAACATGCCCAGCTCCCTTAGCCGTTCCTCATAAGGCATCATTTCCAGGCCTTTGACCATTTTGGTTGCCCTCCTCTGGACACGTTCCAGTTTGTCAGTGTCCTTCTTGAACTGTAGTACCACAAAAAATGTCTGGGAAAATCTGGACATATGGCAACCCGTGCCAAAAGTGCTGATGTTCTTGCGAATTTCCTTAAAAATAAATAGTTCAAAAACTTTAATTCTTTTGAGATTTAGCCAAATCTTTGGCCAATATATCTATCTATCCATCTCAAGAACTTTGCCCCCCTCCGAAAGCTCAACAACAAATTTTGCGTCACTTTTTGAAATATGGCAGCCCTTTGGAATATCTGGTTGACCACTGTGAGTAGACAAGGCTGGACTGGAAAGGCCATTGTCTTGACACTGCAGGATCTTCTTATGTTCATAGATTCTTATCACCAATTAATCTCAACCCCATTACACCGGAAGATGCGTTGACCTGCCATTCTGAGCTCTAGGCAGAGAGCGGCTGCCTCTCTCCCTGTGTCAGGATCTTGGCAATGAAATAACACCTTGATCTGCGCTTTGGAGGAAGGACAGAAAGCAATAAGGGTGTTTTATGAGGCTCTGGCCCACTTCAGTCAGGGAAGGTGCTGGAAATGATTCAAGCTCCTTCTCGCTGGCGGCAGCAAGGCGGCTAATCTGAACATGGCACCGTTATACATCAGTGAAAACATCTTTTGTGCAAGGATAACAAAGGGGATATTTATTGCGCCCATTACTCAGTGGCAGCTCAGCCCTTCTCCGTGCGTCCCAGGCCTGCTCTAATCTGCCTGGAAGGCTGGACCTGGAGAGATTATTGATTGCGAGGAAACAAAACCAGGACAGTCCCTGTGTGCCTAGTGCTGGGACAGAGGAGGCACCCAGAGAAGGAAGGAAGGAAGGAAGGAAGGAAGGGAGGGAGGGAGGGAGGGAGGGAGGGAGGGAGGGAGGAACCAAGGTGCCATTCAGAGATTATGGCTTGCTTGCTTCACAGAATCTTAATTGTTCATAGAATCATAGAATTGGAGAAGCACACAAATATTCATCTAGTCCAACCCTCTGAAAGGTGGGAATCTCAGCTAAAGCACCCAAGACAGATGCTTAAAATCCTACAAGGAAGGAGAATCCACCTTCTTCTGAGGGAGTCCATTCCACCATTGAACAGCTCTTACCTGCAGAAAGTTCTTCCTAACAATTTAGTCATTTGAAACCATTGGTTTGGGTCCTCCCCTCTGGAGCAGCAGAAAGCAAGCTTGTGACAAATGAGAGCATTTTGGGTCTTTGAAGATGCCTATCCTATCTCCTTTGTCCATCGAGTTTTCTCGGTAGGGACACTGGAGTGGCTTGCCGGTTCCTGCTCCAGATGGATCACGTTTGGTCAAAACTCACCACTATTCTGAAGGAGATTCCTCCATTCTGAAGGAAATCAGCCCTGAGTGCTCACTAGAAGGACAGATCCTGAAGCTGAGGCTCCAAGACTTTGGCCTCCTCATGAGAAGAGAAGACTCCCTGGAAAAGACCCTGATGTTGGGAAAGATGGAGGGCACAAGGAGAAGGGGACGGCAGAGGACGAGATGGTGGGACAGTGTTCTCGAAGCTACCAGCATGAGCTTGACCAAACTGCAGGAGGCAGTGGAAGACAGGAGGGCCTGGCGTGCTCTGGTCCAGGGGGTCATGAAGAGTCGGACACAAATAAATGACTAAACAACAACAACAACATCCTATCTCCTCTCAGTCCCCTCTTTCCCAGGCTAAACATACCCAGCTCCTTCAACCGTTCCTAATCAGGCTTGGTTTCCAGGCCCTTGGTCATCTTGGTCGCCCTCCTCTGCCCACCTTCCAGCTTGTATATATATATTCTATATATGCTCCAAAAATAATACATGCCATGTTTGTTTCAAAGTCCTTCATAAGTTCTCATTTTCTACTGCCTTGTTTTGGAGCGTACTTTTCAGTTCCAGTTATCTGAAAGTTTTCAGGGGCTTAATTTATTTCCTTATGGTTTTAATCCTACCCCTGAGGCTGATGGTGGATAATACAATTTATCCTTGATTAGCTCCACTTCTTTGTCACAATAATTATGTGAGGCAAGTTGTTCCTGTTCCCATTTTACGGGTGCAGAATCCGTCCTCAGAGGACCATCGAAGGCCATCTGCGGAAGGAGCAGGAGGCGTGAACTGCCATTTTCTAGGTCAACATCACATCCCCCTGAAAGTTATGGGACACCGTTTCGTGCTTGGGAAGAATCATGTTCTTTCAGAAAGGATTCTATTGAGAATGTGCCTTTTTTATATTTTCCTCGCAACACAAGGCTTAATAATACACTAGCACAGCTTCCCTCTAATGTTCTGCAGGGGAGGGTTTCTCCACGCGGCCGTGAAGGCCCATTGCGGGTCCACACACCAACCCATAGCTGCTGTGCTGAAAGTAGAGGCGATGGAATTAATTTCCGGCTAATTGGAAGGTCTAGCACAGGAGTGAGTAATGCTCTACCCACACTGCAAATTTCAGGGGAGAAAATGATGCTTTTCTCTGTGGGGATTGTAGCTGCGACAAAGCCAATCGCTAGGAAAAGTGGGGGCTCCTTGACTGTTACAGCGCATGAATTAGCCCCTGCAAAGATTAAGTAAGGCCCTGAGCAATAAATCTGGATGCTCTACCAGGACTGCAGTCCTCCCCATTTCAAAAAAGTATTTCTGGATGTGATGACAATGGCCATACTCTCTAGGTCGGGGGAAATACCCCACGTTGTGGGTTTATGTTGCAGTTCCTGTTTCCAAGGGGAGTTTGAGAAGAGCCAGAAATAACTGAGAGGGCATGAATTAATTCTTCTGCTTCCAAGGTTTCATAGAATCGTAGAATTGTCAAGGTGGAAGGGACCCCATGGGACATCCAGTCCAACCCTCTGCCTAGCAGGAATCTCAGCTGAAGAGTTCCTGACAGGTGGCCATCCTACCTGTGGGGGAAGAAAAAAACTCTAATGGAGGAGAGTCCACCACTTTTTGAGGTCATAGAGTCACAGAATCCTAGAACTGTAGAGTGGGAAGGGACCCAGGGGGCATCTAGTCCAACTCCCTGTGTTTCAGGAATCATAGCAACAAGTCTCCTGGCAGATGACCATCTAACCTCTGTGTTCAGAAGTCTCCAAGGAAGGTGTGTCCACCACCTTCCAAGATGGGAGAGCAATGATCTGGCCTAGCTCAGGGGTACACCATCTGCTTTACCTGCAGAAATCCAAGCTCAGTCCTCGCTGGGATCTTCAGGTAGGGCTTCCTGATAAGACTCCCTGAACCTGGTAATGAATTTCTCTTAGGCTTACTCTTCATTTGTTGTTGTTGAGTCATTTGGTCGTGTCCGCCTCTTGGTGACCCCCTGGACCAGAGCACACGAGGCCCTCCTGTCTTCCACTCCCTCCCACAGTTTGGTCAAACTCATGTTGGTAGCTTCAAGAACACTGCCCAACCATCTCATCCTCTGTCGTCCCCTTCTCCTTGTGCCCTCCATCTTTCCAAGCATCAGGGTCTTTCCCAGGGAGTCTTCTCTTCTCATGAGGTGGCCAAAGTATTGGAGCCTCAGCTTCAGGATCTGTCCTTCCAGTGAGCACTCAGGGCTGATTTCCCTAAGAATGGAGAGGTTTGATCTTCTTGCAGTCCATGGGACTCTCAAGAGTCTCCTCCAGCACCATAATTCAAAAGCATCAATTCTTTGGTGATCAGCCTTCTTTATAGTCCAGCTCTCACTTCCATACATCACTACTGGGAAAAGCATAGCTTTAACTATATGGACCTTTGTCGGTAAGGTGATGTCTCTGCTTTTTCAGATGCTGTTTAGGTTTGTCTTACTCTTCATAGTGTGGGCCTAAACTGAAAGCTCTCTCTTTGAACTCTGCCTGGTAATGCATCATTGAATAAATTCTGACCAGTTGGGAACTGCGTGTGAGGCTCCATACTGGAACCATCAATGAGAACTTCTCCTACAGACCCTGCAGAGCAATTGACAGTCACTGTGGACAATACTGAGCTATTTACAGATAGGTAGCCGTGTTGGTCTGCCATAGTCAAAACAAAACAAATTCCTTCCAGTAGCACCTTAAAGACCAACTAAGTCAGTTCTTGGTATGAGCTTTCGTGTGCATGCACACTTCTTCAGATACCACTTCTTCAGATACTGAGCTATGTATGTTCAGGAAAATCCAGCTTCCTATAGCCTTATGTGCCTAAGAAGACATCTCTCCTTATGGTTTTACTGCAAGCAAAGGGTATATAAATCTTGTGAAATAAAATAAAACAAGCCATTGGTAGCTGGGCTCTTCATCATCTCCCAGCTCTGTGACTCCTTCTTCTGTTTGGACCACGGCCCCTTCCCGGCCATACATCTATATATATATATATCGGCAAGGCCCTTTCCTCTTAATTCATCTTTTCCATCACCATTTTACAAACTGTCATCTTACAGCTTTTTCCATTTGCCTTTTCAGAAATTCCATTAAGAGCAATATTAAAAGCCTCCAATTTCACTGTATCGGTAACTAAGCAAAAAATGTTGTGGAATCTTAAGGTGCAGACTGTAAAATAAATGCATTTTTAATGCTCCCCCTCATTATTTTGAAGATTTGCTCGCACGACTCAACGTTTAGTACTTAAAAGAGGCTGCTTATCCATAAACTGCCATTTTATACCTTTGCTTATGGTGTACTTTGTGCTAGTCTGTTTCAGATTATTTTATACCTGAGAAATCTAAATCATGTGGCATTTAGTTCTCTTTCTCCTGTTGCTTTTCCCTTCTCTCTCAAAAGACGTTTGCTGTCCAGAGAATGGCCATGGCTCCATCAGTGGGTATCTCAGCAGCCTCCTGGCAGCTCTGGGGTGCCTGATATGATGAAGGCAGCCCCCAATTCCCTTCCTCCCAGCTCCCCATTTCAGCCAGGAGGGGCCAGAAAAATGTGAGCAGAATGTGTTGGGTGGATTGGGGCAGGGAGAAAGGAACCAGGCAAAAAGGGGTTGACAATGGTTGGCGGATCCTTAGACCTGACGGAGGTACCATAACTATCTTTTGCTAAGGTTGGGGGAAGTGTCAGTGGGGGAATGTTTTCAATGCTTTCAGGAGGACAAAGATGTCTCCCCTACAGAGCCCATAATAATATTAATAATACTAGGAGACTCTGGAGAGTCCCATGGACTGCAAGAAGATCCAACCTCTCCATTCTGAAGGAAATCAGCTCTGGGTGCTCACTGGAAGGACCGATCCTGAAGCTGAGCCTCCAAGACTTTGGCCACCTCATGAGAAAAGAAGACTCCCTGGAAAAGACCCTGATGTTGGGAAAGATGGAGGGCACAAGGAGAAGGGGACGACAGAGGACGAGGTGGTTGGACAGTGTTCTCAAAGCTACCAGCATGAGTCTGACCAAACTGCGGGAGGCAATGGAAGACAGAAGTGCCTGGCATGCTCTGGTCCAGGGGGTCACAAAGAGGCGGACACGATTAAATGACCAAACAACAACAACAACAACAAGTAATAATACCCTGTCCATCTGGCTGGGCTTCCCCAACCACTCTGGGCGGCTTCCAGCAAAATAATAAAAATGTCAAACATTAACATTTACCTGTTCTATGTCGATGGGGGGTTTCTGTTAAACTCGTTGTCAATAGGCAGGAAGTTCCAAGGTGTTGAATGCTGCAGCATTTTCCCAGGGACAGTCCTGGAATCACAAAAGCCACCCCGGCCTCCCTCTTGATCCCAGAACGTCCCTATCCCCCCCCCCCGGGCTGCCATCCTCCATGGGGAGGAGGATGAGTCGGTGCTTGTCCTGAGCCCTGCTAATGGTTGTGGAGGCTGTGAGGGGGCACCCCATGGCCGCCCCTGACAGCCTCCTTCCTACAGGAGAATCCTCCTTCCTACAGGAGAATTAGCCAATCATGTGGGGCCCATTGTGTAAATAATGGATATAAAGCAGATATCGCGGGGGAACTTCCATTCCCCCTCACCACTATGAGCTGAATAAAGAGCATGAAATCCACTCTGGACTCCGAGTATATTTTAGAGAGCAAGCAAGGAGATCCTCCTGTCTTTCCCACCAAGGCCCAGACTTGCTGAATGCACTGGCTTTGATGGGCAGTCAAGGGGCAGGTGTTCCGGGGGGGGGGGGGGGAGAAAGAAGGAAGGAGAAGCCCTTGCTAAAATTTATTTATTTATTGGTATGTGCTTTCCTTTTTGTAAATCTACCAAAGAGCAGAGCAGAGCAGAGCAGAGCAAAACAAAACAAAAAACAAAACAAAACACAAAACAAAACAAAACAAAACAAAACAAAACACAAAACAAAACATTAGGAGGTTTTTTTCAGGACAGTGGAGGGCAAGTGTCCTGTGTCCCATTGGTGAAACTGTCTCTCATGTCTTGCTACGCTGCCGTTTCTACAGGGATCTACGCTCGCCATTTATCACCCCTGTAATACAAAAATCTCCAAATGGGTCCGAACTCCAATGTTTAAAACTCCTGGTAGAGGACAAGGATCCAGAGATCACGCTCAGGGTGGCCAAATTCTGTGTGACTGCCATAAAAATTAGGGAACAAGCTGTACTACCAAAATGATTAAGGTTTTAAATGATAATTTTAGGTTATATTTTGGTGACCAAGATTTATTTATTTTTTAAAAAACTGCCGCTATATTTGAATTGTCTCTGTTATATCCAATTGCAATTCAATATATTCCTGTTGTTTTATGATTTCCCTGATATTGTAAGTGACCCGGAACTGGTCTGTGACCATAATAGTAAAATTCAAATTCATTGGTGAAGTGGTGATAGCATTCATCCTTCTTCTGATAGGAAATGCTCTGGGGGGACGGACAAAAGGGGGGGGGTCCATGAGGGTCAGTTGGGGGGTGAGAAATGTCCCTATTTACATCTGAGGAACACTGCGGGGTATGTTGCTGAGTGAAAAGACAGAGTTCTTACAGATGTGGAACCTGCAATTTGTGGCCTCTTTCGTGGTGCCAGTTCTGCCTATCAAAGGCGCCACCGCAAGGGCACTTGTGGGGCAAAGCCATCTCACGCGAAAGGGGCCTCCTGCCCTTTTTAAATGTGCATGGGGGGGGGTTAATGGGTTGTTTTTATTTCGATTGCGTATGTCGTGTTTTTAGACTGTGGTTTTATGTTGCAACCACCCTCATACCGACGGGTGTAGGGTGGTACATAAATCTAAATAATAATAATAATATTTTTAAAATAATAATAATCATAATTGCAGGATGAGCAGCATTTGGGAGGTTTCACTGAGCGGGCAGTAGCATCCCCTTGGAGATAAGCCCATCTCATGGCTGTTCAATTTGGGGGGTGATCTGGGGGGCTGGGAAGGACCCAGTTTCCCATGAATGCAGAGAAGCTGGGCGAGGTTACCTTCTGAACCTCCGTGTCCTCCAGCTGAACTCATCCACAGACAGATTGCACAGGTTGGGGAGTCATGATGGCACCATCATTTCACTGAGAAGACGGCCAGCTGGCTCTGGGGCAAAAAGGAAGAGAGAGAGAGACTTCAGAA
Organism: Podarcis erhardii; assembly: GCF_964252035.2. Taxonomy (NCBI): domain Eukaryota; kingdom Metazoa; phylum Chordata; class Lepidosauria; order Squamata; family Lacertidae; genus Podarcis; species Podarcis erhardii. Next base: position 999,586 of record NC_138497.1, on the reverse strand, counting down.
AGGCTGTGGAAAGTGCCTTTATATTAATTTATATAATAAGGCATCCAACACTTATCCTGAAGGCTTATTCTTCGTGCGTTATGATGGCAAACGTTTAAGGGGCGGCAGTGAAACAGCGTGAAAATGAAGCAAAATGCCCTCTAGGGAAGAGGAATTAGCATCAGAATATCCTCGCTAAAGCTCACCTCTGGATTGTAGAACACAGCAATAGCAAATCCGCTGCCTTTTAAAGCTGATTTCAATTCCTTCGCTCAGCCCAGCAAAGGAATCATTACCAGGAAGCTCAGCCGATTGGGAGAAGAATCAGAGGCCATTATTTTAAGGAGCATGATCTGACTTGACCCGCACAGATGAAGACGTTCCTTTGCATTTCCAACTCTCCGTCACCAGAAAGAAAAAGAAGACATGGCTTAAAAAAATAATAATCTACATGTAGAATTCTAATAAGAATTCTTATAGAATTCTTATAAGAATTCTAAGGTCCCAAATAAAAAAGAATTCTAAGGTCCCAAATAAAAAATAAACGTCCATAAATGTACAATGCAAACACATACATAGGAATATAAACCATGTGTCTGAAATGGTGTTGTTGTTTCATCGTTTAGTGGTGTCCGCCTCTTTGTGACCCCCTGGACCAGAGCACGCCAGGCACTCCTGTCTTCCACTGCCTCCCGCAGTTTGGTCAAACTCATGTTGGCAGCTTCGAGAACACTGTCCCACCATCTCGTCCTCTGTCCTCCCCTTCTCCTTGTGCCCTCCATCTTTCCCAACATCAGGGTCTTTTCCAGGGAGTCTTCTCTTCTCATGAGGTGGCCAAAGTCTTGGAGCCTCAGCTTCAGGATCTGTCCCTCCAGTGAGCATTTAGGGTTGATTTCCTTCAGAATGACAAGGTTTGATCTTCTTGCAGTCCATGGGACTCTCAAGAGTCTCTTCCAGCACCAGAATTCAAAAGCATTATGTTATGTACTGAGTTGAATAGGATCCAAACTGCAGCAGTCTGATTGGTCCTAGAACAATAGGATTCAGAATACAGCAGTCTGATTGGTCCTAGAACAATGCAGCAGTATGATTGGTTGGCAGGAACCACCCAATCATGCTCCAGATAGAAGTGAATCCACAACCTGATTGGCTTACAGTAGAATTCCAGAATTAGACAATCATGTGCAGCCCATTGTGTAAATAATGTATATAAAGCAGATACTTTGAGGGGACTTTCATTCATTCCTCCTCACCACTATGAGCTGAATAAAGAGCATGAAATCACTTTGCGACTCTGAGTATACCGGTATTTCACATTAATTCTTCGGCGATCAGCCTTCTTGATTGTCCAGCTCTCACTTCCATACATCACTACTGGGAAAACCATAGCTTTAACTATACGGACCTTTGTCGGCAAGGTGATGTCTCTGCTTTTTAAGATGCTGTCTAGGTTTGTCATTGCTTTTCTCCCAAGAAGCAGGCGTCTATTAATTTTATGACTGCTGTCACCATCTGCAGTGATCATGGAGCCCAAGAAAGTGGTACAGGAGAGCAATCCTGAAGTCATTTTGACTCTCCCAATTGACCTCAATATATTCTACTGCAGTGAGGAAGGAAATGGGAAGACCTTCCCTTTGGCTTTCTGCTTACAAATCCTGTCTTAAGGGCATATTTGTGTATGAATAGGGTGAGCCTGTGACCTGGATTCAGGAATTAAAATATTTACCTTCTCAAAAGAATGGCCAGGCTGCCCAGGTAAAGCAATCAGTGACCATTAACAGTTATCCTGGCAAACAGGATTTCTGCTGTAGACCACCTCCTTCTGTGAACTTTGTATGATGTTTTGGGGGTTGGTCTTGAGCTACAGGGTGGGCAATTTCAAAAGTCTATATAAGGGCTTGCGCACCATTGTTCTGGGTTCCTTCTTCCTCCTGCATGTGGGGAGTGAGGACCCTGTTGCAACAGTTTAATAAAAATCAGGCTTACTAGCAGCTTTGCTTCTCAATATTCTCTGGTTGTTCTCAATATTCTCAATATTCTCTGTTATTTTCTCCTACTGATAGGGAACCTACTTAAGGACTCTATATGGGCTCTTGGATACCCCATAAGGGAAAAGGAGCAGTTTTTTTCCTTATAACACTGCCCTGGATCATTTTGGTTGCCCTTTTTGGAACCTTCTCCAAATTTGCAATATCCTTTCTGAGAGGAGGCGACCAGAATTTCACACAGGGTTCCACGGGCAGCTGCACCATAGGCTCATAGAATGGCATGGTGATATGGGCATACTTGGAGATGGTACTAAGGAATAATAGATTCAAAGAATTGTGGCGTTGGAATGGGGCACCAAGGGTCATCTAATCCAAGCCTCTTCAATGGAGGAGTCACGACTGAAGCCACCTGAGGACATGTGCGTGCCTAGCAGACACTCGTCACTGAGATAAGGCCCTTCCCCCTGGAGTCTGGTCTGGAAGGAGGTCCTTCCTGTTGAGCAGGGTCTGCTTGCAGAAGGTCTCAGGTTTAACCCTTTGCTTCACTGCAGAGAACTTGGATAGCCAACACCAGAGGAGACGATACTGGATAAGAGGATGCGCAATGATAATTTGAGGACTGCCCAGAGCATGGGTAGGCAAACTAAGGCCCAGGGGCCGGATCCGGCCCAATCGCCTTCTAAATCAGTCCGGGAATCAGCATTTTCTTACGTGAGTAGAATGTGTGCTTTTATTTAAAATGCACCTCTGGGTTATTTGTGGGGCATAGGAATTCGTTCATCCCCCCAAAAAAAATATAGTCTGGCCCCCCAGAAGGTCAACCGGCCCCCTGCTGAAAAAGTTTGCTGACCTCTGGCCTAGAAAGTTCAAAGGGATCCAGAAGACACAAGACTTACCCACCCGGGAAGAATGGCAGATGAAAGTGATGGACTATATGGAATTGGCGGAAATGACCGGCAGAATCCGAGACCAAAGTGAAGAGTCGGTGGAAGAAGATTGGAAAAAATTTAAAGTCTATCTACAGAAACATTGTAAAATTAAGGAATGTTAGAAGGTTGTTGGAATGAAGTAATGTGGTCTTAGCAGAAATGATATAAGGGTTAGGTTAAAATTGACTTCTTAATTTGGGGCGCTGGCCTTAGCACAACACTGAATGCCTCCTCTGTACCACAGCAACAACAACATCAGGAAGCCATGGTTCAGGGCAAATGGCCACGCCATGTCCTCCTCCACTCATGTGGGGCTGCCTTGCTCTTCATCTCCACTGGGGGAGAAGCTGCTGAATTACAACTTATCACCAAACTTAAAACCATGGAGAAACCTGGTCTGAACAAAGACCTTGGATTCTTATCTCATTATACATGACAAAGCCATTTTTCACCTTTTCACCCCTTGCTTTTTCCTGTAAGACCTATTGCAGTCGTTAAGAGTCATCAACAGGCTCATCACAGCTATCTGCCAATCACCCATTCCCACCACCCTTCTGAGTAATACCCCTCCCCACCTTCTCACTATATAGAAGGGTCTGGAAACTTCTGTTTCAGTGTATCTGAAGAAGTGTGCATGCACACGAAAGCTCATACCAAGAACTGACTTAGTTGGTCTTTAAGGTGCTACTGGAAGGAATTTGTTTTGTTTTGACTATGGCAGACCAACATGGCTACCTATCTGTAACTCCACTGGGGGGTTATTTAAAGACATCTTTAAGGCCATCACAAGGCTCTTTCTCGACAGTGTGCAAGTTGGCCTCTTCCATGGAGGGCAGCAAACAGAAGGGCTTGCAAGATGTGTGCATCATCAGCCTGAATTGGGGGGGGGGGGAGAGAGAGAGAAGAGAGGGAGGGGAAATCATCCACCAAAAGATGAAGCATGGAAAGGAGCTGGTTCACAACACCATTCCCCTTGTTCAGCAAAGCTGAAAGTAATTTCAGTGCTGATTCAGCAAAAGGGAGGCCAGCGAAGCGTGAAAGGTTGTCCGTTTTGTCTTCTGGTATATGCTGAATTGGCTTAGTCAAAAGGAGAACGATTATGGCTCCATGTTTATTTGATGCTGGAGGGGTGTCAAGGGAGCCCAACTCCCTCCTGAGGAAACCCACTCTCTGTGCTCTCCAGGGAAGACTCTCCTCGTGTACCTTGAGCTCCTCAGAAAAGTCCTGCTGCATCAGGCCAGTGAGTCCAGTGTCCTGTTCTCACAGTGGTCAACCAGATGCCAGTGTGGTGTAGTGGTTAAGAGCGGTAGTCATGTAATCTGGTGAACTGGGTTCGCGTCTCCGCTCCTCCACCTGCAGCTGCTGGGTGACCTTGGGCCAGTCACACTTCTCTGAAGTCTCTCAGCCCCACTCACCTCACAGAGTGTTTGTTGTGGGGGAGGAAGGGAAAGGAGAATGTGAGCCGCTTGGAGACTCCTGAAGGGGAGTGATAAAGCGGGGTATCAAATCCAAACTCCTCCTCCTCCTCCTCCTCCTCCTCCTCCCCTTCTTCCCCTCAGAAAGTCCTTCCTGAAAATCCTGCCCTTTGGACAGAGGACAGACTCCCTCTGAACAAGGTGGATTCTCCTTCCTTGGAGGTTTTAAAAGAAAGGATGGTTGGCACTTTGTGAGGGATTTTTTTAAAACCTGTGATTCCTGCATTGCAGGGGTTGGACTAGAGGAGCTTTGGGGTCCCTTCCAACTCTACATATGACGCTGTGAGTTTTATGACCTTGAGTCTTAAATATGGCAGCAGCATATGATGGACCTGATCTTGGTAAACAAACTGTTATAAGAAAAAGTCTGCCCCCTTTCCCTTATGCGGTACCCAAGAGCCCATATAGAGTCCTCTTTATAGGTTCCCTCCAGGTAGGAAACCAACCAGAGAATATTGAGAAGCAAAGCAGCTAGTAAGCCTGCTCTTTAGTAGACTTGCAACAGGGTCCTCACTCCCCACATGCAGCAGGGAGGAGGAACCCAGAACAAAGGTGTGCAAGCTCTGATAGAGACTTTTGAAATTGCCCACCCTGTAGCTCAAGACCACCCCCAAAAACATCATACATCCATCACATTTCTACAGCAGAAATCCTGTCTGCCAGGATAACTATTAATGGTCACTGCCCATGGGCAGCCTGGCCATTCTTTTGTGATGGTAAATATTTTAATTCCTGAATCCAGGTCAAAGGTTCACCCTATTTGTGCATAAATATGTCCTTATTTCGACAGGATTTGAAAGCAGAAAGGCAAAGGGAAGGCTTTCCCATCTCCTCCATCCTTGCAGAGAAATATATTGAGGTCAATTTGGGAGAGTCAAATTGGTTTGGTAAAGTCAAAATGTCTTTAGGATTGCTCTCTTGTACTATTTCAGACACATGGTTTATATACGGTACTTATGCATGTGTTTGCCTTCTACATTGATGAATGTTTATTTTATATTTGGGACCTTAGCATTCTTATAACAGCTGGAAACAACTTCCTTATAAAGAAAGGTCCCTTCCAATGCTACACTTCTTCTTTGGCGATCCCTCGTAGGCAAGTAATGTTGTCTTCCATAAACACGGTCTTAACAGTGCGTCCGTAAGTGAGTATGGAGGCCAGTTCTGGATCCACACATTCTTCCACAGTGGGGACATTGGTTTCCAGGTGGGAGTTGATCATGGTGTGGATTTGCCAAGCGGGCCTTCCTCTTAGCACATGTCTTCCTTTCGTCCTGAGTTCGAGGGTCTTCAAAGCCCATGACACCTTTGGTAAAGGTTGTTCTCCAACTGGAGCACTTGCAGGCCAGTGTTTCCCAGTTTTCAGTGTTTATACTACATTTTTAAAGATTTGCCTTGTGACAGTCTTTAAACCTCTTTTGTTGAGCACCAGCATTACACTTTCCATTCTTGAGTTGGGTATAGAGTAGTTCCTTTGAAAGACGATCATCAGGCATCCACACAACATGACCAGTCCAATGAAGTTGATGTTGAAGAATCATTGCTTCAACACGGGTGATCTTTGCTTCTTCCAGTACACTGACATTAGTTCTCCTGTCTTCCCAGGTGATGTGTAAAAATTTTTGGAGACACCATTGATGGAATCTTTCAAGGAGTTGGAGATGGCGTTTATAAGTGGTCCATATTTCACAAGCATACAGTAAGGTTGGTAGCACAATAGCTTTGTAAACAAGCATTTTGGTTTCTCTGCAAATGTCCCAGACTTCAAACACTCTGCACTTCAATTGGGAGAAAGCTGCACTTGCAGAGCTCAGGTGATGCTGGATTTGGGCATCAATGTTGGCCCTTGTGGAAAGAGAACTGCCCAGGTAGGAGAAGTGATCGGCATGGCTACAGTTCTATGACTGCAGGTGCCTCTTATGTTTTTATTGATGAGGCACATAGAGGAGCTGCCTGTTCTTCTCCCACCCGCCAGTTTCACTACCACCAACACCCTCCCCCACCATTACTAACCCCCCTCCCCCTTTGACCATGCAGCGCAGCCCGGGTGCGAATCCTGCTTCCACCCTGACTCTGCACATTGGAGGAGAGCGACATTGGGAATCCACGGGACACCTCTGGTTCTGCCTTCATTTGCATCTCATCTGCTGGAAGTTTCCTCCAAGGCTGCTGCTCACGGCTGCCAACGGATACAGGAGGAGGGTGGAATGCAAAGCGAGGTGTCCAACACACGGCATCCTAATATGACTGATGCATAAAACAAGAGTGTAAACAACGTCGCCTCCATTGTAGCCTGAACCTCAGTGCTTCCCAAAGACCCCACCGTAAGGCAGGGCTTTAAACAAGGGACCAGAACCCACCCATACGTAATGCGAGGTGAGGCTGCGTCTGGGTCGCTGTCAAGCGTGGCTGCAAATCCACGGTTTGCTTATTTAAAACATTTCTGTTGCCTGGTGGTGTTTGAGGGACGCTGGCAAGAAGTGGGAGACAGCCATGCAAAAAGTATCCAGATTACAAGGCAGGAGTGAAACAAAAAGTTATTATCAGCTGCCCGCAGATGACTGCAAACAGTATTAACCACCGTCAAACACAGCTACGGAAACCACCAAGCCGAAGCTCAGGGAAGCAGGGCCGGGTGCCAAGTCTGCCTCTCCAAATGAGCTCCCCACAGATTTCCCTTGGGAGGGATTTGCATTGACTGGCAGGAGAGGCCCTCCTGGATTGCAGACTCAGGGAGTCTGGCCCAGGCCTAGCTTAGGAACAGAAGAGTCTGCTGGATGAGGGCAATGGCCCGTCTAGTCCAGCATCCTGTTCTCAGAGTGGCCAACCAAATGTCCATGGGAAGCCCGCAAGCAGGATCCGAGCACAAGAGCGCTCGCTCCTCTTCTAAAGCCATCTAGACCAGTGGTCATCCCAGCCTCCTGTGGGAGGGAGTTCCACAGTGTAACTCTGTGCTACATGAAGAAGTCCTTTCCTAAATCATCATCATCATAATTTATTTATATCCCGCCCTCCCCAGCTGAAGCCGGGCTCAGAGCAGCTAACAACACTAAAAGTAACACTTGTTGTTGTTGTTGAGTCGTTTCGTCGTGTCCGCCTCTTGGTGCCCCCCTGGACCAGAGCATGCCAGGCACTCCTGTCTTCCACTGCCTCCCGCAGCTTGGTCAAACTCATGTTGGTTTCTTCAAGAACACTGTCCTACCACCTCGTCCTCTGTCGTCCCCTTCTTCTTGTGCCCTCCATCTTTCCCAACATCAGGGTCTTTTCCAGGGAGTCTTCTCTTCTCATGAGGTGGCCAAAGTCTTGGAGCCTCAGCTTCAGGATCTGTCCTTCTACTGACCACTCAGGGCTGATTTCCTTCAGAATGGAGAGGTTTGATCTTTTTGCAGTCCATGGGACTCTCAAGAGTCTCCTCCAGCACCAGAATTCAAAAAAAAAGTAACACAGTTTACATAAAATCACAATCAATTAATTGAAATACATTCTAAAATCAATTCATTCTAAAATCAATTCAGAATCAAATTAATGGCAACCATTGGGCTGGAGTTCTGTGAGGATCACCAAAGGAGGGGGTCAGACTGTGCCTTTGCCAAAGGCCTGGTGGAACAGCTCTGTCTTGCAGGCCCTGCGGAAAGATGTCAAGTCCCGCAGGGCCCTAGTCTCTTGTGACAGAGCGTTCCACCAGATCAGGGTCATGGCCAAAAAAGCCCTGGCTCTGGTTGAGGCCAGCCTAACCTCCCTGTGGCCCGGGATCTCCAAGATGTTTTTGTTTGAAGACCATAAGGTCCTCCGTAGACATACCAGGAGAGGCGGTCCTGTAGGTACGAGGGTCCTAGGCTGTATAGGGCTTTAAAGGTTAATAATAATAATAATAATAATAATAATAATAATAATAATAATAATTTATTATTTATACCCCGCCCATCTGGCTGGGCCTCCCCAGCCACTCTGGGCGGCTTCCATAGAAAGCAAAAATACAATAAAATATCACACGTTAGATGTTTGGCTTCATTGGACGTCCACAAGTTCTAGAGTTAGGAGAGAGGAAGAAGAAGGTTTCTCTCTCCTCTTTCTCCAGGCCACACATAATTTTACAAACTTCTGTCATGTTGCCTCTTGCCTTCCTTTTCCCTAAACTAAAACCATGGGACTTTCTGAATGTTCTGAGCCCTTTCCCTTAATTTGGGGGCAACCAACGAGAAGACCCCCTTCCCAACTGCCTCTCCTCCTTCAAGCTGCCACAGATATCTTCCCACAGAGCTTGGAGGGCCATCTGTCAGGGATTCATTAGTGGTGATTCTGGCATTTGGGGGGGAGGGCTGGATTTGAGGACCCTTAGGGATCTCTTCTGCCTCTGCCATTCTGTGATCCTAGGATTTCTTCCTCGGCCTCAAATGCTGTCACTTCTCCTCACATGAGCAAAGGTGAGAGCGCCTGGCTCTGAAAACCTTCTTTTGGGGGTTGAGTGATGTTGGGGTTTCTTCCGCCCTTCCCTGTTCAAAGCCCCGGGCCTTGTCAGCGCTCGCTGTCACTCTCGCCCTGATGCTGCAGGATTAACTTCTAACTTCATTTGCTGTTGTTTAGTTCAGAGATGGATTCGCTGCCGAAATCCTGATGGAGCTCTGCGGCTTCGGTGCTCTTCATGAGAACAGCCAATCAGTTGCCATGGAGCTTACCGGAGCTTTGGAGGAGAAAAAACGAGCAAACTTGTTTGCCTTTGCAATATCTTTCCAGGGGATTTTGTTCCTGCTTCTATTTTCCCAGCGTTTTGTTGTTGTTGGGGTGGTGGAAGGAGAGCCCCACTGTTCCAGTACACACACTGCGGGAGATAAAGGATGGAGGGGTGTGTGTGTCTCTGTAAAGGAGAACTAACCTGATTTCAATCAGCCCATGAAAAGGAGTGCAGGAAATCAATATTTTGCCTTCCTTCCCACTCCAGGGATCCTCTGCAGCACACTCTGCATCTCTCCGTGGAGCCAGGGAACCGTTCACTCTGAATGGAATGAATGGATCTGAGCCTCCTGCTTTCACCTGGCCAACAGAGGGAGAGAGAGCTTGGTGTTTGTTTGCATTTCAATAAGAAAATCCCCCCTTTGCCCTTCTGCAACCAGCTCCTGAACCAAAACAAGGCTAGCTTTTGAGAATCGTGCATCTCTGAATTTTGAGGCGTGCTGCTTCAACTAAATCATGTCCACAAAAAATGCATATGGAAGGGTAAATAATGAATTAAAAATGTATCTATTAATAAAAACAACATATAAATATAAATTATATCAGGGGAAATTGGTTGCAAAAAAAGGTACATATTAGGCACAACAGCACAAGGTGTTTATTAGGAGAAATTTGTACGAAAATGCTTCCTGAATCTTGATTCCAGGTTTTCCATTAGGGCGCCTGGTCAGCCACTATGAGAACAAAAGTAAAAACTGGCTGTGAAGCCTTTTTAGCAGAATAAAACACTTTGCAGCTTAATAAAGCTGAGGAATTAGGCAGTCAGACCTTTCCATCCCTTTCGTTTGTGCTCAGCTCACCTTCTCCTCTTCAGCCCCATTGCAAAGAATGCACCAAATGTTTTTAATAAGATAAACAAAAATAGAGGGGGTTACTTACATTTCAATGCAAGCAGCAAACACAACAAAAGTAGCATGCAGAAAAATGCTTCTAACTTACAGTAAAATAAAAAAAAATGGTACTCTTAGCTAACATGGCTGAAAGCAGGAGCTTTGGCCACGCACGTCTGGTCAGCTTGGAGGCGTGGGGGGGGGGGGGAGAGACGGTCTCCTCATAGGCAGGAGGAAATAAGAAGGACTGTTTCATTTGTTAGAGAGTTCTCACCCAGAGGAGGCAAAAGAAATGAACACATACAGAGAGTCCTCTCTGGGAAGTTCAAGAACTCTTGGTGTATTAGCCCTGTGCTTGTCTAGCAAAACACATGTTTGTGATTTTGTTTTCTTCTTCTTTAGTAATCCCTTGTAGCCAGGTAAGATTGTCTTCCATGAACATGGTCTTAACGGTGTGTCCGTAAGTGACTGTGGAGGCCAGTTCTGGATCCACACATCCTTCCACAGTGGGGACATCGGTTTCTGGGCAGGAGTTGATCACGGTGTGGATTTACCAAGCATGCCTTCCTCTTAGCACATTTCTCCCTTTCGTCCTGAGTTTGAGTGTCTTCAAAGCCCATGACACCTTTGGTAAAGGCTGTTCTCCAACTGGAGCACTCGCAGGCCAGTTTTCCCCAGTTGTTGGTGTTTATACTACTTTTTTAAAGATTTGCCTTGAGAGAGCCTTTAAACCTCGAGAAAGTCTTTAAACCACACAGAGGGTCCTCTCTGGGAAGTTCAATAACTCTCGGTGTATTAGCTCTGTGCTTGCCAAGCAAAACACACAGTTGAGATTTTAGCTGCAAACCCCACAGGAAGGTGGTGGAATCTCCTTCATTGGAGGCTTTTAGACAGAGGTTGGGTGGCTGTAAACTAAGGATGCTTTAACTGTGATTCTTGCATTGCAAGTCTCCAATTCCGTGATTCTGTGAAGGCTCTCAGCAGGTGCCTTTCTGGCGTTCCCTTGAAACCCTTTCTGCAGCAAAGGATGTAGCCTCGTGACAGGCCTCTCTTGGCTGCCAGCTCCAGCAGTGAGCAGCTTTGGCTGGCAGGCAGTCCTGCAACTCCTAACTAGAAGGGAAGGGATGTTCTTTGCATTTCAGTGGGCACCTCTGCTCCTCTGATATGCACACTTCCAAGTGCATGTGAGGCACTGGAGAGACGGAGGGCCTAACAGGAAGGAACAATATGAGCCTCTCTGAAATGCTCTTGTCAAAGTAACCAGAAGAGATGGGATCCAGAGCATCAGATTTTAAATTCTGTCTTTCAACGTCTCCTCCAAACCCCTGAGCTGCTTCCCAAACATGTGACACGTGAGCTGCTTTTTGCAAATGACAGGCGTAAACCCAAACCGAAAAGGGACGTCTTGCTTGGCGATGTGAGATGTTATGGCGGGGATGACGGGGCAAAGCAAAGTCCGTCTGCTCCTTGGCGGCCAGGAGAAGTGAGGTTGGATGTGGGGAGCATTTAGAGGGAGCCCTGGAGACCAAGGCTGGGAAAGACCCATCTCCTTCTTCTCGAGCAAAGCAAATCTGTCTTTATTAAGTATTTCAAAGGCAGAGCCTAATGGAGGCTGGCTCTCTGTCAGAGGCCATTTGTGTGCATCTCCTCTTCCCCCTTGTGCTAAGAGTGGCTTCAACAAGAAGTCAGAATCAGTTAGAAGGGACCCTAAGGGTCATCTAGTTCAACCCCCTGCAATGCAGAATCTCAACTAAAGATTGGAATTTGTTTCGTTAGACTTAGCTCCAGTCTCCAATATTATTGATTGATTGATTGATTGATTTAATTTCTATACCGTCCTATACCCGAAGGTCTCAGGGCGGTCCATATAAAATATCAATTACATAAAATCAAAACAAAACCAACAACCCAATAAAAAAAAACCCCAAAGAGCCAGCATTTTTTAAAAGGGTATAAGAGTCAGGCAAAGGCCTGGTTGAAAATGAACATTTTTGCCTGGCGCCTAAAGGTGTATAGTGAAGGCACCAGGCAATCTTCCCTGGGGAGAGCATTCCACAGATGAGGAGCCATTGCAGAGAAGGCCCCGCTCTCGTGTTGCCACCCTCCAGACCTCTCAAGAAGGAGGCACACAAAGAAGGGCCTCAGAAGATGATCTCAGGGTCCAGGGAGGTTCACATGGGAAGAGGCGGTCCTTGAGGTATTGCTGTCCTGAGCCATTTAAGGCTTTATAGGTCAAAACCAGCACTTTGAATTTGGCCTGGAAACTAATCAGTAGCCAGTGAAGTTGGACCAGGATTGGTGTAAGATGCTCAAACCGTGAGCAACCTGGCCACTGAATTCTGCACCAGCTGAAGTTTCCGAAGCGTCTTCAGAGGCAGCCCTACGTAGAAAGCATTGCAGTAATCTAACCTGGAGGTTACCAGAGCACAGACAGCAGTAGTCAGGCTAACCCTGTCCAGATAGGAGCATAGCTGGGCCACCAGCAGAAGCTGATGGAAGGCACTCTGGGGCCACTGAGGTGATCTGTTAAGTTCCTGCTGAATCCTGGTTCATGTTTCTGTGGTATCAGCTACACTGCCCCCCACAAGGAGCTAATAATAATCCATAGGATAGGGAGAAGGGCAGTATTGCGACTTTTGCATGAAGGAAGTGGGAGATGCAGTGATCAGGAGCTTGGAATATATTAGCAATTTACAAACATCCAAAGGAATGGGCGGGGGGAGAGAGATTTTCATTCAGTCCGCTGAGAATGAACAAGAGAACAAGAGGGAGCCGTTGATTCAAGGTCCAGAGAAGCATTTTCTTTTTCATTAAGGCAATGGTTGCCATACCACCCTAGGATTCATCTGATCACAGAATTGTAGAGTTGTAAGGGACCTCAAGGGTCATCTACTCCACCCCCTGCAACACAGGAATCGCAACCCAAGAATCCCACCCAACCTTAGCTTAAAAACCTCCAATGACGGAGAGTCCACCAACGTCCAAGGAAGACCATTCCACTGTTTGCAGCTCTTACTGTCTGAAAGTTCTTCCTGATGTTTAGTTGCAATCTCCTTTCTTGTCATTCGAATCCATTGTGGGAATGTTTAGGGATCCGGGGGAGGATATATTGTCTAAGATATCCTATCCCAACTTGTCTTTACAAGTTCAACAAAATCAGCAGAGTTAACATTCCCTTTTTAAAAACACACATAGCAGATAGCTTGCTCAGAATAATAATAATAATAATAATAATAATAATAATAATAATAATAATAATAATAAATAATTTTATTTATATCCCGCCCTCCCCAGCCGAAGCCGGGCTCAGAGCAGCTCGTTAGAGTCTCTGTAAATATTTCCTGGTATTTTCCCCATTTAAACTCTCCTAAAATAAGACGCTACGCAGTCTTCTGTAAAGTATAAAACGTTTACTCACAAGTAACCATCTGTTCACACAAAGGTTCCCTGAAGGCCGACTTAAAAGGTTAGAACATAGTTTAAATGTGGTGACTATCTCCTTATGGGAGAAAGCCCCCCTTTTCTTCTCTTGGCCTGAAGCCAGGGGGGCATCTTAGTAGTGCTGTTGTTAAGATGGCATTGGGAGAGACAAGAGAGACAAGATGGTCACCAGCCTGTGATTCAGGTTCTTTCTACTTCAGGAGAGGCCTCTCAAGTTACACATAGGAAGTTTCGTCTTAGTCCTGGAAAGCAGGAGGTTCCAGGTGGAGGACTGAGACAACCTACATGTCTACTCTAGCAATGTTGTGTTTGACTGCCCCTGATTCTTACATCCCAAATCCATTGGCTTGGTTCCTTCTCTCTGGAGCAGGAGAAAAAAAGCTTGCTCCATCTTCCATGGGACAGCCCTTGAGATATTTGAAGATGGCTCTCATCTCTCCTCTCAGTCTCCTCCTTTCAGGCTAAACATGCCCAGCTCCCTCAACTGTTCCTCACAAGGCTTGGTTTCCAGACCGCTGACCATCCTGGTCGCCCTTGTATGTATACTTTCTAGCTTGTCAAAATCCTTAAATTTTCTTTTAATGCTGAATCAGCAGAGCCAAAGAGAAGGCAATGTTTTCCTGCCACGCCACCTAGTCCTTTTGGCGAATCCAAGCCGCCGCCGGGTTTTGCATCTCTCTCAGCTGCCTGAGCAGTTACACTTTCTCTCTTCCAGACTCTCCATTGATTTACTAATAGGCATAATAAAAGAGTTGCTGAAAAGCGCCTGCAAATTTACTTACCCATGATGGGAAAAAGAGAAGAGGCAGGCAAGGCAGCCTGTGTTCGAAGCAGAAATTGCTCCAAGGTACAATTTGCTCAACTTGCTGTAATGTACATTATGGATTTAATTTTAGCATGTTTCTGCTATATAATAAACCTGACTTGAAAATCTAAATGCAAATTAAATTTAAATAACCTCTATTTTTATTTTTTGCCCTTTTGGATAACACTGGGTTCCATAAATATTCAGTACAGAACCATTCTTATTTAAACAACCAGTCTTTATTTTTTAAATATATATATATATATATATATGCAGGTTTTGGTGTCCTCGGGTGTCTTCCCGTGTAAAAGTTGGGGTGTCTAGGCGACGTTTCGACGAGGTCTCACTCGTCATCTTCAGGCTGGTGCTTTCGGCTTCTTGTTACTGGAACAGAGCAGGATCTCAGTGTTTGAGTTCCTATAAATACTGTAGAGGGGGTGTGGTGTATAGCCTCCAATGTTCTGGGCAGAGAGGAAGTTCCCAGGCTAGTGTGCCTTTTCTTCTTTTGTTCCTTAATTACTTGAGAGATATCTTGAGTGATTTCTTGAGTGATATCCTGAGTACCACTTAGGTGGGTCATTAGGTGTGGATTAGTTGTTAAAGTCTTTGTGTCTTGACCTCTTGAACTTTGTGAAGAGTTTTCCTGAGAAGATGGCTGTACTGTACTTAGTTGTGCTCTGGCTTGGCTTCGTGTATAGGGGCGAGCTGTGGTTTTGTGGCTTGTGTCAGCCAGATCTGTGTAGGGATTGCAGGGGGGTGCAGCATCCGGAGGTGCCACCATGGATTGGCTACTGGATGGTGTCTGTAATTCATCTGTGGAGAGGGTCTGGGTTTGGGTCTGGTGTGGTTGATTGGTGTTGGCGTTCTGTGTGCCTCTGGATCTGGTGTCAGTTTTTGTGGGGAGGGCTAATTTCCAGATGTCTGGCAAGCGGGATGTGTCGTCACGCTTGTTCATGTTGTGAGGGTGTTTCTCTATCTCGATGGCTTCCATGATTATTCTCTTGTGGTGATGTTCCGTGTTAAAGAGCAATTTGGAATCTGCAAAATTAATTTCGTGTCCTGTTTCTTTCATGTGTTGGAAAAGAGAGGAAGTTTTTTCTTCTTTTTTGACGGCATTCTTGTGTTCTGCGATACGTGCATTTATTCGTCTGTTTGTTTGTCCAATGTACGTGGCTGGGCAGACTTTGCAGGGTATTTCATAGATCCCTTGGTTTTCCAACTGGATTTTATCCTTGGGGTTTCTGAGGATATTGGCTATTTTTTGGTTGGTGCAAAAGGCTGTTTTGATATTGTGTTTATGGAGGATTTTGCTAATTTTATCTGTAGTGCCCTTGATATAAGGAAGGAGGGCCATGCCATTGTTTTCTTCTGTGTCTTGGTTTTTGGGGGGTGTTTCCTTTTGGATTAGCTTCGTAATCCTGTTTCGCTGGTATCCATTGGCAATTAACACGTTTGAGAGATTCTGTAACTCAGTTGTCAAGTGGTCTTTGTCAGCCAGGCGTTTGGTTCTGGAGATGAGAGTCTTGGCTACGGAGTTTATTTGTGCAGGGTGGTGGTGTGATTGTGCATGTAAGTAGCGGTTGGTGTGTGTTTTTTTCCGGTAGATAGTGTGTCCTAGGGAGCCATCAGGTTTTTTGTAGATTAGGACGTCAAGGAAGGGAAGTTGGTTGTTGGCTTCTATTTCCATAGTGAAGCCTGAAGATGACGAGTGAGACCTCGTCGAAACGTCGCCTAGACACCCCAACTTTTACACGGGAAGACACCCGAGGACACCAAAACCTGCATTCCTGTACCCGTGAAAATCTACGAAAGCAAATATATATATATATATATATCTCCTCAAAAACACACACGTCTTCTCTTTCTATTGTAATAGGATGGTAATGCAGAGCAGAGAGCAGATTTGTCTGCAGCAGGCAAAGTGGTGGAAACCTGCAGTTTGAAGGTCCCTGGCAAAGTGCTTGAAGCGACCAGTTGCACTGTCACGACCTCCGTTCTTCTTGAGCCTTCCATGGCGTTGCAGGAGGAATCATAGAATTGTGGGGCTGGAAGGGGTCATCTAGCCTAAATCCCCACAATGCAGGAATCTCAGCCAAAGAATCCATGGCAGATGGCCACCCAACCTCTGCTTAAAAACCTCCAAGGAAGGAGAGCCCACCAACTCCTGATGTTGACTGTTCCACTGCTGAAGAGCTCTTACTATCATAAAGCTCTTCCTGATCATAGAATCATAGAATCCTAGAATCATAGAGTTGGAAGAGACCACAAGGGCCATCGAGTCCAACCCCCTGCCAAGCAGGAAACACCATCAGAGCACTCCTGACATATGGTTGTCAAGCCTCTGCTTAAAGACCTCCAAAGAAGGAGACTCCACCACACTCCTTGGCAGCAAATTCCACTGTCGAACAGCTCTTACTGTCAGGAAGTTCTTCCTAATGTTTAGGTGGAATCTTCTTTCTTGTAGTTTGGAGCCATTGCTCCGTGTCCGCTTCTCTGGAGCAGCAGAAAACAACCTTTCTCTCTCCTCCATGTGACATCCTTTTATATATTTGAATATGGCTATCATATCACCCCTTAACCTCCTCTTCTCCAGGCTAAACATGCCCAGCTCCCTTAGCCGTTCCTCATAAGGCATCGTTTCCAGGCCTTTGACCATTTTGTTTTGGCCCAGTTCTCTAATCTGTCAAGGTCGTTTTGAAGTGTGATCCTGTCCTCTGGGGTGTTAGCCACCCCTCCCAGTTTGGTGTCATCTGCAAATTTGATCAGGATGCCCTTGAGTCCATCATCCAAGTCGTTGATAAAGATGTTGAATAAGACAGGGCCCAAGGCAGAACCCTGTGGCACCCCACTAGTCACTCTTCTCCAGGATGAAGAGGAACCATTGATGAGCACCCTTTGGGTTCGGTCAGTCAGCCAGTTACAAATCCACTGAGTGGTAGCATAGTCAAGTCCGCATTTTACCAGCTTCTTTACAAGAATATCATGGGGCACCTTGTCAAATGCCTTGCTGAAATCAAGGTAGGCTACATCCACTGTGTTCCCTTCATCTACCAGGCTTGTAATTCTGTCAAAAAACGAGATCAGGTTAGTCTGACATGACTTATTTTTCAGAAATCCATGCTGACTATTGGTGATCACAGCATTCCTTTCTCGGTGCTCACAGTTTGCTTAATGATCTGCTCCAGAATCTTCCCTGATATTGATGTCAGACTGACTGGGCGGTAATTATTTGGGTCCTCTCTTTTCCCCTTTTTGAAAATAGGGACAACATTTGCTCTCCTCCAGTCTGCCGGGACTTCGCCTGTTCTCCAGGAATTCTCAAAGATGACTGCCAGTGGTTCTGAGATCTGCCAGTTCTTTTAATACTCTTGGATGCAGTTCATCTGGTCCTGGAGACTTGAATACATGATGTGGAGTCAGAATCTTCCCTCTGGTCTTTGGAATCCATTGCTTCAGATCCTCCCCACTGGAGCAGCAGAAAACAAGCTGGCTCCATCTTTCCTGGGACGGCCCTTCAGATATTTGAAGATCTGGGTCTGGCATAGCATGCAGCTGTCCTGTTTTAAGAGGGGCATCCCAGATCTACAGAAGCTTCTGATCCCAAGCCTGAATGTTCTGTTTGGGCTCCAGAGCTCTGGTTGCTCGAAAAGACGCACTGTTTTGTCCCATACTGTGGCCTGAGTCAGTTGGCTCACACCAGAGCATGGGACGAAAAGAGGAAAGCAAAAGACATGCTTTGTCCTTCTGCCTGCGCACTCCCCCTACTCCAGCTTCCAGAAGGGTGGTGCTGGCTTCCGGGTGTACCTTGGCTGGAAAAACGAGTCACTGCAACCCTTGACTTCTCAGCCTCCTCTTCTCCATGATGAACACCCCCTACTCCCTCAGCTGTTCCTCAGAAGACTTGGTTTCCAGATGGTTCACCATCTTTCCAGCTCAAGGAAAACCATTTTGGGGGGCAAGACATTTCCAAGAAATAATGCACCCACAAGTCCTGCCTTCTTTAAGGGTAGGGAGAGTGCCCAGAACCCTTTCCCTCTGTGCCTTCTTCATTGTTCCAAATGGAACAGCCCCGATTCAGGTTTTCAGGCACAGGGCACCTGCCGGCCTGTCTCATTGGTCTCCTAAATGATGCCTCCCACCCCCACCAGCCATTATCTCTGAGTCCCTGAAAGGCTCCAAATTGGAAGGTCAGCTTTAATTTGGAGATCATTAACAGGATGAGACAGCGGGGATTTAACCTGTAAACAAAGACACGGTGGCTTGACGAACAAAATGCTTTGAGGGCTCACTTTCAGCAAATTAACAGTCTTTTCAGAACAATTGATTCTGCTGACTTGGACTGCAACTTCATCCTCGTTTCCTGGCTCAGAAAGATTAGATTATTAGATCAGAGCATTTAACTTCTATACCGCTTAATTTATGAAAAATATCTTGAAGTGGTGTGCAAAGAAACTGAAGCAGCGACGGACAACTTAAAGAAAACATTGCAAAAACACACAGTTACATATAAAAATGTAACATTAAGATAATGTGACTAATATATATGAATCAATACCGGTCCATTTTCCTTCTGACACCCCCTCTCAGCCTTTGGATTCTCACCCAGGGTCCAAATAAATTCTCAGTTCACCGGCAAAAGTCTCAAAACACTAAGAGCTCCTGGAAAGATCCCTCTAGCCCAGTGGTGGTGATCTCTCCAGCCCTCTTTGTGGGCACATGTGCCGTCGCCCCAGCACCGAGTTCACCAGAGCTTGTTACTAGATTGCCAGAGGAATTGAGGATTGCTGTTGTGAAGCAGACACAGAGGGCTAGATTTGCATTGGGACACCCACAAAGGACTACAGGAAAAAGAAAAAGAAAAAGAAAAAGAAAAAGAAAAAGAAAAAGAAAAAGAAAAAGAAAAAGAAAAAGAAAAAGAAAAAGAAAAAGAAAAAGAAAAAGAAAAAGAAAAAGAAAAAGAAAAAGAAAAAGAAAAAGAAAGAACAGATAGTAGAAGATCATTCCTAGAGTCACGTGGAGTGACTGAACGCAGTGGGAAAGTGTTCTGTCTTCTGTGCAGTGAAAATGTTGTGTGTCGCACATCAAGTGTCCGACGGCACTCTGACACCAACCGCAAAAGTGTTGCCCAACTTGGTGAAAGAAAAGAGTTTCTTGAAGGGAAATTGAGGAAATATCATTCCCAGTCTCTTAGTTTTTGCAACTACAGTCTCTTTCTAGAACAGATCACCCAACAGCTTACAAAGTATGAGCCAAGTTATCAGCATGAATACATCAGCAAAAATCACATTAATTGTTCAAAAGCATGTATTCCCAGCAACGGCTCTCTGGAGAAGCTCTTAGGCAGGCAGCTTTGGGGGGCTGGAGCCAGGACTTCTCTAGGAAAAGCAGCTGCCCTACCTTTTCTTTCAGGGCTGGCTCACCTGTGAGGCAAAAGGTGCAGCACTTGCCTCAGGCACCGATTTGCTGCTCAACGCAGCTGCCTCCTCCATAGCTGCCCCCTGCAGCCCACCACCCTGGCACCCTCACTCCGCTGGCAAGAGCAACTCTGAAGGGATATTTTGAAGGTCTAGCAGGCAATATTTCAATGCCTTGCTGCACAATTTTTTTCCGGAGGGTGTAATCAGGTTGTTTTTATTTTGATTATATATATTGTGGTTTTTATGTTGATCTTTCCTGTGAACCGCCCTGAGACCTCCAGGTATAGGACGGTATATAAATAATAATAATAATAATAATAATAATAATAATAATAATAATAATAAATTTGTGGTTTTTAAACCTCTGCCAGGGTTCTCTCTTGCCTCAAACCTGGGTCTAGACATTCAGGAAATTCTCCTTTTTATATGGAGCTATATTTTAGCCTTTAAGTAAAACCCAAAGCCCTCTCCTTGGACCCAGATATGCTGCCTAAAACAATTGCCTCGCCTCGCCTCATGGGCTGCCTGGCCTTGGTTAAACTGTGGAACTCACTCCTGCAGGAAGCAGAGATGGCCACCTACCTAGATGGCTCTAATTATTGCAGCCATTATTTAAAGGAAGGCTACTGGCCAAGATGGCTGTGCTCAGCCATCCTTCTGGAGAGCAGTTGCTGAAAACCCCAGGAGGGGAGAATTGCTCTTGTGCTCGAATCCTGCTTGGAGGTTTCCCAGAAGAGGCATCTTGGGGGCCATGGTGGGAACAGGAGGCTGGGCTGGCTGGGTCATGGCCTGATCCACCAGGCATTCTTCCTGCTCTCGCTCCCTCTGCAGGCGCTGAAGCCCATTCTTCTTTGCCTTCTTTCCCTCCTCCAGTTCTGGAGGCCTCCAGTCGAGGCCCCAATGAATGTTCAAAGAGGAAGAAACAGCCAGTGCGCTCTGGGTTCCGTTGGCGCATTCTGTTGGTGGGGCCGCAAAGGGCCTCCTTGGAAGAGCGAGGAGGCAGCTTGGCTTCATTTGCTTAAGCAACATTTGTGTTTGTGTAATGAGGCAGGCTAATCAGAATAAATGGCCTTCCCTTGGCACTTCGCTCATTCCGGTAGAAATGGCTCCAAGTACCACCGCCATCTCTTCCTGGAAAACAGGAGGAGGGGTGGGAAGAGGGAAGAAAAGCAACAGTTAGCCCTGGAAATAGTGAGGGCTCCTTCCTTCCTTCCTTCCTTCCTTCCTTCCTTCCTTCCTTCCTTCCTTCCTTCGCTTTTCCTTCCCTCCCTTTGCTTTGCCCTTCCTTCATTGCCCCTTGCTCTGCTTTTTCCTTCCTTCCTTCCTTCCTTCCTTCCTTCCTTCCTTCCTTCCTTCCTTCCTTCCTATGCTTTTCCTTCCCTCCCTTTGCTTTGCCCTTCCTTCATTGCCCCTTCCTCTGCTTTTTCCTTCCTTCCTTCCTTCCTTCCTTCCTTCCTTCCTTCCTTCCTTCGCTTTTCCTTCCCTCCCTTTGCTTTGCCCTTCCTTCATTGCCCCTTCCTCTGCTTTTTCCTTCCTTCCTTCCTTCCTTCCTTCCTTCCTTCCTTCCTTCCTTCCTTCCTATGCTTTTCCTTCCCTCCCTTTGCTTTGCCCTTCCTTCATTGCCCCTTCCTCTGCTTTTTCCTTCCTTCCTTCCTTCCTTCCTTCCTTCCTTCCTTCCTTCCTTCCCAGCTGAAACTGTCGCATCACCCCTGTTGGGGCCCTCTTTCATGCAAACATAGAATTGTAGAGCTGGAAGAGATCCTGAGGGGCATCTAGTCCACCCCCTTGCAAGGCAGGAATCCCAGGAATCCCTGGCAGGTGCCAATCGAACCTCAGATGGAAAACCTCCAAGGAAGGAGAGCCTGCCACCTTCCACTGCCCAAGAGCTCTTGTCCTCAGAAAGTTCTTCCTGAGATTTAGTTGGCATTCCCTTTCTTGTACCTCGAATCCATTGGTTTGGCTCTTACCATCAGGAAGAGTGGAAAACAAGTTTCTACAGTTCTATAATTCTATCTTTTGAGTCGCAAGTTGTACCGGGACATTCAGCCATTGTTGTTCTTGCTGTTGACCAAATGTCCCAGTGCATCTTGTGGCCCCAATTACAGTGGACGCTCAGGTTGCGAATGTGATCCATATGGGATGCATGTTCACAACCTGCAGCAGTGTGTCTGCACACGTGCAGGTTGTGATTTAGCACTTCTGCGCATGTGCAAAGTGCAATTTAGTGCTTCTGCGCATGCGCGACTGCCGAAACCCAGAAGTAACCCATTCTGTTACTTCCGCATTTTGGAGCGTCTGTAACCCGAAAAAATGCAACCTGAAGCATCTGTATGTATGAAAGAGTATTTAGAACAGTTGATTTTGAGAGAAAACTCATTTGGACATTGATATTTTCAGAGTGGCTCCTTTGGGGGAGAAACCACAGATCAATGGGCAACTGGAGAGGACAGAGGGTGGGGGTGAACCCTGGCAGACAGACTTGACCCTCGCTTTCTGCAGCTGGGTCCTGGACGCTGCTCTGGTCTGCGGAGACAGAAGCTTTGATGCCTAGACCCTGGCCAGAGCCAAGCTGACCTCTCCTCTGATGCAAGGAGCAGCTTTCACCAGGACTGCAGCAGGGTGAGAAGGGGTTAAACTGCCCCATTCTTGAACACAAACTGTCTCTTTTTTCCTGCTCTTTTCCTTAAATGTGCAAGGCCCTTCATTAAAACAACGTAACACCTTTCTTTTCAGTGAAGCTTGTGCAAAGTCTGTGATTCCTGCATTGCATGGGGTAGGGCTAGATGACCCCGGAGGTTCCTTTTGTTGTTTAGTTATTTAGTCAAATCCGACTCTTCATCACCCCCTGGACCAGAGCACGCCAGGCACTCCTGTCTCCCACTGCCTCCTGCGGTTTGGTTAAACTCATGCTGGTAACTTCGAGAACACTATCCAACCATCTCGTCCTCTGTCGTCCCCTTCTCCTTGTGCCCTCCATCTTTCCCAACATCAGGGTCTTTTCCAGGGAGTCTTCTCTTCTCATGAGGTGGCCAAAGTCTTGGAGCCTCAGCTTCAGGATCTGTCCTTCCAGTGAGCACTCAGGGCTGATTTCCTTAAGAATGGATCGGTTTGATCTTCTTGCAGTCCATGGGACTCTCAAGAGTCTCCTCCAGCACCACAATTCAAAAGCATCCATTCTTCGGCGATCAGTCTTCTTTATGGTCCAGCTCTCACTTCCATACACCACTACTGGGAAAACCATAGCTTGAACTATACGGACCTTTATCGGCAAGGTGATGTCCCTGCTTTTTAAGATGCTGTCTAGGTTTGTCATTGCTTTTCTCCCAAGAAGCAGGCGTCTTTTAATTTCGTGACTGCTGTCACCATCTGCAGTGATCATGGAGCCCAAGAAAGTAAAATCTCTCACTGCCTCCATTTCTTCCCCTTCTATTTGCCAGGAGGTGATGGGATCAGTGGCCATGATCTTCATTTTTTTGATGTTGAGCTTCAGACCATATTTTGCGCTCTCCTCTTTCACCCTCATTAAAAGGTTCTTTAATTCCTCCTCACTTTCTGCCATCAAGGTTGTGTCATCTGCATATCTGAGGTTGTTGATATTTCTACCAACAATCTTAATTCCGGCTTGGGATTCATCCAGCCCAGCCTTTCGCATCATGAATTCTGCATATAAGTTAAATAAGCAGGGAGACAATATACAGCCTTGTCGTACTCCTTTCCCAATTTTGAAGCAATCAGTTGTTTCATATCCAGTTCTAATGACTCTGCAATGCAATGATTCCACGAAAAGAAATTTCTGTTGGATTGGCCCCTTCCCCCACACCTCCCATCGACACGCCACGGTTTCTGGCAGAGGCATAAAAACATCGGATCATTTAAAAAAATATTACTTAGCAAATAAGGCCTCCTTCTCTCTCCCCTCATTGATTGTAAGTCAAAATGGGGAAATTCCACCAGGTCCTCGAGGCTTCTGCTGAGCCTGCCTGCCAGACTTGAAAGTTTTCCATGGAGACACTCGGAGCATCACAAATGCGACGCCGCACAACAAAGGCGGTTGGGGGGATTTTGCAAGCCAAGCGGCAGAAGCCGAGAGGAGGCGGGATGATCTAGCTTTAGAGCGCCAGATCCCAGCTGAGTCTCTGAGCCGGATGCGTAAAGGATCCCTGTGACCCAGTTAGGCTCACTCAAATGCTCAGAATGGTTCTGTGCTTCCCAGCCATGCTCTTTGCAAGAGGCAGATCCCTTCGTCTTTGGATATTTTGGGGGGGCTCAGTTTGTCTCTGTTTGGGTTACTGATTGGGTTTCAACTTAGCTTTACAGAGCGGGGAAATGAACCTCTTTCGTCAGCTCCGTGTTCCCGGGTGAAAAGTCTTGTATTTATAGCCTTATAGAAAAAGTTACTCCATGGTGCAGAAATGGATGTGGAATCCCTCCTGCTCTCTCTCTCTCTCTCTCTCTCTCTCTCTCTCTCTCTCAATGAAAGTGCCCAGCCACTTTGGAAGGAAGATAAGCACAAGAAAAAAACACCTGTAGATAACAACAGCAACAACAACAATAAACTTAGTTGTACCATGCCCATCTGACCGGCTTGCCCCAGCCACTCTGGGCAGCTTACAGCTTATGTAAAAACATAGTAGTAGTAGTAGTAGTAGTAGTAATAATAATAATAATAATAATAATTTATTATTCATACCCCACCCATCTGGCTGTTTTTCCCCAGCCCCTCTGGGTGGTTCCCAACCTAATATTAAAAACATGAAAAAACATGAAATATCCAGTTTCATATCCAGTAAAATATGAGTAGAATATGGGTAAGACGCCCCTGACTCCATGGATGAAAAAGACAATATGAATGCAGTGAAATAAGAAAGAAGTAAATAAGAAACAAGAAACAAGTAAAGCAAAATTAACTGGCAGCTTCTCGTTCCATGGCATCCATGTTGGAGATCAGGAGCTGAGAAGGAGCACCTCCCTCTCCAACAGATTTTTCTATTGACTTAACGAAGAGCTTCCTGGGTCAGGCCCAAAGTCCAGCCTCCTGTTCTCCCAGTGGCCGACCAGATGCCACCACGGAAATCCCACCTACAGGGTTTGATCCCAAGTGCAACTCTCTCCTCCGGTGCTTCCCAGCGCCTCCACTTTGGAACTCCCTGCCTATTGAGATCAAGCTGGCAACTTGATTCTTTTTTGGCAGCTGCTTAAAGCATCCTGATGAATGGAAGTGAGAGCTGGACCACAAAGAAGGCTGATCGCCGAAGAATTGATGCTTTTGAATTCTGGTGCTGGAGGAGACCCTTGAGGGTCCCATGGACTGCAAGAAGATCCAGTTTGACCAAACTGTGGGAGGCAGTGGAAGACAGGAGGGCCTGGCATGCTCTGGTCCAGGGGCTCACAAAGAGGCGGACACGACTAAACGACTAAACAACAACAAAAGCATCCTACCCAATGCGTAGAAATGCCAGTGTGAATTTTAACTTTTTGTACGTGTTTAAAGTATTGTCATTGTTTAATGGATTTTATTGTTTTGTCTTTTGGTAAACCACTTTCAGGTGCTTTTAAAAAAACAACAACAATTTAATGGAATAAAAACAATGGGTGGGTGAATGTCTCTCTAAAAATAAGGAGCAACTGAGCTCTGGGAGTGGGTCTCCTCGGCTCCAACGCCTTGCAGATCTCTGGCTTTTCCTTGAAGCGGTTGGGGGACTTGCAAAGCTGTTGGGAGAACCAACTGATTTTGAAGCCCCCCACTCTGTGTCAGGGGCGGGTCGGTGGGGCTGCCGACGTCTCCTTCACGAGCCGCTCCTGCTGCAATAAAGAATTAATGGTGGGCAATTTATTAGCACAACTCTCATTAGTTTAATTAGATTACATTCTTTTCCTCTTTGCTGGCTTCTAATTTGGCTATATGAGAATGAAAGTTGAATATTAATTTCCATGTGTTTATTCAGACTTAATGAACTGATTGGGAGGCTGTGCCGCGTTTCGCATCTGAGTCTCTGAGTGCAGTTTAGCCCTTTTTGTTTAATAGGGACGTCCGTTTGGATGAAGACTTCAAGGCAAACAAAAGGCAGGGAGTTCACTCTGCGCACGTGGAGAGGAGGCTATTGCTGTGCGAGGAGCCACCCAGGGAGGAATCCGAGATTTGGGCATGAATGTTTCATCTCTCTCTTTGATGCTGCATTTAATCCATAAATGAAACGTTTGACTGTTAGGCTTTCCTTTCGCTCCACAGCAGTGAAGGCCTGCCCAGTTTTCTTATCAAGCCAGATCACCTCTGAAGGGTTGCGTTGGTACAACAACATACAGCTCCCGCAGGGGGTCAGACTAGATGACACTTTGGGTCCCTTCCAACTCCACAACTCTATGAAAACATGGATTATTTAGTCTGGAGACAACAGTGGCCCCCATCAGTTCATGAAATCAGCCATCCCTTCCCAAAATGTAGACCCCTTTCGGACCTTCAGGGGAGGTCAAATGTTAAGGAGATAACTTGGGTTACGTTCTTCTTGAGGTCAGATGCGCCATTTGTTAACCGCTACAAACCTCTGAATAGAGCTGCTGCCTAAGAATTTATTCTCCACTTTTCATTGAGGGCTCCTTTACGGAGTATAAAATTTCCTCATCTCTCTCTCCCCCACTCCACCCCATCTATCAAGTGGAAGAGAGATATTGAGTTGCATTTGCTGTTATTCCAGAGCCTGCGACCATTGAAAGGTGGGAACCACAATGCCAATGCCACAGCAGGGATGGTTTTCGAAGGACCCTCCTCCCCTCCCCTGCCCCAATGGAGGAGGACAACTACGTACTATAAAATAAAACAAAAAAATTCCTTCCAGTAGCACCTTAAAGACCAACTAAGTCAGTTCTTGGTATGAGCTTTCGTGTGCATGCACACTTCTTCAGATACACTGAAACAGAAGTTTCCAGACCTTTCTATATAGTGAGAAGGTGGGGAGGGGTATTACTCAGAAGGGTGGTAGGAATGGGTGATTGGCAGATAGCTGTGATGAGCCTGTTGACGACTCTTAACGACTGCAATAGGTCTTACAGGAGGAAGCAAGGGGTGAAAAGGTGAAAAATGGCTTTGTCATGTATAATGAGATAAGAATCCTAGGTCTTTGTTCAGGCCAGGTTTTTCCATTGTTTTAAGTTTGGTGATAAGTTGTAATTCAGCAGCTTCTCTTTCCAGTCTATTTCTGAAATTCCTTTGTAGTAAAACAGCTACTTTGAGATCTTGTATAGAATGTCCTGGGAGATTGAAGTGTTCTCCTACTGGTTTCTCTGTCTTGTGATTCCCGATGTCCGATTTATGTCCGTTTATTCTTTGGCGTAAGGTCTGGCCTGTTTGTCCAATATAGAGAGCTGAAGGACACTGTTGGCATTTTATGGCATACACAATGTTAGACGATGAGCAATTAAATAGTCCCGAAATGGTATGTGTGATGTTGTTGGGGCCAGTAATGGTGTTGTCCGGGTGTATGTGGCAGCAAAGTTGGCATCTGGGTTTATTACAGGCTCTGGTGCCAGTGTCTGTGTTAGGTCTGGTTGTAGTATTATTGTGGGTTAGGAGTTGTTTAAGACTGGGTGGCTGTCTGTAGGCAATGAAAGGTCTTCCTCCCAGAGCTTGAGAAAGAGAACTGTCATTGTCCAGGAGAGGTTGTAGATCTCTGATGATGCGTTGTACTGTTTTAACTTGGGAGCTGTATGTGATGACTAGAGGTGTTCTGTTATTTTCTTTTTTGGGTCTGTCTTGCAGCAAGTTCTCTCTGGGTATCAGTCTGGCTCTGTTGATCTGTTGTCTAACTTCATCTGTTGGGTATTTTAGTTCTAAAAAGGTTTGCTGTAGATCTCTTAGGTGAGAGTCTCTGTCAGTAGAATTGGAACAGATGCGGCTGTAACGTAGTGCCTGGCTATATACAATGGACTGTTTGGTATGTTTGGGATGGTAGCTAGAGGCATGTAGATATGTTTGTCGGTCAGTTGGTTTACGGTATAAGGTGGTGTCTATGTGCCCATCCTGTATTTTTATAGTAGTGTCCAGAAAATGTATTTCTTGCATAGATTGATTCATTGTTAGGTTGATTGTGGGGTGAAAATCATTGAATTTCTGGTGGAAGGTGTTCAGGGTCTGTTGACCATGTGTCCAGATGATAAAAATATCGTCAATGTATCGCAGGTATAAGAGAGGTTTGAGTGGGTAAGAGTTTAGGAAACGTTGTTCTAAATCTGCCATGAAGATGTTGGCGTACTGTGGGGCCATGCGGGTGCCCATTGCTGTGCCGCTGATCTGAAGGAACAGGTCATCACCGAATTTGAAGTTGTTGTGGGTAAGGACAAATTGGCAGAGTTTGGTGGCAAAGTCCGCTGTGGTTTTATCTGAAATGGTGTTCCTTATAGCTTGTAAACCATCGTTGTGTGGGATATTGGTATACAGGGATTCCACATCCATTGTAGCTAGTATAGTATTGTTGGGAAGATTATTTAAAGATTGTATTTTCCTCAGAAAATCTGTGGTGTCACGTACATAGCTGGGAGCACTGATGGCATATGGTTTCAGAACAGAGTCCATATAACCGGAGACACCCACTGTAATAGTGCCAATACCTGAAATGATGGGGCGTCCTGGATTTCCTGGTTTGTGTATTTTAGGTAGAAGATAGAAAGTTCCTGGTCGAGGTTCTGTTGGTGTGTTAGTGAGGATCTGTTCTTGGATGTGTGGGGGTAGCTCCTTAACAATCTTGTTCAGTTCTTTTTTGTATTCTTGTGTGGGGTCTGAATCCAATTTTATGTAAAAGGCGGTATTGGAAAGTTGTCTGTGAGCCTCCTGGATGTAGTCAGTTTTGTTCATGATGACGACAGCTCCACCTTTGTCCGCTTCTTTAATTATGATGTCTGGGTTGTTTCTGAGATTATCTATGGCTCTCCTTTCAGCATGGTTTAGATTTTGTTGTAAGCGATGGTGTTTTCTGGTCACATCTGTTTGGATTCTGTGGCGGAAGCAGTCAATGTACAAGTCCAGTGTGGTATTGCGTCCATCAGGAGGGGTCCATGTGGAGTCCCTTTTTGTGTAACACTTTTTCGGTGGTAGTTGGTGGTCAGTGTTCTGTTGGGAGGGTGGTTGTTGTTCTCCAGTGGGTTGAGAGGTGTTGTGTTGTGAAGTTGTTGCTTGTTCTGCTTTGTCTTGTTGTTGTGTGTGTTGAAAATACTCCTTCAGGCGTAAACGGCGGAAAAATGCTTCCAAGTCCCCGTAGAACTGGATCATGTGTGGGGATTTGGCAGGGCAGAATGACAGTCCACGTGAAAGGACTGATTCCTCAGCTGGGCTGAGTGCTTGCTGTGAGAGATTGACAATATTGTTGATCTTGTTTTGATTTGTAGCCTGTAGGTTGGAAAGGTTAGAGAGTTTCTTGTTTTTCTGTTTTTTCAGTAGCTCCAGTTGAGAGTGGTAAATGTTTTGTTTTTCCTTTTGGAACTCTTGCCAAGCTTGGTGGTTCCTGATAGAGTTGTCCAATACAAGGAGTTCCTCCTTTATTAGCTTCTGTTTAGAGTAGAGAACGCTGATCAGATGTTTGAGCAGCTTCTTAGAGAAAGTGTTGCATAGTTTTCTTGCATATTCAGTGGGATACGTGGATTGTAGAGGGTTCTTAATTCTAAGACCCTTGGGTATAATGTCCAGGTTCTTGCATTTAGTAAGAAAGAAGATATCAGTCTGTACCTGTGCAAGTTTCTTGGTGAGGTTGATGGACTTCCATTTCATGCGGCTCAATGTGGTGCCTTCCATAGTTCCAGTTACAGATAGGTAGCCGTGTTGGTCTGCCATAGTCAAAACAAAAAAATTCCTTCCAGTAGCACCTTAAAGACCAACTAAGTCAGTTCTTGGTATGAGCTTTCGTGTGCATGCACACTTCTTCAGATACACTGAAACAGAAGTTTCCAGACCTTTCTATATAGTGAGAAGGTGGGGAGGGGTATTACTCAGAAGGGTGGTAGGAATGGGTGATTGGCAGATAGCTGTGATGAGCCTGTTGACGACTCTTAACGACTGCAATAGGTCTTACAGGAGGAAGCAAGGGGTGAAAAGGTGAAAAATGGCTTTGTCATGTATAATGAGATAAGAATCCTAGGTCTTTGTTCAGGCCAGGTTTTTCCATTGTTTTAAGTTTGGTGATAAGTTGTAATTCAGCAGCTTCTCTTTCCAGTCTATTTCTGAAATTCCTTTGTAGTAAAACAGCTACTTTGAGATCTTGTATAGAATGTCCTGGGAGATTGAAGTGTTCTCCTACTGGTTTCTCTGTCTTGTGATTCCTGATGTCCGATTTATGTCCGTTTATTCTTTGGCGTAAGGTCTGGCCTGTTTGTCCAATATAGAGAGCTGAAGGACACTGTTGGCATTTTATGGCATACACAATGTTAGACGATGAGCAATTAAATAGTCCCGAAATGGTATGTGTGATGTTGTTGGGGCCAGTAATGGTGTTGTCCGGGTGTATGTGGCAGCAAAGTTGGCATCTGGGTTTATTACAGGCTCTGGTGCCAGTGTCTGTGTTAGGTCTGGTTGTAGTATTATTGTGGGTTAGGAGTTGTTTAAGACTGGGTGGCTGTCTGTAGGCAATGAAAGGTCTTCCTCCCAGAGCTTGAGAAAGAGAACTGTCATTGTCCAGGAGAGGTTGTAGATCTCTGATGATGCGTTGTACTGTTTTAACTTGGGAGCTGTATGTGATGACTAGAGGTGTTCTGTTATTTTCTTTTTTGGGTCTGTCTTGCAGCAAGTTCTCTCTGGGTATCAGTCTGGCTCTGTTGATCTGTTGTCTAACTTCATCTGTTGGGTATTTTAGTTCTAAAAAGGTTTGCTGTAGATCTCTTAGGTGAGAGTCTCTGTCAGTAGAATTGGAACAGATGCGGCTGTAACGTAGTGCCTGGCTATATACAATGGACTGTTTGGTATGTTTGGGATGGTAGCTAGAGGCATGTAGATATGTTTGTCGGTCAGTTGGTTTACGGTATAAGGTGGTGTCTATGTGCCCATCCTGTATTTTTATAGTAGTGTCCAGAAAATGTATTTCTTGCATAGATTGATTCATTGTTAGGTTGATTGTGGGGTGAAAATCATTGAATTTCTGGTGGAAGGTGTTCAGGGTCTGTTGACCATGTGTCCAGATGATAAAAATATCGTCAATGTATCGCAGGTATAAGAGAGGTTTGAGTGGGTAAGAGTTTAGGAAACGTTGTTCTAAATCTGCCATGAAGATGTTGGCGTACTGTGGGGCCATGCGGGTGCCCATTGCTGTGCCGCTGATCTGAAGGAACAGGTCATCACCGAATTTGAAGTTGTTGTGGGTAAGGACAAATTGGCAGAGTTTGGTGGCAAAGTCCGCTGTGGTTTTATCTGAAATGGTGTTCCTTATAGCTTGTAAACCATCGTTGTGTGGGATATTGGTATACAGGGATTCCACATCCATTGTAGCTAGTATAGTATTGTTGGGAAGATTATTTAAAGATTGTATTTTCCTCAGAAAATCTGTGGTGTCACGTACATAGCTGGGAGCACTGATGGCATATGGTTTCAGAACAGAGTCCATATAACCGGAGACACCCACTGTAATAGTGCCAATACCTGAAATGATGGGGCGTCCTGGATTTCCTGGTTTGTGTATTTTAGGTAGAAGATAGAAAGTTCCTGGTCGAGGTTCTGTTGGTGTGTTAGTGAGGATCTGTTCTTGGATGTGTGGGGGTAGCTCCTTAACAATCTTGTTCAGTTCTTTTTTGTATTCTTGTGTGGGGTCTGAATCCAATTTTATGTAAAAGGCGGTATTGGAAAGTTGTCTGTGAGCCTCCTGGATGTAGTCAGTTTTGTTCATGATGACGACAGCTCCACCTTTGTCCGCTTCTTTAATTATGATGTCTGGGTTGTTTCTGAGATTATCTATGGCTCTCCTTTCAGCATGGTTTAGATTTTGTTGTAAGCGATGGTGTTTTCTGGTCACATCTGTTTGGATTCTGTGGCGGAAGCAGTCAATGTACAAGTCCAGTGTGGTATTGCGTCCATCAGGAGGGGTCCATGTGGAGTCCCTTTTTGTGTAACACTTTTTCGGTGGTAGTTGGTGGTCAGTGTTCTGTTGGGAGGGTGGTTGTTGTTCTCCAGTGGGTTGAGAGGTGTTGTGTTGTGAAGTTGTTGCTTGTTCTGCTTTGTCTTGTTGTTGTGTGTGTTGAAAATACTCCTTCAGGCGTAAACGGCGGAAAAATGCTTCCAAGTCCCCGTAGAACTGGATCATGTGTGGGGATTTGGCAGGGCAGAATGACAGTCCACGTGAAAGGACTGATTCCTCAGCTGGGCTGAGTGCTTGCTGTGAGAGATTGACAATATTGTTGATCTTGTTTTGATTTGTAGCCTGTAGGTTGGAAAGGTTAGAGAGTTTCTTGTTTTTCTGTTTTTTCAGTAGCTCCAGTTGAGAGTGGTAAATGTTTTGTTTTTCCTTTTGGAACTCTTGCCAAGCTTGGTGGTTCCTGATAGAGTTGTCCAATACAAGGAGTTCCTCCTTTATTAGCTTCTGTTTAGAGTAGAGAACGCTGATCAGATGTTTGAGCAGCTTCTTAGAGAAAGTGTTGCATAGTTTTCTTGCATATTCAGTGGGATACGTGGATTGTAGAGGGTTCTTAATTCTAAGACCCTTGGGTATAATGTCCAGGTTCTTGCATTTAGTAAGAAAGAAGATATCAGTCTGTACCTGTGCAAGTTTCTTGGTGAGGTTGATGGACTTCCATTTCATGCGGCTCAATGTGGTGCCTTCCATAGTTCCAGTTACAGATAGGTAGCCGTGTTGGTCTGCCATAGTCAAAACAAAAAAATTCCTTCCAGTAGCACCTTAAAGACCAACTAAGTCAGTTCTTGGTATGAGCTTTCGTGTGCATGCACACTTCTTCAGATACACTGAAACAGAAGTTTCCAGACCTTTCTATATAGTGAGAAGGTGGGGAGGGGTATTACTCAGAAGGGTGGTAGGAATGGGTGATTGGCAGATAGCTGTGATGAGCCTGTTGACGACTCTTAACGACTGCAATAGGTCTTACAGGAGGAAGCAAGGGGTGAAAAGGTGAAAAATGGCTTTGTCATGTATAATGAGATAAGAATCCTAGGTCTTTGTTCAGGCCAGGTTTTTCCATTGTTTTAAGTTTGGTGATAAGTTGTAATTCAGCAGCTTCTCTTTCCAGTCTATTTCTGAAATTCCTTTGTAGTAAAACAGCTACTTTGAGATCTTGTATAGAATGTCCTGGGAGATTGAAGTGTTCTCCTACTGGTTTCTCTGTCTTGTGATTCCTGATGTCCGATTTATGTCCGTTTATTCTTTGGCGTAAGGTCTGGCCTGTTTGTCCAATATAGAGAGCTGAAGGACACTGTTGGCATTTTATGGCATACACAATGTTAGACGATGAGCAATTAAATAGTCCCGAAATGGTATGTGTGATGTTGTTGGGGCCAGTAATGGTGTTGTCCGGGTGTATGTGGCAGCAAAGTTGGCATCTGGGTTTATTACAGGCTCTGGTGCCAGTGTCTGTGTTAGGTCTGGTTGTAGTATTATTGTGGGTTAGGAGTTGTTTAAGACTGGGTGGCTGTCTGTAGGCAATGAAAGGTCTTCCTCCCAGAGCTTGAGAAAGAGAACTGTCATTGTCCAGGAGAGGTTGTAGATCTCTGATGATGCGTTGTACTGTTTTAACTTGGGAGCTGTATGTGATGACTAGAGGTGTTCTGTTATTTTCTTTTTTGGGTCTGTCTTGCAGCAAGTTCTCTCTGGGTATCAGTCTGGCTCTGTTGATCTGTTGTCTAACTTCATCTGTTGGGTATTTTAGTTCTAAAAAGGTTTGCTGTAGATCTCTTAGGTGAGAGTCTCTGTCAGTAGAATTGGAACAGATGCGGCTGTAACGTAGTGCCTGGCTATATACAATGGACTGTTTGGTATGTTTGGGATGGTAGCTAGAGGCATGTAGATATGTTTGTCGGTCAGTTGGTTTACGGTATAAGGTGGTGTCTATGTGCCCATCCTGTATTTTTATAGTAGTGTCCAGAAAATGTATTTCTTGCATAGATTGATTCATTGTTAGGTTGATTGTGGGGTGAAAATCATTGAATTTCTGGTGGAAGGTGTTCAGGGTCTGTTGACCATGTGTCCAGATGATAAAAATATCGTCAATGTATCGCAGGTATAAGAGAGGTTTGAGTGGGTAAGAGTTTAGGAAACGTTGTTCTAAATCTGCCATGAAGATGTTGGCGTACTGTGGGGCCATGCGGGTGCCCATTGCTGTGCCGCTGATCTGAAGGAACAGGTCATCACCGAATTTGAAGTTGTTGTGGGTAAGGACAAATTGGCAGAGTTTGGTGGCAAAGTCCGCTGTGGTTTTATCTGAAATGGTGTTCCTTATAGCTTGTAAACCATCGTTGTGTGGGATATTGGTATACAGGGATTCCACAGGTGGAGCTGTCGTCATCATGAACAAAACTGACTACATCCAGGAGGCTCACAGACAACTTTCCAATACCGCCTTTTATATTGGTATACAGGGATTCCACAGGTGGAGCTGTCGTCATCATGAACAAAACTGACTACATCCAGGAGGCTCACAGACAACTTTCCAATACCGCCTTTTACATAAAATTGGATTCAGACCCCACACAAGAATACAAAAAAGAACTGAACAAGATTGTTAAGGAGCTACCCCCACACATCCAAGAACAGATCCTCACTAACACACCAACAGAACCTCGACCAGGAACTTTCTATCTTCTACCTAAAATACACAAACCAGGAAATCCAGGACGCCCCATCATTTCAGGTATTGGCACTATTACAGTGGGTGTCTCCGGTTATATGGACTCTGTTCTGAAACCATATGCCATCAGTGCTCCCAGCTATGTACGTGACACCACAGATTTTCTGAGGAAAATACAATCTTTAAATAATCTTCCCAACAATACTATACTAGCTACAATGGATGTGGAATCCCTGTATACCAATATCCCACACAACGATGGTTTACAAGCTATAAGGAACACCATTTCAGATAAAACCACAGCGGACTTTGCCACCAAACTCTGCCAATTTGTCCTTACCCACAACAACTTCAAATTCGGTGATGACCTGTTCCTTCAGATCAGCGGCACAGCAATGGGCACCCGCATGGCCCCACAGTACGCCAACATCTTCATGGCAGATTTAGAACAACGTTTCCTAAACTCTTACCCACTCAAACCTCTCTTATACCTGCGATACATTGACAATATTTTTATCATCTGGACACATGGTCAACAGACCCTGAACACCTTCCACCAGAAATTCAATGATTTTCACCCCACAATCAACCTAACAATGAATCAATCTATGCAAGAAATACATTTTCTGGACACTACTATAAAAATACAGGATGGGCACATAGACACCACCTTATACCGTAAACCAACTGACCGACAAACATATCTACATGCCTCTAGCTACCATCCCAAACATACCAAACAGTCCATTGTATATAGCCAGGCACTACGTTACAGCCGCATCTGTTCCAATTCTACTGACAGAGACTCTCACCTAAGAGATCTACAGCAAACCTTTTTAGAACTAAAATACCCAACAGATGAAGTTAGACAACAGATCAACAGAGCCAGACTGATACCCAGAGAGAACTTGCTGCAAGACAGACCCAAAAAAGAAAATAACAGAACACCTCTAGTCATCACATACAGCTCCCAAGTTAAAACAGTACAACGCATCATCAGAGATCTACAACCTCTCCTGGACAATGACAGTTCTCTTTCTCAAGCTCTGGGAGGAAGACCTTTCATTGCCTACAGACAGCCACCCAGTCTTAAACAACTCCTAACCCACAATAATACTACAACCAGACCTAACACAGACACTGGCACCAGAGCCTGTAATAAACCCAGATGCCAACTTTGCTGCCACATACACCCGGACAACACCATTACTGGCCCCAACAACATCACACATACCATTTCGGGACTATTTAATTGCTCATCGTCTAACATTGTGTATGCCATAAAATGCCAACAGTGTCCTTCAGCTCTCTATATTGGACAAACAGGCCAGACCTTACGCCAAAGAATAAACGGACATAAATCGGACATCAGGAATCACAAGACAGAGAAACCAGTAGGAGAACACTTCAATCTCCCAGGACATTCTATACAAGATCTCAAAGTAGCTGTTTTACTACAAAGGAATTTCAGAAATAGACTGGAAAGAGAAGCTGCTGAATTACAACTTATCACCAAACTTAAAACAATGGAAAAACCTGGCCTGAACAAAGACCTAGGATTCTTATCTCATTATACATGACAAAGCCATTTTTCACCTTTTCACCCCTTGCTTCCTCCTGTAAGACCTATTGCAGTCGTTAAGAGTCGTCAACAGGCTCATCACAGCTATCTGCCAATCACCCATTCCTACCACCCTTCTGAGTAATACCCCTCCCCACCTTCTCACTATATAGAAAGGTCTGGAAACTTCTGTTTCAGTGTATCTGAAGAAGTGTGCATGCACACGAAAGCTCATACCAAGAACTGACTTAGTTGGTCTTTAAGGTGCTACTGGAAGGAATTTTTTTGTTTTGACTATGGCAGACCAACACGGCTACCTATCTGTAACTGGAACTATGGAAGGCACCACATTGAGCCGCATGAAATGGAAGTCCATCAACCTCACCAAGAAACTTGCACAGGTACAGACTGATATCTTCTTTCTTACTAAATGCAAGAACCTGGACATTATACCCAAGGGTCTTAGAATTAAGAACCCTCTACAATCCACGTATCCCACTGAATATGCAAGAAAACTATGCAACACTTTCTCTAAGAAGCTGCTCAAACATCTGATCAGCGTTCTCTACTCTAAACAGAAGCTAATAAAGGAGGAACTCCTTGTATTGGACAACTCTATCAGGAACCACCAAGCTTGGCAAGAGTTCCAAAAGGAAAAACAAAACATTTACCACTCTCAACTGGAGCTACTGAAAAAACAGAAAAACAAGAAACTCTCTAACCTTTCCAACCTACAGGCTACAAATCAAAACAAGATCAACAATATTGTCAATCTCTCACAGCAAGCACTCAGCCCAGCTGAGGAATCAGTCCTTTCACGTGGACTGTCATTCTGCCCTGCCAAATCCCCACACATGATCCAGTTCTACGGGGACTTGGAAGCATTTTTCCGCCGTTTACGCCTGAAGGAGTATTTTCAACACACACAACAACAAGACAAAGCAGAACAAGCAACAACTTCACAACACAACACCTCTCAACCCACTGGAGAACAACAACCACCCTCCCAACAGAACACTGACCACCAACTACCACCGAAAAAGTGTTACACAAAAAGGGACTCCACATGGACCCCTCCTGATGGACGCAATACCACACTGGACTTGTACATTGACTGCTTCCGCCACAGAATCCAAACAGATGTGACCAGAAAACACCATCGCTTACAACAAAATCTAAACCATGCTGAAAGGAGAGCCATAGATAATCTCAGAAACAACCCAGACATCATAATTAAAGAAGCGGACAAAGGTGGAGCTGTCGTCATCATGAACAAAACTGACTACATCCAGGAGGCTCACAGACAACTTTCCAATACCGCCTTTTACATAAAATTGGATTCAGACCCCACACAAGAATACAAAAAAGAACTGAACAAGATTGTTAAGGAGCTACCCCCACACATCCAAGAACAGATCCTCACTAACACACCAACAGAACCTCGACCAGGAACTTTCTATCTTCTACCTAAAATACACAAACCAGGAAATCCAGGACGCCCCATCATTTCAGGTATTGGCACTATTACAGTGGGTGTCTCCGGTTATATGGACTCTGTTCTGAAACCATATGCCATCAGTGCTCCCAGCTATGTACGTGACACCACAGATTTTCTGAGGAAAATACAATCTTTAAATAATCTTCCCAACAATACTATACTAGCTACAATGGATGTGGAATCCCTGTATACCAATATCCCACACAACGATGGTTTACAAGCTATAAGGAACACCATTTCAGATAAAACCACAGCGGACTTTGCCACCAAACTCTGCCAATTTGTCCTTACCCACAACAACTTCAAATTCGGTGATGACCTGTTCCTTCAGATCAGCGGCACAGCAATGGGCACCCGCATGGCCCCACAGTACGCCAACATCTTCATGGCAGATTTAGAACAACGTTTCCTAAACTCTTACCCACTCAAACCTCTCTTATACCTGCGATACATTGACGATATTTTTATCATCTGGACACATGGTCAACAGACCCTGAACACCTTCCACCAGAAATTCAATGATTTTCACCCCACAATCAACCTAACAATGAATCAATCTATGCAAGAAATACATTTTCTGGACACTACTATAAAAATACAGGATGGGCACATAGACACCACCTTATACCGTAAACCAACTGACCGACAAACATATCTACATGCCTCTAGCTACCATCCCAAACATACCAAACAGTCCATTGTATATAGCCAGGCACTACGTTACAGCCGCATCTGTTCCAATTCTACTGACAGAGACTCTCACCTAAGAGATCTACAGCAAACCTTTTTAGAACTAAAATACCCAACAGATGAAGTTAGACAACAGATCAACAGAGCCAGACTGATACCCAGAGAGAACTTGCTGCAAGACAGACCCAAAAAAGAAAATAACAGAACACCTCTAGTCATCACATACAGCTCCCAAGTTAAAACAGTACAACGCATCATCAGAGATCTACAACCTCTCCTGGACAATGACAGTTCTCTTTCTCAAGCTCTGGGAGGAAGACCTTTCATTGCCTACAGACAGCCACCCAGTCTTAAACAACTCCTAACCCACAATAATACTACAACCAGACCTAACACAGACACTGGCACCAGAGCCTGTAATAAACCCAGATGCCAACTTTGCTGCCACATACACCCGGACAACACCATTACTGGCCCCAACAACATCACACATACCATTTCGGGACTATTTAATTGCTCATCGTCTAACATTGTGTATGCCATAAAATGCCAACAGTGTCCTTCAGCTCTCTATATTGGACAAACAGGCCAGACCTTACGCCAAAGAATAAACGGACATAAATCGGACATCAGGAATCACAAGACAGAGAAACCAGTAGGAGAACACTTCAATCTCCCAGGACATTCTATACAAGATCTCAAAGTAGCTGTTTTACTACAAAGGAATTTCAGAAATAGACTGGAAAGAGAAGCTGCTGAATTACAACTTATCACCAAACTTAAAACAATGGAAAAACCTGGCCTGAACAAAGACCTAGGATTCTTATCTCATTATACATGACAAAGCCATTTTTCACCTTTTCACCCCTTGCTTCCTCCTGTAAGACCTATTGCAGTCGTTAAGAGTCGTCAACAGGCTCATCACAGCTATCTGCCAATCACCCATTCCTACCACCCTTCTGAGTAATACCCCTCCCCACCTTCTCACTATATAGAAAGGTCTGGAAACTTCTGTTTCAGTGTATCTGAAGAAGTGTGCATGCACACGAAAGCTCATACCAAGAACTGACTTAGTTGGTCTTTAAGGTGCTACTGGAAGGAATTTTTTTGTTTTGACTATGGCAGACCAACACGGCTACCTATCTGTAACTATAAAATAAAAGTGTAGCCGTATATATTGGAAACCTGCTCCTCTGCTCCTCTAGCTTCGGGAAGATAAATGCCAGCCAGGGTTGGATTTAGGTTTGATGAGGCCCTCAGCTCCTGAAGGTAATGGGGCCCTTTATCTGTCCTTTGTCAACAACCAATGGTCACTGTTTTTTGTGTTGAATATATGCTATATGGTAATTTATGGACTTCATAGGTATTGCAAGCCATTTGCACATGTTGCCCTGCAACCAGTCCATGCAGAATGTAGGCGCCCTATATATAGAAAGGAGTAAACCAGTGATATTTGAGGGAGCAGGCGAACAGGCGGGGGCCATGACTTACATCATAGGAGCGTACACAACACAACATGCTGGATGTAGGTTTTATTTCATTTGTTTTTCATCTTCTATTTTGGAAATGTACATCCAGGTTTTTTTTCCTTTATTTTTTTTTTGGGGGGGGGGCCCAAGAGAGTGGGGCCCTAAGCTATAGCCTGTTTAGATAGATAGATAGATAAACTTCATTCGCATTAGCCAACGGCCATAGCAACATAAAACAAGCAATGTATACAATTAAAAAGACAACAATGGGTAAAAAGGGCAATCAACTGACCAAGATTATTGTTCAGATAGTGGCCCTTAATCTCACTGCACCCTCGATAAACCCAGCAACCTTTGCTGTTGTCTGATAAAAGAAAGAACAATGTGGCCGCAGATGGGCGGCCTGGGATGGTAAGTAAGAGTGGGGTTTAGTTTATACGTAAATCCAGGACTGCTCCCAGCAGGCAGAGAATAACAGCATAATAGAATCATGGAATCGTAGGGTTGGAAGGGACCCAAAGGCCATCTTGTCCAACCCCCCACAGTGCAGGAATCTGAGCTAAAGCATCCCTGATAGGTGACCACCCAACCTCTGCTTAAAAGGAGAGCCCACCACCTTCCAAGGGAGTCCTTTCCACTGTCAAACAGCTCTTACTACTGGACAGTTCTTCCTAAAACGGAGTCAGAATCTCCTTTCTTGTAACTTGAATCCATTGGTTCTGGCCCCACCTTCTAGAACAGCAGAAAACAAGCTTGTTCCCTCTTCCGTGCGACAACCCTTCAGGTATGTGAAAGTGGTTCTCGTATCTTCTCTCCCAACTCCCTCGACCCTTCTTCATAAATACGAGTCTGGTTTCCAGGCTCTTGATTATCTCGGTCACTCTCCTCTGCACACCTGCCAGCTTATCAATATTCTTCTTAACTCGGGTTGCCTGAGTGACAGTCGCTGTCACTTAGACGACAACCAGAAAAGTATTTCACGCGGAGGGAAAAGGCCCTGCAAAATCACACCTCTTTCTCCTGCTCCCCCTTTCCAGCGCAGAGCGCACTGTCTTTTGCGCATGAACAGAACGGCCTGTGGTCGCCTGACACCTGGCAGCCTGAATTTCATTTTTGCTCATATTAAAATGGAACTTGTTACGACAGCAACTGGTCTTTTCATCAGGCGAGGAGACAAGAAGGAGTCCCAGGGAGGTTTTGCTGGCAGCTTCTGCTGCGGAGGGGCTTCCTTCTTCTCCCCCTTCTTGCCTCTCCCATTTAAGAACTGGACATGGTTGTTGCTTATTCACAGAATCACAGAATTGTGGAGATGGAAGGGACCCCAAGGCTAGTCCAACCCTGTGCAATGACTGTATTCCCTCATACACACCTGCCATAATAATAATAATACTTTTATTTGTATCCCACCCTCCCCAGCCGAAACCAGGCTCAAGGCCACTAACATCAAATATATAACATTAGTATAAAACCAAACAGGGATGCGGGTGGCGTTGTGGGTTAAACCACAGAGCCTAGGGCTTGCTGATCAGAAGGTCGTGGTTCGAATCTCCATGACAGGGTGAGCTCCCGTTGCTTGGTCCCAGCTCCTGCCAACCTAGCAGTTCGAAAGCACGTCCAAGTGCAAGTAGATAAATAGGTACCG
Organism: Podarcis erhardii; assembly: GCF_964252035.2. Taxonomy (NCBI): domain Eukaryota; kingdom Metazoa; phylum Chordata; class Lepidosauria; order Squamata; family Lacertidae; genus Podarcis; species Podarcis erhardii. The sequence goes on along the minus strand of NC_138497.1, from coordinate 958,371 downwards.
CTCCAGCGGGAAAGTAAACGGCGTTTCCGTGTGCTGCTCTGGTTTGCCTGAAGCGGCTTAGTCATTCTGGCCACATGACCCGGAAGCTGTATGCTGGCTCCCTCGGCCAATAAAGTGAGATGAGCACCGCAACCCCAGAGTCGGCCATGACTGGACCTAATGGTCAGGGGTCCCTTTACCTATAAAACCAAACAATAATTAAATTACCTCCTGAAAACAAGTCAGGATCAAATTAAAATCTAATTAGATGGCTTTCCGCGGGATCAGGGTTGAGAACAGTAAATGCTCATCCCCCTAGCGGGGGAAGACTTTTTCCAATTTCAGCAGCACCTGGTGTGAGGCCAAAATAGGCCCCCTTCTGCCTCTCACCTTCTGCTCTGCGCATGCACCAAGTCATAGCTGTGATGCCCAGTGGCACCAGTTGGGGGGAGCCAGTTGTGCTGCCTTAAATCCACCTCTGCCCTGGCTGGGAGATCTTCTGGGGAGACCCTTCTCTTGGCCCTAGCACCCCCCAGAATCATTTGGTGGGGATGTGGGAGAGGGGCTTCTCAGTGGTGGCTCCTCCCAGGCAAATTTGGAACTCCCTGCCTAGAGGAGCCAGACTGCCTCCCTCCTTGCTGTGCTTCCCCGGCAAGCAAATACCTTTTCTTTTTTATCCCAACAGGCCTTTGAAAAGTGAGCGTTTCTTTTCTTTTTTGCCTTTTGATACTGCCGTGCTGTTTTTATTATCTGCATAGATTTGCGTTTTATATTGTGTCGATCCTTTTACAGTTTAATTACTTTTTATGATTGTCTTTTATATGTTTTTTAGCTTTCGGCATTGTATCTGCATTGGTTGAAGCAGCCTTCAGTCGTGATCTGGGGAAAAGGCAGAATATAAATTAATATAATGATGATAATAGTCTCCAGCAAGTGGAGCATGAGAATATAGGATATAAAGTATAACTTTATAAAAAATACTGAAGCTTTTCTACTAGGAATAACAGACACAGGTATAGCAAGAGAAGATCAGAAAATATTCCTCTATGCCACAGGAGCGGCAAGGATCCTAATTGCTAAAAACTGGAAAAAAGAAACTGTGCCAACAAAAAAGGAATGGCAAGACAAACTTTTAGAGTATATTGACAGAGGCAATGAGAGATCACACTAGACAAGAGTTTCAAAAAGCCTGGGGGAAATGCAGAGAATACTTCACAAAACAGTGCCCTAAATTACATACCTGGACTTGTTTTGATTAATGTCTGCAGGAGACTTTGTGGATATTTAAGTTATAATTAGAAAAATCTTAACAATTATTCATAAAGGAAACAGCTTATAAGAAGTAAATAAGGAGGCCAAATACAGGATAAAGGAAGTCTTTTATTTGGTTGTTTGTATTGTATGTTATGCTTATTGTATGTTATGTTTGCATTTAATGAGGGTGGATTTCTGTATTGGGGGGTGGGGGTGATGTTATGTTGTAAATAAAATTTCCAATAAAAATTTAAAATATAAAAGAGAATATAGGAAGAGCTGGCTGCTGGGTCAGCCCAAAGGGGGCCCATCCAGACCCGCCCCTCTTCTCACAATGCCCAGCCAGATGCCCCTGACAAACCCTTAGCCAGGATCCGAGCACAAGAGTAACTCTCCCCTCTTGCGGTTTCCAGCAACTGGGATTCAGAACCATTGCTGTCTCTGCCTGTGAAGGGACAGACATAGCCATCCTGGCAAGGAGGAGCCCTCCATGGCCCTCAACTCTCTCTTCCTCCATGAATTTATCCAATCCTCTTTTAAAGCTGCCTAGGTTGGTGTCCAGCCCTGTGGCAGGGAGTTCCAGAGTTTAACTGTGTGCTGCGTAGTCCCAACTTTCAGCTTTTTTGGATGTCCCTTAGTTTTAGTATTGTGAGGGAGAAAAACATTTTGCCACATCATTTTACGAACTTCACTCATTTTACAAACTCTTATTCTCCTTTTCTCTAAAGTCTCTTTTTCTCATGGGAGTCCCTCTGCTTGATCCTTTTGACGGCCCTTTTCTGAACCGTTTCTGTTATGTACTGAGTTGAATAGGATCCAGAATGCAGCAGTCTGATTGATCCTAGAACAATAGGATCCAGAATGCAGCAGTCTGATTGGTCCTAGAACAATAGGATTCAGAATGCAGCAGTCTGATTGGTCCTAGAACAATAGGATCCAGAATGCAGCAGTCTGATTGGTCCACAGGAGCCACCCAATCCAGCTCCAGGTGGAAATGAATCCGCAACCTGATTGGCCTACAGATGAATCCTGGAATTAGCCAATCACGTGGGGCCCATTGTGTAAATAATGTATATAAAGCAGACATTCTGGGGGAACTTCCATTCCTCCTCACCACCATGAGCTGAACAAAGAGCATGAAATCCACTCTCAACTCCGAGTATATTTCATTTTCCAAATGCAGTATCCGTTTTGAGGGGAGGGGATCAGAATCGGGCACAGTTCTCCACAGGTGGCCGCACCAATCCTGCGCATGCAAGCAGAGCAGGCAGGCGCGGATGGGAAAGAGCTGGTTCCCTCTGCCTGGCGGGATTCTTTCTGGGCCCGGGGGGGCATCTTGCAGCAGGATGGAGAGAAAGAGCTTCTGGGAACGAGAAAGTCCTTTTGCACTCCTTGCTCCCCCTGCCAAGAGAGAGAGAGAGACTGAAAAACCACTCAAGACTGTGGTGGGTATCAGAAGGAAAAGGAAGAAATTAAATTACGCAGCAGTACAATGCAAAATCCTCCCCAAGGAAACAAGCGATCAATAAAAACCGCAGATGTTTTTTCTCTGGAGATGATTATGCAGCGGCAATTAAAGAGAGAGACCAAAAAAGAGGGGGTGGAGGTGGGGACTAAGATGGAGGGAAGGTAATTAAAGGGATGCGGAGGTTAGTTACAGCATGCCAGACGTGACCACACTGGGCTTGGCACCTGATTCCTGAGATCTGGAGTTCTAGGAAATGGCAGCCTGGTTGTGTGGCAGGCGGGGAGGGGGGACCACGTCCCCAAAGAAAGGACACAGGCTCCTCTTCCTCCTCCTCCTCCTCCTCCTCCTCTTTATGAACCAGCAAGCCCCTCACTCAGAGAAGGAAGACGGACACATTGGGCCCAGAGTCCAGGCATCTCCTGGAATGAGCTGCGATGGCTCTGCTCTGCCTCCACAGACAGGGATGATGATGATGATGATGATGATGATGATGATGATGATGATGATTTAATTTATTATTATTATTTGTACCCCACAACTCTGGTTGGGTTTCCCCAGCCACTCTGGGCGGCTCCCAATCAAATATTAAAAACACAATACGGCATTAAACATCAAAAACTTCCCTAAGCAGATGTCTTCAGATGTCTTTTAAATGTAGGATTGTTGTTGTTGTTTAGTCGTGTCCGACTCTTCGCGACCCCCTGGACCAGAGCACACCAGGCACTCCTGTCTTCCACTGCCTCCCGCAGTTTGGTCAAACTCATACTGGTAGCTTCGAGAACACTATCCAACCATCTCGTCCTCTGTCGTCCCCTTCTCCTTGTGCCCTCCATCTTTCCCAACATCAGGGTCTTTTCCAGGGAGTCTTCTCTTCTCATGAGGTGGCCAAAGTCTTGGAGCCTCAGCTTCACGATCTGTCCTTCCAGTGAGCACTCAGGGCTGATTTCCTTCAGAATGGAGAGGTTGGATCTTTTTGCAGTCCATGGGACTCTCCAGAGTCTCCTCCAGCACCAGAATTCAAAAGCATAGTTGCTTATTAATATATACAGTGGTACCTCTAGATGCGAACGGGATCCATTTCTGAAGCAAATGTAACTAGCGACAGCATGTCTGCACACATGCGTGTTGCTTTTCGCCGCTTCTGCGCATGTGCGTGACATCATTTTGAGCGTCTGCGCATGCGCAAGCAGTGAAACCCGGAAGTAACACGTTCCATTACTTCCAGCTTGCCTTGGAGCGCAACTCAAACGTGCTCATCCCGAAGCACATTCAAACCGAGATATGACAGTATAATAATATGCTTCTGAATGCCACTTGCTGGAAGCCAGAGGAGGGGAGAGCTGCTCTTGTGCTCAGGTCAGGCTTGATGATGTCCTGGTTGGCCGCTGTGAGAAGAACAGGATCAAGGCAGGCTACTGGCCTGGTCCATCAGATTCTTCTGAGCTTCTCATGGGTTTCTTCTGGCATCTCGTCAGTGGACTCAGGAGATTAGAGTAGTTCCCTAAATGTTCCTGGTAAATCAGAGTATGATAGTGTTAGAGACTGGTGCTTCCTTCCTAAAGCCTGGGACTCCTTTGCTCTGCTTAGGGAGGGAGGCACAATGCTGTCATGCATGGCATTGGGACATTGGGATGTCATGCATATGATGTCTCTCTCTCTCTCTCTCTCTCTCTCTCTCACACACACACACACACACACACACACACACACATCCGTTGCCCTCACAAGCTGGTGCCTCTGGGTCTAACTCTTCCCCTACAAAAGTTTCACTGCATGCCAGATCTGGTTGGCCACTGTGAGACCAAGATAATGGACCAGATGGACCATTGGCCTGATCCCAAAGGCTCTCCTGATGTTCTTGGTTTCATTTCCTACACATGCTTCAGCACTGGGTCCCAAAGTGGTTGAAAGAATTTTAAAATACAACATTGAAATCCACTGGAATCAAATTACAGTCCCAGGAAGAGTTTGTGTAGTCAACGACCAGGGTAAAGAGGAGCATCATCTGCACACAATGGGAGCTAGATAATGAAGGTGTCGGATGCCAGTTATATCATCACCTTCTGCATTAGGGGGCAACTGCATCATATGGAAAATTCCCTGAAAAACACATTATATAAAACAGCATTGCTAAATATGAATTCGGAGGGGAGAGAAAGAGAGAAACCTGACTAAGAGAACAGCCCTAAGCAAGGCTCATAAAATCCTGAATTCGAGAAGCACTCCCCCTCTGTATCTAATTATTCACAGAAAGCACACTTTACTCCATGCTCAAATAACATTTGGAAAGTCTATATTGCCAGAGGCACCAATTCCTACACTTCAATATGCTGAATTATCAGGTGAGACAGCAGAAAGAAAAAGAAACTCAGTATCTCCGAGTGGAAAGACTATAAAGCATTTCAGACTTTATCAGTTGACAACAAATGATCACTGAAACTTTTGGACACCCTGGGTGATGATATCCAAGGAGCAGACCAACTGAAATCAATGGGCTAAAGTGATTTGCGTCCATTGATTTGAGTTGGTCTGCTATGGGAATGACTTAGCGGGACACCACCTTCTCTTGCGGAATATAATTCAATGATTGGGAAGCCCCCTGTTTACAAACTTGAAGATCTGCCCAATTACATTTCAAATGTAAAATAAAAAACAAAAATGTCCATATGGCATTACTGGGAGTTTTCCCAGCCATAAATAGGTTTTTGCTGCCTGTAGGGTTTTCTTTATTAACTGGCAGACAGATGTTCACCTTCCTGGAAAACTGGAACGTCTAAGATATTCATCGTCCTATTATCCTGACAGAAGACGTGTCTCCGTATCCCCAGAGATAACGGATTCAAAAGTTGACTCAGCTGCTCTGAATTTTCTTTCCATAGAATAAAAATACCACCAATATGCCAAATGAGAAGGGGTGAAGGAAACTGGAAGGGTCCATACCCCACCCTGGGAGGTGTCCTTCACACTACTGCAGACGGTTTTGTGATGGCCTGGGATTTGGACTCGGATGCTGAACCTGAGGAATCCCAGTCTGCACAGGATTCCCCACCTCCAGAACCAGCTAAGCCAGGGCTGGAGCTTGAGCCTAAAGGGTCCTCACCTGTGCTGGATCCTCAGCTGCAGGCAGCAGCTGAGTCTGCTCTGGCTCCTGAGGTGATGGAGGACCCATTGACTGCAGGTGCTCCACTCTCAGCCCCGTCAGGGGAAGCTGAGGTTGCCTCTGGGTCTGGTAACCCTCCAGCCTCTCCTGAGCTGCAGAGGCTCAGGGCAAAGAGACGGAGGGAACTAAGTTCCCGCAGGAGGAGTGCTTGCCTCCAGGCCAGGAGAGGCGAGTCACCTGAGGATCGGGGCCACCCTATTCCTCGGGGCAGATAAAAGCCGGCCAGCCCCAGTCCCAAGTTGCAGGAGCAACATTGTTGGTTGCTAATTCCTGCCTGAACCCTGTCCTGCCGGATCTCCTGACCTCGCCCAACTCCTTGCCTTGGACCTAGCTTCAGCTTTGACGGACGGCCTCAATACTGCACCCTCGACCTCGGACTGGACTCGGACCACGCCTCACGGAAACCCACGGGACCAGCCCAGGTTTCATCCTTGGCCTCTGCTGGAAAACGCTTGACCACCTCTTCTAAAAACCCAGCTCCATCTCTCATATGTGGCAGCAGGGATTCAAACAGCCTTGGGGTAGTTCTGAGCCACCATGAGGGTTGCTAAAAAGAAGAAGAAGAAGAAGAAGAAGAAGAAGAAGAAGAAGAAGAAGAAGAAGAAGAAGAAGAAGAAGAAGAAGAAGAGGAGGAGGAGGAAGAAATAATTAAAGGACACCCTCCCCAGCCTCACACACACATGCCAGACAACGTGTCTTTCTTTGATCCACACATACTTTTCTTGAGAAGAGCATTTCATTTTCACTCTTCCCTCCATGAATGGCTGATACAAAAACCCTCCCAAAAATATCGGTTCATCTCTAATAAAAGTGGATTGTCCAAAGAAAATCTTGCTCTCGATTTCGATTTCTTCCATGCGGGGATTAGCTCTCTCTCTCTGGAGCTCAGATGCTAACTTGATCTGATTTTTTTAAAAAACAACAACAACAACAACACAAGAACTTATTGCTAAAAGGAGGAGGAGGAGAAATCCCCCTTCCATGGTCTAATCTCTGCTGAAGAAAGGTGGGTGTGTTTTGAAGCCCCCCCCCACTGGCAGTGTTCCCTATGGTGAGGAGTGGGATGCTTACGTCAAGTGATCTGGCATCCTTTGCCAGTGAAATATCTCCCTCCTGTGAAGTGCTGGTCTGTTTCAGTTTTGCAGTTAAAAAGAAATGAAGAGTCTTGTATGAATGCCTCATTGTGAGGTCTAAAGGGCTTTGGGGAACTCTTCAATGTAGGGAGACAAGGGATCTCCAAACAGAATCAAACTGGGACGTGGGTGGCACTGTGGTCTACATCACTGAGCCTCTTGGGGTTGCCGACTGGAACGTTGGTAGTTCGAATCCCCATGACGGGGTGAGCTCCCATTGCTCTGTCTCAGCTCCTGCCAACCTAGCAGTTCAAAAGTAGATAAATAGGGACTGCTGCGGCGGGAAGTTAAATGGCATTTCCATGCACTCTGGTTTCCGTCACAGTGTCCCATTGCACCAGAAGTGGTTTAGTACCGTACTTCTGGCCCCATGTGTGCTGGTCCTGTGGGTTACCCGAGAGGCGAGGTCCAAGTCCAGTCTGTGGTCAAAGGTGCAACGTGGAGGCAGTCCGTAGTAGCTGAATCTGGGTGAGGGCAGGGAGTCGGGTGAAGTCAGGAACAGGCTTGCAAGCAGGGAGCCAGGGCGGGTCAGGAGAAGGACAGGGTTCCGGCAGGAACCAGCAATGTTGCTCCCGCAACTTGGGACTGGGGCTGGCAGGCTTTTATCTGCCCCGAGGCATAGGGCAGCCCCGATCCTCTGCTGACTCGCCTCTCCAGGCCTGGAGGCAAGCACTCCTCCTGCGGGAACTTAATTCCCTCCGCCTCTCTGCCCTGAGCCTCGGCAGCTCAGGAGACGCTAGAGGGTTACCAGACCCAGAGGCAACCTTAGCTACCTCTGACGGGGCTGAGAGTGGAGCACCTGCAGGCAATGGGTCCTCCATCACCTCAGGGGCCAGAGCAGACTCAGCTGGTGCCGGCACCTGAGGATCCAGCACAGGTGAGGACCCTTCAGGCTCATGCTGCAGCCCCGGCTCAGCTGGTTCTGGAGGTGGGGAATCCTGTACAGGCTGGGATCCCTCAGGTTCAGCATCCGAGTCTGAATCCCAGGCCATCACACCATGACCCAGAAAGCTGTCTGTGGACAAACGCCGGCTCCCTCGGCCTGAAAGCGGAGATGAGTGTCGCAACCCCATAGTCGCCTTTGACTGGACCTAACTATCCAGGGGTCCTTGACCTTTTACCAATGATCAATCCAAAGCAGGGGGCAGCCTGAAGGAGGGACGATCTCCAGCACAATGTAAAGAACAGATAGCATACAAAAGTCTCAACAACTTGGCACCAATTTACTCGAGAGATCACCTTACCCCATATCTGCCCCCTCGGTCTCTTCCATTGGCAGAACTCACTCTCTTACAGCTGCCACATCAGACCTGATCCTTTGGATACTATGATTATATAACAGATAGATTACAGTAAAAGATGCAGGAATAAAATTTAGAATTGGAACCCACAAAGGGAAGGAAGGAGGTTTCAAGGTTCAAAAGAACACCTTTTTTAATGTGTGGAAATGTTATGTTTATAGTGTATAACATTTATGGAAAACTAATATAAATCTGTAAAAACAACAACAGCAGCAACATAAGTCCTGATCCACATTTATAAGAAGAACTTGGTCGTTTAGTGCAGCAGCATCTACACTCTGGAACTCCCTGCCAAGTGACACCAGGAAGGTTCCTTTCCTGTCCTCTTTTGGGCACCTGATAAAGACATTTTAGACAAGCCTGTCTAGATGTTTGGCAAGTTGATGCTAGTTGGGGGGTAGGCATCCAAGAGGCAAAGGTAACCTTCCACCTGACCTTTTTGCCACTCTTTAGTGCTCAACTGGAACAAATGGCGATTTGGGTTTTCTCCAGATTGACGTTTGCTCTGATTTAGCACTAAAGACGGGTTTTCCTTGGGGAAGGAGTGGGACCAGGGGAAACCACTCAGACCCAGGCCTAGAAAGGTGGAAAAGTGCCTGGATCTGTGCTCTCTAGGTACAGAGTGTGTGGATGAGCCCTCGGCTGCCCAGGGAAAATGGCGGGATATATATAAATAAATAGAACAGCAATAATAATCAGTCCAGTTCCCTTAGATGAAGGAGTGTAGCGTTTGCTTTTGTGAGGCCTTCTGTGCTGGAATGGGATGTTCCTATACTGAGATTTCTGCTCCAACAGCCTTCCTCCCACCCCCTCCTTTGAGCACTGATTAAATTGCAATTGTGCAAAGTCATGAAGGCAGATTCCCCAGCACAGTGTTTTAATCAATGTGCTTTCTAAGCACTGGAAACCTGTAAGGGAAAATCAGGAGGAAAAATGTGCCCAGCTGTGATTGCACAGCAGTCCAGACAATGTCTGGAAATAAGAGTCAGAAGAGGGTTGGGTTTGCTAAGGTGGTAGAACCAACTTTGCAATCAGAATCAGGGAATCTGGAGGTGGAAAATCCAGAGATCGTGTTGGATCAAAACAAACATTCTTTGGGGCACCAGCTTTTAAATCACTTTGCTAAATGTGGGGCCCATGGGGACTGGCGCTTTTTGTAAATAAGAAGAGGCTGTTGGATCAGGCCAAAGACCCATCTAGTCCAGCATCATCTTCTCAAAGAGGCCCCATTGGAAATACCTGCCCATCATCTGATGTCACAGAACCACAGAACCATAGAATTGGACGTCTGGAAGGGACCCCAAGGGTCATCCAGTCCAACACCTTGCAATGCAGGAAACACAACTGATTGTCAGCTGATTGACAGGTGGGCATGGCTTGAGGGAAATGGCCTCATGGGCCAAACTGGACGCCCTGGTGGGCCAAGATCAGCCCGCAGACCGGAGGTTCCCCACCCCTGACAGAAATGAACTAGAATGTGATTGATCCTGGATGAAATTTCACATGCACAGTAACTTATTATGCTTTTTTAAAAGGTCCATAGAATCTGCACTGTCTGCCTTGTTGAGAAAAGAAATAGGAAACTGGGCTGCTCTTGATCAACACAAAGAACACAGTGATCATGTCCCAGAAGACAAAGAGCTTCAATTTGCTGTTTACCCCCATTTTTACTTCCATGTCTAGCGAGGATTGAATCCCCCATGACTTATGTCACTGCAGGGACATTACATCTGCAATCCAACAGAGAGAGATATTTTGGCATGACTAGATTTCCCCCATTTTATCATTTCCTGAGGATCCATGGAGGATGAGCTGGTTCAAAATAGATACAATATTTTTAGAACGGCGGATGCAAGATGCCACAGAGAAGCCAGTGTGGGGCGTGGAGAGGAGGGAGGAGACAGACAGCCCAGGGAGAAGCAGCGCTGGCAAGCACAACCCTGTCCAAATGGGCCTCCTCAAGAGTCAGAGGTCCTGGCTGAATTGGGACCACTTTCATTCAAATACAGCCATAATTGAAGTCATAATCACACCGGCATCTTCACACATAAACACAAATGAGCACAAAGTGACTCATGATGGGAAAATATAATTTAAATACTGTAGCACAATAGCCATAATCAAGGGAAGTGAAAGGTCCACCAATCCTAGCCTGCCTTGGTCAGACCCTTTCTGGAGTCCTGTGCCCAGTTTAAGAAGGATATTGACAAGCTAAGGAGAGCTCACTGGAAGGACAGATCCTGAAGCTGAGGCTCCAAGACTTTGGCCACCTCATGAGAAGAGAAGATTCCCTGGAAAAGACCCTGATGCTGGGAAAGATGGAGGTCACAAGGAGAAGGGGACGACAGAGGACAAGATGGTGGGACAGTGTTCTCGAAGAGACCAGCATGAGTCTGACCAAACTGCGGGAGGCAGCGGAAGACAGGAGTGCCTGGCATGCTCTGGTGCAAGGGGTCGTGAAGAGTCGGACATGACTAAACGACTAAACAACAACAATTGACAAGCTGGAAAAGAAGGGTTGAGGGAGCTGGGAAAGAGGAGGCTGAGAGGAGACATGAGAACCTTTTTCAAATATCTGAATGGTTTCCCCAAGGAAGAGGGAGCAAGCTTGCCCTTCTCCTGCTCCAGAGGGTGGGACCCGAACCAATGGTTTCAAATTTCAAGAAAAGAGATCGCAGCTAAACACTAGGAAGCACTTTCTGAGAGTAAGAAATGTTTGACAGTGGAATGAATGACCTTGGGAGGTGGGGGACTCCCCTTCCTTGGAGGTTTTTAAGGAAAGGTTGGGTGGCCGCCTCTCAAGCCTTCTTGAGCTGTGGTTCCCGCACTGTAGGGAGTTGCACTCAATGAGCGTTGGGATTCCTTCCAACTCTGCAGTTCTACCATCTCCTCGGAAATTTCATTCCATGAAAGAAGTCATGGGAAGTGCCTGTCCCAGAAGAGGTGGGAAGGTGGGCCAGGAAGGCATCCGGAGACCGAACAGGATCCCAGCCTCCTGCTGACCCCTGACAAGAACCAGACGGACGTATCAGAAATTCTGTAGCTGTATCTCCCACTGAGCCGAGTCTGAAGAAGAGGAGCTGATGGGAAATGGATAAAGATGGTCACCAATATTTATTCAAATCTTGCCAAATAGGAATTTACTGCTCTCTGAAAGACAGAGGGGATGGCTGCAAGAAGGAAGCAAGAGAGCTGTGCTTCCGCTGGGGTGACCTGAACCCTGAAAAAAAAGCCATTCACCTGGAAACAAGGAGACCAGGTGGGAATCAGGGCCCCAGGTGGTTCCTGACATGCACTGAGGGATCCAGGGAAGACAATTGTCTGCAAAGTCTAGCTAAGGAAAAGACTGGAGAGTGGAATGTGGGAATCCAGGATATGCCAAGAAACAGACGTGTGAGTTTACAACTGCAACTAGGAGTGCGAAGGGACATATATTTTGATTGGGCGGGGGTATAGAGCTCACATTAAGGGACTTCTCCTTCTCTTACCCATCAGATTTACTCATGCTTTGAGTAGGCTCATGGAAATAAATGGGATTCAAGCAAGTCATGTATAAGCCAATATTCCCCCCCCCCCAAAAAAGCAATTGTACCTGCCAGGGAACTGACATCAGAAAGAGAGGTGGAGGCAAGGCTCCAAAGCGATGCAGGAGAGGGGACCAGCAGGGGGGAAGGAATTCAGCGTAACACCGGTGGAGAAGGGGGGGAGATGGAGGATCCGGAGAGAGGTCTCCAAGACTCTTCACCCGAGACTAGTGGGGAGATAGTGGGGAGAGCGCGGGCACGCCTCTGCCTTCCCCTTACTTGCGTAGAAGAGTTCCGCACAGGGAAAGTAGGAGGAGACTTGGCGTCAAACAGCTTTTATGCTGGAAGAGGTTCAAGAAACGCCCACTGATGGATTCTGCTAGCGACTGAACGGCCACGGAGTGTGGGCTGTCAGCCAAAGCAAGGTTAACCAGGCAATCTAGCCAAGACTGGCGGCAACTTACGCACAAGTAACCCCTTATAACAATTACAGTACCCAATAAAACAGGAGTCATCAAGTCACAGAACTGTAGAGTTGGAACCCAACTGTACAGAACCCAAGAGTCATCTAGTCCAACCCCCTGCAGTGCAGGGAAGTGCTACTCTGGGAGGAGGGACTGGACAGCTGTCAATCCCACCCGAAGGCGACAAGCTTGACCAGGCCAGGGAAGAAGCAGCGATCCTCTGCCCTGGTTCTGGCATGGCTCCTTCTCCCCTTCTCTGCCTGGTTCCCAGCCCCCACTCTCCTCCTCAGCCTCTCCAGCAAATCACTATTAATGTTTTGTTGTGCCATCCTCAAGTAAACATAATAAAGCAAATAACAACTCTAATTGCGTCAGGAAATGAATAGAACGATGATTAGAACCAATCAGATTGTCAACTCAAAAGCCCCAGGGAAACTCGTAAATAATCCTTAACCTTTACGTGCGACAGAAAATTACTGCATCCCCACGTCAGAAGCCAACGGGATCGACTCCAGCGCAGAAGGAAAGTTTCATGGCTGCAAGAGGGGAAGAAGTTGACTCCTGCGGGGGTTTCCTCTCCCTTCCTCTACCCCAACCCGCAATAATCTCTGGCTCTTGGAGGTGATGGCATCTCAGAATGGGCACTTTGATAAATTCCCAGCATAAAAACACCAGAAGAGGCTTCTGAAGGACTAGGGGCGCAGCCTGGGAGTCATTTTGGACTCACAACTGTCCATGGAGGCGCAGGTCAATTATGTGTCCAGGGCAGCTGTTTACCAGCTCCATTTGGTATGCAGGATGAGACCATATCTGCTCACGGACTGTCTCGCCAGAGTGGTGCATGCTCTAGGTATCTCTCGCTTGGACTACTGCAATGCGCTCTATGTGGGGCTACCTTTGAAGGTGACCCAGAAACTACAACTAATCCAGAATGTGGCAGCTAGACTGGTGGCTGGGAGCGGCCGCCAAGACCACATAACACAGGTATTGAAAGACCAACATTGGCTCCCAGGACATTTCCAAGCACAATTCAAAGTGTTGGTGCTGACCTTGAAAGCCCTAAACGGCCTCGGTCCAGTATACCTGAAGGAGCGTCTCCATTCCCATCGTTCAGCCCGGACACTGAGGTCCAGCTCCAAGGGTCTTCTGGCGGTTCCCTCATTGTGAGACGCCAAGTTACAGGGAACCAGGCAGAGGGCCTTCTTGGTAGTGGCACCCGCCCTGTGGAACGCCCTCCCAGCAGATGTCAAAGAGAACAAAAACTACCAGACTTTTAGACAACATCTGAAGGCAGCCCTGCTTAGGGAAGCTTTTAATGTTTGATGCATTACTGCATTTAATATTCTGTTGGAAGCCACCCAGAGTGGCTGGGGAAACCCAGCCAGATGGGCAGGGTATAAATAATAAAGTATTATTGTTATTGTTATTGTTATCTGGATCAGGCCAAGGGTCCATCTAGTCCAATCTCCTGTTCTCAGATGCCCCGATGAGCAAATCTCTCTTCCTGGGCTTCCCACAGAACAGAAGAAGGTTATGGATCAGGCCAGTGGTTTACCTGCTGCCTCCAACTGTGGAGCCAGAACAGAGCCGTCCTGGCTAGGAGCATAAAGAGGCCTCTCCTCCTCCAGGAATTTGTCCAATTCTCTTTCAAAGCTGTGGGAGGGAGTTCCACAGTTTAACTCTGTGCTGCAGGAACAAGGACTTTCTCTCATCTCTCCTGAATCTTCCATGAGTTATTGCATTAGGAGAGAGGGAGAAAAACTTTGCTCGATCCACTCTCTCCATGTTGTGCCATAGTTTTTCTACCATGCCACCTCTTCCTTCTTGCTTCCCAGAGTGAGAGCAGGGGTTAGAATCATAGAATCATAGAGTTGGAAGAGACCACAAGGGCCATCGAGTCCAACCCCCTGCCAAGCAGGAAACACCATCAGAGCACTCCTGACATATGGTTGTCAAGCCTCTGCTTAAAGACCTCCAAAAAAGGAGACTCCACCACACTCCTTGGCAGCAAATTCCACTGTCGAACAGCTCTCACTGTCAGGAAGTTCTTCCTAATGTAAAGGTGGAATCTTCTTTCTTGTAGTTTGGAACCATTGCTCCGTGTCCGCTTCTCTGGAGCAGCAGAAAACAACCTTTCTCCCTCCTCTATGTGACATCCTTTTATATATTTGAACATGGCTATCATATCACCCCTTAACCTCCTCTACTCCAGGCTAAACATGCCCAACTCCCTTAGCCGTTCCTCATAAGGCATCGCTTCCAGGCCTTTGACCATTTTGGTTGCCCTCCTCTGGACACGTTCCAGTTTGTCAGTGTCCTTCTTGAACTGTGGTGCCCAGAACTGGACACAGTACTCCAGGTGAGGTCTGACCAGAGCAGAATACAGTGGCACTATTACTTCCCTTGATCTAGATGCTATACTCCTATTGATGCAGCCCAGAATTGCATTGGCTTTTTTAGCTGCCGCGTCACACTGTTGGCTCATGTCAAGTTTGTGGTCAACCAAGACTCCTAGATCCTTTTCACATGTACTGCTCTCAAGCCAGGTGTCACCCTTCATCTTGTTTGTTTTGGCCCAGTTCTCTAATCTGTCAAGGTCGGGTTGCTTTTTTGTGTGCATTGTGCTGTGGCTTAATTCCACTCAGTCTGAGAGAATAAACTGGTACAGAGTCAGGCCTTGTGTGGGTGGGAGAAGAGGAGGGGAGGCATTGCATGGCAGATTTGCCTTATCTGGGGGGTGGGAGGGAAATGAGCTAGTGGCAAATTGCACTTAATGCTCCCAGGGATGTTTTTTTATAGACCAGACTTCGCTTTGCAACAAACAGTTGTCTGGAAATGAGCTATGATTCTGAAAGTCAATTTTGCAATAACTTGCTTGCATTGGATTGGCTTGTCATGTGTGATTGTGGTTGCATATTTTGTTGTTTCTTCAGCTCGTAAAACATCTTGCGTGGTGCTTCCCCCCCCAAAAAAAACGTTTAGGGGTACAGTCCAAAATGGGAAAAATAAATACAGTAAATGGACAAAAGTACAAAGATCCACAAAATGTTTAGGAGCAAGCATACCCCTGTTTACCCCCAGAAAAAAGCACTGATCTTGCGTATAGCAATGTAGAAAGGAGGCATAGATATAATAATAATAATAATAATAATAATAGTAGTAGTAGTAGTAGTAATAAAAGTTTATTTATATCCCTCCCCCCCCAGCTGAAGCCGGGCTCAGAGTGGCTAACAACCGTAAAAATAGCACAATTTTCATAAAATCACAGTCAATTAATTGAAATACGTTCTAAAATCAATTCAGAATCAAATTAATTGCAACCATTGGGCTAGAGTTCTGTGAGGATTTCCAAAGGAGGGGGTCAGACTGTGCCTTGGCCAAAGGCCTGGTGGAACAGCTCTGTCTTGCAGGCCCTACGGAAAGATGTCAAGTCCGCAGGGCCCTACTCTCTTGTGACAGATCAGGGCCACGGCCGAAAAAGCCCTGGCTCTGGTTGAGGCCAGCCTAACCTCCCTGTGGCCCGGGATCTCCAAGATGTTTTTGTTTGAAGACCGTAAGGTCCTCCATGGGACATACCAGGAGAGGCGGTCCTGTAGATACGAGGGTCCTAGGCCATAAGATGACTTTAGAAGAGGACACAGAGGTTTCTGGGGGTACTCAAGGATATGCAATGGTGGCACATTTCCTTCTAGAAGAAAAGCCTTGGTTAAAAATGTGGTACTTGCAGTAACAACTTCACAGTGAGTACCGACACAATTTTTTCAAGAAGAAGATCACTGAGAGGACGGGACAAATTTATGGCTATCAACAACAACTTCTACTACTAGCCCAGAGGGCTCAGCTCTGTCTACACAGTTCTGCAGGAATCTCAGCTCAAGCATCCATGGCAGGTGTCCCTCCAACCTCTGCCTAGAAACCTCCAAGGAAGGAGAGCCCACCATCTCTGGACGGAGACTGTTCCACAGTTGAACAGCTCTTGCTGTTAGGAAGTTTTTCCTATATTAGTTAAAGTTAAAGGGACCCCTGACCATTAGGTCTAGTCGTGGACAACTCTGGGGTTGCGGTGCTCATCTCGCTTTATTGGCCGAGGGAGCCGGTGTACAGCTTCCAGGTCATGTGGCCAGCATGACTAAGCCGCTTCTGGTGAGCCAGAGCAGCACACGGAAATGCCGTTTACCTTCCCGCCGGAGTGGTACCTATTTATTTACTTGCACTTTGATGTGCTTTTGAACTGCTAGGTGGGCAGGAGCAGGGACCGAGCAACGGGAGCTCACGCCATTGTGGATATTTGAACCGCCAACTTTCTGATCAGCAAGTCCTAGGCTCTGTGGTTTAACCCACAGCGCCACCCACGTCCCTATTTCCTATATTACACCTGTAAAAATTGAAAAAAATGTATAGAACAGGCTCCAACCAATGTTGGAAGTGTAAAGAAAAAGAAGGCACATTTTTTCATATGTGGTAGAATTGTAAAATATATTTTTTAAAAATACTGGGAAATCATATATAATTAAATGAAAAGAATGTTTAAGATCACCTTTGTGAAAAGACCAGAAGCTTTTTTATTAGGCATTTAAGATCAAGATTTAACAAAAGAAAAGAAAAGAACTTTTTATGTATGTTACAACCGTGGCTAGAATATTGCTAGCCCAAAGATGGAAAAGTGATGAAATACCAACCAAAGAAGAATGGCAAGTAAAGCTGATGGAATATGCTGAAATGGCAAAGTTAACTGAAAGACTCCGAGAGAAGGACAACAGAGACTTTTAGAAAGACAGGGAACCATTTATGTTATACCTACAGAAACAATGTAAAGACATGAACTCACTAGCAGGTTTTGATTAAACACTTAACAGCTAGCAAAATAAACGCAGGAACTATAAGGTGGATGTGAAATGAGAAGAGTATAATAATATTCAAGTTAAAGATTGCAAAATTAAGATATTAACATCAGCAGAAGAAGTTAATATGTAAAAATATCTGGGAGAGGAAATTGAGAGAAGTCGGCGGGGGGTGTAGTGAATTGGGGAAGTAGGAAATTGGGTATATTTTTTTCCTGTTATGTGATATGATATTTGGATGCTTAAAATGCAAAACATAATAAAAATTATTATTATTATTATTATTATTATTATTATTATTATTATTATTAAAAAAGGAAGTTTTTCCTGATGTTTAGTCAGAATCTCTTTCCTGGTAACACAAAGCCATTGGTTCAGCTCCAACCCCTGGAGCAGGAGAAAACAAACTTCTTCTTCTTCCATGGAACAGCCCTTGAGATATTTGAAGATATCTCACCCACCTGGTCATGGTGGAGTTTTAGAAGATCCCAGAGTCCCTGTTTTCGAACGCCAGGGGATTTGGAAATGCTGAAGTTTGTTCTTGGCAGTGATGGAATCTGGCATCTTTTCTCCCCTGCTAAAATAGCGCTGGATGTTGTGACAACCAGAGTTGGTTTCGAAAGTGCTTCCTGCATTCTGAAGAGGCACCTCTATGTTACGGAATAATTAATCTTTGCCCCTGCTGCATTTCAAGTGTGGGGTGAGGAAATTCAGGAAATTCAGTGACTCATCTCTCGGCTGCCTTTCGTTGGGGGGCGTCCTTGTCCTCCGCAGAGGGGAGGGGGAGGCAGAGAGAGGTCAAAGTGTTGCACTTCAGGAAACATGCTCAGCCTGACCTCCAACATCACCCGAGTGGCGGAGAGCCGCTCCGAATGTTGATGCTTCCAGTCGCGGATGCCGTTCCCTCGATTGCAGACTGTGATCCGAATGCACAATGTCGGCATCAGGGCTTCAACTTGTTTGTGTCTCTCTGACATGTCAGGAATTCTGGTTTGATGCTCTAGACTCTCCTGCGTTTTGGACAGAATTTCATTTGACATATCCTGAGATGAGATTTTCATATTTGAGAGCGAAAGAAAGAGAAAAACTTCATTGGGCATCCATACACTCTAAATCAGAGAAACTTAGAATGGTAGACTTGGAAGGGACCCCGAGGGTCATCTAGTCCAACCCGCTGCAATGCTGGAATCTCAGCTCAAGCATCCATGGCAGATGGCCAGCCAAACTCTGCTTAAAAACCTCCCAGGAAGGAGAGTCCACCACCTCCCGGGGGAGACTGTTCCACTGTCGAACAGCTCTTGCTGTCAGAAAGTTATTCCTAAAGTTTAGTCAGAATCTCCTTTCTTGGAACTGGAGGCTGTGGGTTCGAGTCCTCCCCTCCAGAGAAGAAAGCTTGTGTCAAGGAATGACTTTCAATAGATGGCAGCAAGGGGGCTCCTCTGCTACGTACGAGACCCTGAGATTGTCACCCATACACAGGCGAATAATCAAAAAAGCGGAAGGGGTCGTGCAATACCTGCCCACAATCATGCAGCTAGAAAAATGCAACCTGTGCTGCTGAAAGAAGCAGTGTGACTCATGCAACACGCTGGCGATTAATATACACAGAACAATAGTTATACATACTTCAACCTTTTTGCACCTATTCAATCTTATAGAGAATACTCTTTCAGTCTCTTAAGCTTAAGTCAAGAAAGAGTGTTCTCTATAAGATTGAATATCAATACAGTGGTACCTTAGGTTACATACGCTTCAGATTACAGACTCCGCTAACCCAGAAATAGTACCTTGGGTTAAGAACTTTGCTTCAGGATGAGAACAGAAATTGTGCTCCGGTGGCACGGCAGCAGTGGGAGGCCCCATTAGCTAAAGTGGTGCTTCAGGTTAAGAACAGTTTCAGGTTAAGAACGGACCTCCAGAACAAATTAAGTACTTAACCTGAGGTACCACTGTATATGTATCAAGACTTTGAGATTAGACCACTGAAGAAGCCCGGAAAACTACCTTGGGAGTGTGCTACCTGCAAGCCCCAGTTAAAGGGCCCTATCGGGGGCGAACAGCGGCCTCTTGATCACTTGGACTGCTGCGCAAAACAGGTGCAAAACACCGGCATCCTGTGGTCTGCAACTTCATTGTCTACAACTTCACTAACATGGTTTTCCCAGTAGTGATGTATGGAAGTGAGAGCTGGACCATCAAGAAGGCTGATCGCCGAAGAATTGATTTTTTTGAATTCTGGTGCTGGAGGAGACTCTGGAGAGTCCCATGGACTGCAAGAAGATCAAACCTCTCCATTCTTAAGGAAATCGGCCCTGAGTGCTCACTGGAAGGACAGATCCTGAAGCTGAGGCTCCAAGACTTTGGCCACCTCATGAGAAGAGAAGACTCCCTGATGCTGGGAAAGATGAAGGGCAGAAGGAGAAGGGGACGACAGAGGATGAGATGGTGGGACAGTGTTCTCGAAGCTACCAGCATGAGTTTGACCAAAGTTGCGGGAGGCAGTGGAAGACAGAAGTGCCTGGCCTGCTCTGGTCCAGGGGGTCACGAAGAGTCGGACATGACTAAACGACTAAACAACAACAACAACACAACTACACTAGCATCTCTCGTTATTGTGAACAACACCAAACTTACCTTTTGTTGGTATCTTCATGAACTTATCTAAAAGACTGAGTTAAGCATTTGAAAAATCTATTGAAACCAGACATTATAAGTTCATCTTAGTTCTGTAGTTCGCAAGTCTCTGTGGCTTTGCACAAGGTTTTGTATTTTTCTCAGAAGGTTGATAAAGTATGTATAATTATTGCTCTGTGTATATTAATTGGGTATAATTGGGTGCACTCTTCCCACCTTGGATCAAATCTACGCTTCCAGGTGCCATAAGAAAGCGGCAGAGATAGCGCAGGATAGTGCGCACCCCGGAAATGATCTCTTTCAGCTTCTGCCTTCCGGAAGAAGGTCCAGGGTTATAAAGACTAGGACTAGCCGCCTGAGAAACAGTTTCTACGCAAATGCAATTAAGGTTCTAAACACAGCATAAGGGGTCTCTGTAGTATAGTGTATTTTAAAAGGGGGTTTCAGAGTTTTTAGGGGTTTTTGAATGTTTTATGTAGTTTTTATGTAGTTTTATGTAGTTTTTCAATTTCATTGTTCTGCATGGGACAATGACAATAAAGATAACATATATATTGTATATATTAACCACCAACGTGTTGCATGAGTCGCACCACAATCATGCAGTGGCAGAGCGTGTGCCTGCGCTGCCCAGGGCAGGCACACTCCGGGGGAGGGGTGTGGTGCAGATGGTGCCCTCCCAGGCCCAGGATAGCCACATGGGTGCATGGAGCGGAGCACCCCCAGCAGCCAGGGGCGGAGTGAGCCCCCCACGGGACAGAGCGAGCTGCCGATGGTGGACATTTGGTGCACCGCCCACCCGCAACTCCCAAGCACCCCCCAACTTGTCAAAACAAGGGGGGAGGGGCAATGCTCGGGGCAGGCTTGGGAGTTGCGGGCAGGCGGTGTGCCAAATGTCACCCCTTCAACAAAGACACCCAGGGCAGTCCGCCCCCACCGCACCCCCTTCCTCCGCCCCTGCAATCATGCATGGTTTTGGATTTATTTTCTAAACGGTTAGCGGGAGATTTGCATCCTTGGCAAGTAGCAGCTGGGAAACGGCAGCACTTACAGGGTTGCAACTGCTGAAGATGTGCATGTCGAAAATTGCTGATTTTCTCATGAAGAACAGCCTTTGGGAAGGAGAGAGGAGATCCCTTTCAAGGAAGCAGCAGAACCTGGAACACTTGCAATCCTCGGCCGCTGAACAGATTTCGCGGCACCGATTCTACTGAGTCCCACCCCGAATAAAATGCGCGCTATGCAGCTAATTAATGGACCACATTGGTAATTAACCAATTCCCAGATGTTTAGACATCCGTGCGATTTGCAAAAGGATTCTACTTAGCGTGCAATTTTCTCTCCAGGCTTCCTTGGCTGTGAAAATGCAGATCGGTTTCTGGGCATAGAACAGGAGACCCAGAATGGGAGCCACGCAGCTTCTGTTTTACACACCCCTCCCAAGAAGCTTTCAAGAAAAGGCAGCGGATAAGTGTTTAAAATCAGCAATTGCATTAAATTGATGGTTCCATTTATAGCCCAGCCTTCCTCCAAGGAGCCCGATGGGGCACTCATGGTCCTCCTCCTCTCCACTTTTATTTTCACAACAACCCTTGCAGGTAGGTCAGATGGAGAGGCAGGGACTGGCCTGTGAGGCCACCCAGTGAGTGGGGATTCGAACCCAACACCCTACCAGAACACAACCACTGGCTCCTAAACAAGAGGAAGTGGTTCTGTGAAAACCTCAGGGCATGGGTAGGCAAACTAAGGCCTGGGGGCCAGATCCGGCCCAATCGCCTTCTCAATCCGGCCTGTGGATGGTCTGGGAATCAGCATGTTTTTGCATGAGTAGAATGTGTCCTTTTATTCAAAATGCATCCTTGGTTTATTTGTGGGGCATAGGAATTTGTCCATTCCCCCAAAAAAAATATAGTCTGGCCCCCCACAAGGTCTGAGGGACAGTGGACTGGCCCCCTGCGGAAAAAGTTTGCTGACCCCTGCCTCAGGGGAGCATCACATGCCCAAGGAGACCATGGGCCCATTGACCTCAGTACTGTCCACACTGACTGGCAGCAGTGGCTCCCTAGAGCAGGGGTCAGCAAACTTTTTCAGCAGGGAGCTGGTCCACCATCCCTCAGACCATGTGGGGGGCCAGACTATATTTTGGAAAAAAAAAAATGAACGGATTCCTATGCCCCACAAATAACCCAGAGATGCATTTGAAATAAAAGGACACATTCTACGCATGTAAAAACACGCTGATTCCTGGACCGTCCGTGGGCCAGATTGAGAAGGCGATTGGGCCGCATCCGGGCCCCGGGCCTTAGGTTGCCTACCCCTGCCCTAGACAGGAAAGGGCTTTTATATGTGCAATGGTGTTTTTTAACTGTTTCTATATACAGTGGTACCTCAGGTTAAGTACTTAATTCGTTCCGGAGGTCCGTTCTTAACCTGAAGCTGTTCTTAACCTGAAGCACCACTTTAGCTAATGGGGTCTCCTGCTGCTGCTGCACAGCCAGAGCACATTTTCTGTTCTCATCCTGAAGCAAAGTTCTGAACCTGAAGCACTTTCTGGGTTAGCAGAGTCTGTAACCTGAAGCGTATGTAACCCGAGGTACCACTGTATTTAACGGTTCTTTGAAACGTCAAAAAAGTGTGTTTTTAAAAAACTCATTTTTATGAGATTTCCCAAAAATAAAGCAATCCCAAATACATATCCGTATAGATTACTCTGAATCTCATGACTCCCCCCCAGTATCCATGAGTCCTAATGTGAACATTTTCAACCACATATTATCTCCTCATCTATATTTTGTATTCACCCATATTATCCATAATACCTGTTACATTACAGGTGATATTAAAATCCTACTAATCTTTTTATCCGCCTACAGTGGTCTCCTAAGTAAATTATAAATCTTGCCCATTCTTTTTTAAAGTTTTTGTCCTCTTGGTTCCTGAGTTTTCTGGTCAGCTTTGCCATTTTGGCGTAATCCATCATCTTACTTTGCCATTCCTCTCTGGTAGGGACATGGTCTTCTTCCTATCTCTGAGCTAGGAGCATCCATGCGGTTGTTGTCACATACATAAAAAGTCTTCTCTGCTCCTTTGGAATATCGGTACCTAAAAGTCCTAATAAAAAAGTTTCTGTTTTTTTAACAAAAAATATTTTCAACATTTTCTCCAGAAAGGGAGAAAAAAAGTGCAACTTTTAAACCGGTTTTATACATGCAAATGTGCCTGTGTATAGAATAGAATAGATTTTTTTTATTATGGTCACAGACCAGTTCCGGGTCACTTACAATATCAGGAAAATCATAAAACACAACAGGAATACATTGAATCACAATTGGGTATAACAGAGACAATTCAGATATAGCGGCAGTTAAAAAAATATGTTAAATTTTGATCATTAAAATATAACCTAAAATTATCATTTTAAACCTTAATCTTTTTGGTAGGCCTGTGTATATAATGGTCTCATGAAATCACCTTGCGGGAGAGAGAAAATCTACCATATTAGAGGATGGCATATAAAACTGCAGAGGAAACGGCTAATTTTGGCAAAACTACCTAGTTTTCATGGGTTAAAAATGGGGAAAAGGAAGACAAAATGAGCAAGATTGGAGAACACTTAAAGAACAAGGGACAATTAACTATAATTCTTTAACAACTACATGAGAAAATATGGTTTGACTCAGAATAACCCTCTTTTTTGGGATGGTAATTATCAGAGGCTAAAATTACCATCAATTTGTTTTTTGTGATTTTACAAAATTATTATGTAGTATAAAAGGGGATTGTTGTTAATTGTCAAGAATGCAGTCTGTCGCGATTGCTGCAAACTACACTTGTATTAAAAATAAATTGTTTTAAAAAGTTAATTAAAAGAGAGAGAGATGCAGAAAGGGAATAGATAAATAAGTCCCAGAAACAATTGTGGGTCTCCAGGAGTTTCCTGGATAATGAGGACATTTAATTCTCCAGAGAGCCTCCCCCCCCCCCCAGTTGGAGAACATGGGGGCGATCATTGAAAAAGAAGACATTGTTTAGCATAACATGCATATGTACTACTTCACATAAATGTATGAATATTGGGATTCCTACTGTGCAGGGGCGAGGGAGGTATGGCGGTGGGGGCAGATGTCATAGGCGAAGGGGATCGAGATACGGATATGCTCGTACCCCTTCCAATCTGCGCCCCATCCCGAGAGACGAGGGTAGGGTGAGCAAGGATTACTCACCTCCGTCACTGGTGTTGTGCAATGCCAGGTCTATAGGCAACAAAACCGCCACCCTGCGAGATTTCTTCACCTCGCAGGGGGTTGACCTGGCATGTGTGACTGAGACCTGGGTGCGTGAAGGGGATACTGTTCCCTTACGAGAGATGGCGCCCCCGGGTTTCTCCGTCCTTCACCAGTCGTGGACTGTGGGCCGGGGGGGAGGGGTGGCGTTATTAATCCGGGAAGATTGTTCTTTCAGGGCTCTACCATCGCCATCGATCCCCGGCATTGAATGTGTTGGCCTAGTGTGGGGCTCCGAGGTGAGCTTGGCTGTCTGGCTGGTGTACCGGCCACCTAGCACACCAGCAGCCACCCTGTCAGGCCTGCTGGAGGCGGTGGCTGGCTGGGCCTTGGAGTTCCCTAACCTATTGGTATTGGGGGACTTCAACATCCATGCTGATGCCACTCCCTCCTCACAGGCTCTGGACCTGGTGTCTTCCATGGCGACACTAGGGCTCTCCCAGTTTGTTTCGGGCCCCACACATCAAGCAGGCCACACGCTGGATTTGATCTTTGGCATCGGTATAGATGTGATCATGTTTCCTTCAATGAAGGTGCCATGGTCTGATCACTATGCTCTGAAAGCCAGGATTGACGTTCCACCCCCACCCTGCTTGGGTGGCGAGCCAATTTGGGCTCGCCCGCAGAGGCTGATGGACCCTGATAGATTCCGTCAAGCCTTGCGGGACCTTTCTCCCCCTGGCGACTCATTGACTGAGCTTGTTGAGGCCTGGAATACCCAGCTCCTGGCAGCCATCGATGAGATCGCACCTAAGCGCCCTCTGCGACCCCGCAGAAACCGGGCTCCCTGGTTTACCGAGGAGCTCCGGAAAATGAAGCGGGACCTCAGACGGCTAGAGCGAGTATGGCGGGGTGCCCGTGACGGAGCTTCAAGAACATCTTATAGGGTTTTTATGAAAACCTATGAGATGGCAGTGAAGGCCGCTAAGAAGTCCTATTTCTCGGCCTCCATTGCATCCGCTAGCTCTCGCCCGGCGCAATTATTTAGTATAATTCGGTCTTTAACGTCCCTTGAAGGACAGCCAAATTTAAATAACAATTCGACACACAGCTGTGAGGCATTCGCGAGCTTTTTTGCGGAGAAGGTCTTGTTGCTCCGCCATGACCTCCCTGCCAATTTGGATACAATAAAGGAACTGGAGGCCCCTCGACTGTCCTCGGGTTCAGTATTAGACCACTTTGACTGGATATCCCCAGCTGATGTGGACAGACTCCTCCGAGCTGGAAAGCCCACCACCTGTCCTCTCGACCCGTGCCCGTCCTGGCTGATTAGAGCGTGTCCAGACGAGGTGCGGGGCCCCCTGGGGGATATCATCAATCTGTCTCTTGGCGCTGGGACATTCCCAGGGGAACTGAAGGAGGCAGTGGTGCGCCCGCTCTTAAAGAAAACATCATTAGATCCTTTAGATCTATCCAATTACCGCCCGGTTTCGAATCTTCCATTCCTGGGTAAGGTGATTGAGAGAGCGGTTGCTGAACAGCTTGGTAGGTTTCTGGATGAAACATCAGCTCTGGATCCATTCCAGTCCGGCTTCCGCGCTGGTCATGGGACCGAGACGGCTCTGGTCGCCCTAACAGATGATCTCCGCAGGCAGCTGGATCGAGGCGGGTCGGGGCTGCTGATTCTTCTAGACCTGTCAGCAGCCTTCGACATGGTCGATCACGAACTCCTAGACCACCGCCTTGCCGACGTGGGGATCCAGGGCACAGTCCTTCAATGGCTGCGCTCGTTTCTCTCTGGTCGGGGACAGAGGGTGGCGCTTGGGGGGGAATTGTCATCCCGCCACTCCTTGGTGTGTGGTGTGCCCCAGGGTGCAATACTCTCCCCGATGCTTTTTAACATCTTTATGCGCCCCCTCGCCCAGCTTGTCCGGAGTTTTGGGCTGGGCTGCCATCAGTATGCTGATGACACCCAACTCTATCTGTTGATGGACGGCCACCCGGACTCGGCCCCAGACACACTGATCAGATGCTTGGAGGCTGTGGCTGGATGGTTTCGTGGGAGCCGGTTGAAGTTAAATCCTTCGAAGACAGAGGTCCTCTGGCTGGGACGGGACGACTTGGGACTGAGGGGGCAACTCCCATCTCTTGCGGGGGTGCAATTAGTGCCAGCACCGTCCGTTAAGAGTTTGGGTGTAATCTTCGATACCTCCCTCTCTATGGAGGCGCAGATTGCAGCTATAACAAAGGCGGCATTTTTTCATCTCCGCCAAGCTAAGCAGTTGGCTCCTTACCTCTCTCGCCCTGACCTAGCCACTGTGATCCACGCGACGGTCACCTCCAGACTGGATTATTGTAACTCGCTCTACGTGGGGCTGCCCTTGAGACTGACCCAGAAACTCCAACGGGTGCAGAATGCCGCAGCGAGACTCCTTACGGGGTCTTCGCTTAGAGATCACATTCATCCGGTGCTATACAAGCTGCACTGGCTCCCGGTGGAGTACAGGATCAGGTTTAAGGTGCTGGTTTTAACCTTCAAAGCCCTATACGGCCTAGGGCCCTCGTACCTACGGGACCGCCTCTCCTGGTATGCCCCACAGAGGAACTTACGGTCTTCAAATAAAAACACCTTGAAGGTCCCAAGCCACAGAGAGGTTAGGCTGGCCTCAACCAGAGCCAGGGCTTTTTCGGCTGCGGCTCCAACCTGGTGGAACGCTCTGTCACAAGAGACAAGGGCCCTGCAGGACTTGACATCTTTCCGCAGGGCCTGCAAGACAGAGCTGTTCCACCTGGCCTTTTGTTAGGGCGCAGCCTGACTCCCTCCTTTGGCAATCTTTTCAAGACTTTAGCTTATGGTTGCCATTAATTTTGTTTTTAACTCATTTTTATAATGTTTTATAATGTTGTATTGTTTTAGTGTTGTTAGCCGCCCTGAGCCCGGCTTCGGCTGGGGAGGGCGGGATATAAATAAAATTTATTATTATTATTATTATTATTTAAAGATTATTTTTATTTATTTTTAAAACGTATATTTATATCTCCACCCCCATCATTCAGCCCAGACACTGAGGTCCAGCTCCGAGGGCCTTCTGGCGGTTCCCTCCCTGAGAAAAGCAAAGCTACAGGGAACCAGATGTCAAGGAAATAAGCAACTATCTTTCTTAAAAGACATCTGAAGGCAGCCCTGTTGAGGGAAGCTTTTAATGTCTGATGCTTCATTGTGTTCTTAATATTCTTATTCTTATTATTATTATTATTATTATTATTATTATTATTATTATTATCAGAGACTTATTAGTTAATGATAATTAAGAGTAATAGAGAAATTAATAAATGCAGAATAAGTGATAAAGAAAATAATCAGAGGAAAATCATCAGAGGTTGTTGACGGAAGTCTAAAATATTGTATAAGATAAGAAGTTATGATAAATGATTGTTGAAAATGATATGTAAAAAACCCAATAAAAATGCATATAAAAATAAATTATTATTATTATTATTATTATTATTATTATTATTATTATTATTATTTACCACTGCTCATTTATAAAGCCCAAAACGGTTTACAAGATATATCTATATCTATATATACTATATACTATTTCTTTCTTTTTTTTTTTTTTTAAGGATTTTCTTGTTTTACAGAAGGGTAGTGCCTCGTATTTTTTTTTTCTTCTTCTTCTTCCATGTAACGTTTTTACAAATCCGTTTCATTTGTTGAGGCATTAGGGGGAGAAGAAAACAGAAATAAAAAAGAAAGGGGGGGTGGGGAGAGGGGGGGATGGATGGGGGTGGGGTCGGGTGGCGGTGTTTCTATTATGTTTAATGTATGTAGAGTTTGGTGTCAGCGTTGCTTGTGTTGTTCACTTGTGTTCCTTTGGTGGTGAGAGAGGTTGGGGTTGGCTTAGGGTGTGATTGTTTGCTTGTGATTGGCTGTGGTGATCTTTGTTTTCGTGTGTGAGTGAGTTGGGTGGGTGTTTTGGATCAGGTTAGCCATATTGATTTGTATGCTGTTGGTGGATTATTGTCATTGTCCTGTTGGGCTGTGTATGTGATAAAGGGGAGCCATACCGGGGTGAAGGCGTCTTCTTCTGTTTGTCCCCGTGTCAGTTTCAGTTTATTAGTTAATTTTTCTAGTAGGGCTGTTTCCCATACTATTTGGTACCATTGGTCCATGCTTACTCCTGACAGGTCTCTCCAGTGTCTGGTTATGATGCTTCTGGCTGCTGAGAGCAGGTGGGTTATGAGTTCTTTGTGGTGTAAATGGGCATTGTTGTCTTGGAAGATGTTTAGTAGGGCCAATTCTGGGGTGATGTCTATTACTTGCTTAGTTGTTTTACATATTTCTCGTATGGCTGTTGTCCAGAATAGTTGAATTTTGGGACACTCCCACCACATGTATACTATTTCTATATAAAACCATGGACATTGATGGCTAACAACAGTTAAAACATCCAGATGGTCATATATAAATCTCCCCACTGCAGCAAAGAAAATGGAATCAAATTGTTTGTTTTGTAGCAGGACAGGCAAAATTGGACAAAATTGAGAAGAAGGAGAGGGCTCTTGGTGGCTCCTGGCCAGGATGTCTCTGCTCTTCCTCCAGTCGGAGGCAGAGATGCTTCTTCTGAATCCCAGTTCCTGGATGCTCTTGTGCTCGGATCCTGCTTGTGGGTTTCCCATTTGGGGCATCTGGTTGGCCCCTGTGAGAAGAGGAGGCAGGGCTACTTGGGCCACCAACTTGTCTGATCAACTTTTCAATGCATCTAGTTCAAGGGTATGCAACCTAAGGCCTGGGGGCCGGATCCGGCCCAATCGCCTTCTAAATCCAGCTCACGGACGGTTCGGGAACCAGCATCTCTGAGTGGGGGCCGAAGAACATCAGAAGATGGCCAGTGGTCCATCTCATCCAGCCTCCTGTTCTCACAGTGGCCAACTAGATGCTTGTCAGAAACCCACCAGCAGGACCTGAGGAACCTCCCTCCCCTCCTGTGGTCTCTAGCAACTGGCAAAGCAGAGCCCAGTCACTGTGACTAGCGGCCCCGACAGACCTCTTCTCCTCCATGAATTTGTCTCCCCCTCTCTTAAAGCCATCCATGTTGGTGGCCATCACGGCCTGCCATGGGCAGGACTTCCATCGCTCAACCACGCTTTGTGAAGGAGGGCTTCCTTTTCCCAGTCCTGGATCTTCCAACATTAGCTTCCTCGGATATCCATGAGTTCCAGTGTTGTGAGAGTGGAAAAAGGATTTTCTCCCTCCACTTCCTTCATGCCATGCATAATATCATCATCTTCTCTCCCATTGCTTCTGACTCGCATTTACTCTAAACTAAAAAGTCCCAAATGCAAAAACCTTTCTCTTCATAGGAGAGTCAATCCATTCCCTAGATTATGGTTAGGCAAACTAAGGCCTAACCGGATCTGGCCCAATTGCCTTCTCACTCCAGCCCGCGGACGGTCCAGGAATCAGCATGTTTTTACATAAGCAGAATGTGTCCTTTTACTTAAAATGCATCTCTGGGTTATTTGTGGGGCCTGCCTGGGTAACCAGTGTGGTGTAGTGGTTAAGAGCGGTGGACTCGTAATCTGGTGAACCGGGTTCACGTCTCCGCTCCTCCACATCAGCTGCTGGGTGACCTTGGGCCAGTCACACTTCTCTGAAGTCTCTCAGCCCCACTCACCTCACAGAGTATTTGTTGTGGGGCAGGAAGGGAAAGGAGAATGTCAGCCGCTTTGAGACTCCTTAAGGGGAGTGAAAGGTGGGATATCAAGTCCAAACTCTTCCTCCTCCTCCTCCTCCTCCTCCTCCTCCTCTTCTTCTTCTTCTTCTTCTTCTTCTTCTTCTTCTTCTCATGAGTAGAATGTGTGCTTTTATTTAAAATGCATCTCTGGGTTGTTTGTGGGGCATAGGAATTGGTTCATCCCCCCCCCCTTTCAAAATATAGTCTGGCCCCCCACAAGGTCTGTGGGACAGTGGACCCTGCCTCACAGGTGGTCGGACTAGATGACACTTTGGGTCCCTTCCACCTCTACAATTCCATGAAATAAATACCTTCGGTTAGGAAGAGCCCCAAGACTCACCTCTGCTTATGAGCCTTGAAAAAAAAATTGTATTCTCAATCTCTCTCCGCCCTCCCCCTCTCTAAGTTTCTGATTTGTAAAATGGGAGCTGGTTTTCTCCTTGTGGTGCCACTAGGACAGGGTTGGAAAGCCGAATGCAAATATG
The DNA here is from genome assembly GCF_964252035.2 of Podarcis erhardii. Taxonomy (NCBI): domain Eukaryota; kingdom Metazoa; phylum Chordata; class Lepidosauria; order Squamata; family Lacertidae; genus Podarcis; species Podarcis erhardii. Next base: position 928,164 of record NC_138497.1, on the reverse strand, counting down.
GCCGAGCAAAAAATAAGTGGATGAAAATGAGCTCTCTGCAAATATTCCATGGCAGCAGGGAATGTGGGGGGTGGATGAGTCTGCACTATGTTTTCACACCAGAGGGAGTGTGTGTGTGTGTGTGTGTGTGTGTGTGTGTGTGTGTTCAAATCGCAGCCCTCACACCAACTGCTTGGAAACAAGGGCACCAGCAAATCGGTCTCCACTGGAGTGACAACGAGAAACACACTCTTGTCCTCAGTTTATTATTTCTGACCTTGTCGCAGTCTGGGATTCAATCAGCGTTGTCAAAATTTATGGCTGCCAAAAAATCCACATCGGAAGACAAGCTGGCTGTCACTCGTGGGTCTCCGCTCAGCAAAGCTCCCAGCATTCCCCCCCCCCGCCACATGCACAGGCGCACATGCCGCCTTGCCCCCAACCTGCCATGCTCTTGTTGCATGGGAAATAAAACCCCTCGTGGATGTTTGTGGCATTGCCTGCCGCTCCTTCTTCAAACAAGTCTTGCCTTGATAATGTGTACTGATAATGGGAGTCTCTGTAGTTGGATCCTTCTAACAAGAAGTCTCATGTCCAAATCTGGGGAAGTGACAGTCTTCTTCTTCTTCTTCTTCTTCTTCTTCTCCTCCTCCTCCTCCTCCTCCTCCTCCTCTGAAAACAAGCTTGCTCCACCTTCCACGTCTTCTTCTTTGGCGATTCCTCGTAGCCGAGTAAGATTGTCTTCCATAAACACGGTTTTAACAATGAGTCCATAGGTGACTGTGGAGGCCAATTCTGGATCCACACGTCCTTCCACAGTGGGGACATTGGTTTCCAGGGAGGATATAATCACAGTGTGGATTTGCCAAGCGTGCCTTCCTCTTAGCACGTTTCTCCCTTGCGTCCTGAGTTCCAGTGTCTTCAAAGCCCATGACACCCTTGGGCAAGGCTGTTCTCCAACTGGAGCGCTTGCAGGCCAGTGTTTCCCAGGTGTTGGTGCTTATACTACATTTTTTTAGATTTGCCTTGAGACAGTATTTAAACCTCTTTTGTAGACCACCAGCATTACACTTTCCATTTTTAAGTTTGGAATGGAGTTGTGTTCAGAGAAGGGCAACCAGGATGATCCAGGGTCTGGAAACCAAGCCTCACGAGGAGCACTTGAAGGAGCTGGGCATGGGTAGCTTGGAGAAGAGGCGACTGAGAGGAGATAACCATCTTCAAATATTTGAAGGGCTGTCACATGGAAGACGGAGCAAGCTTGTTTTCTCTTGCTCTGGAGGAGAGGACCCAAACCAATGGATTCAAATTACTAAAGAGAGGATTCTGACAGAACATTAGGAGGAACTTTCTGACAGTGAGAGCTGTTCAGCCGTGGAACAAACTCTCTCAGAAGGTGATGGATGGTCCCTCCTTGGAGATTTTTAAGCAGAGGCTGAATTCTTCAGCTGTGATTCCTGTATTGCAGGGGGTTGGACCAGATGACCCCTGGGGTCTCTTCCAACTCTACAGTCCTACGATTCCCAGGCACCCACCGGCCAGGGAGAGGCACCTGCCTGCATTCTTCCCTCCCTGGGAGCCGCGTCCTGAGGCACCCGGTGCTCGCAATTTGCTATTCGCCTGCCAAGTGGCACAATAACATTTCAGATTTATAAATGTTGCGAGAGGGAGATACCGTGCAACTGTTTTCGGGGCAAAGATGATTTATAGTTATAAATCACAGGTAGGAGACACATAATCATTTTTATGAAATGAACAGAGAATAAATCAGAGGCCCGAATGCAACTCGGAGACAAACTAGAAAAACGATAGTTCACATAATGGGGAAAAATGGGAACCTGGTGAGGCGAAGGGGAGACTCTGTCGGACAAGCCATCCATTATCTGCCGGCGCTGCTACCTGACAGCGGCAATGATGATAACTGGCACCTGCGTGTTGGAGAGGAGGAGGAGGAGGAGGAGGAGGAGGAGGAGGAGGGGGAGGAGGAGGAGGAGGAGGAGGAGGAGAGTCCCCCATATTCTCGCCCCGTGACTCTGATCTCTTGGTTTAGGGGGCCAAACCCATTTATGCCTTTTTACATATAAACCTTAATTTTCATGCATCCTTCCCCCCAAAACATGCATTTCTGTCAGTGTTGTTTGATCGGTGAAGCGCATTGCAGAATTCAGAAAAGTGCAAACTTCGAAGGAAGGCTGGCTTGCAGTTTGAATATTGTTTCGAAAAGTGCAGAAATGTTATAAGGAATTAGGTACAGACAGATTGTAAAAGTATTAAAGGGAAAAAACAAGGTTAGAATATGTTAAGATAAATTACAGGACAGAAAACAGAGAAAGATGGAAAGAAATTGCTGAAACAGTTAATTGAAGTGGAATACAAAAAGGGAGGTGTGAGGAGGTCGCTGAAACAAGTGAACGAAAGTTATGATATCGAAATTAATGGATGTGTTTTTAATTGTTTTTGTTTTGTTTGGTTGATTCAATGTTTTAGGGTTTGGATTGTGTGGTGTTTTTGTTTTTGTTTTTGTATTGTATTGTATTGTTTAATTCTTTTTTTCCCTTTTGTAATCTTTAAGCTGCTAATAAATATATATTTTTTTTTAAAAAAAGAAAAGTGCAAATTTGATAGATTTGGGTTTATATAGCTGTACTGACATGAATTTCTCCTCTCTGCTTCTGAGACCCACAAGGCCGTCGCTGTTTCCGTTTCAGCTGATGCTCCAATAAACCAAATAAATGGGCCGTGCTCTTTGTTCAGGTGATTTCCTCAAGTGTCACTTTGGCACTTTGCTGCTGGGGGAGCAAGATGCATCCTCAACTGGGGCTCCCCTTGCGCTCATTGCAGCTTTTTATCTGCCCCCCTCCCCCCCCCCACAGACCCTTCAAAGACAGTGACCTCTCTTGCTCTTGTCAGGAGAACAAAGTGCTGCCAGGAGGAGGCAATGGGTTGTTTCCAGAGCGCCAGCCGTATTTCGTGCTTCGCGGAGAAAAGGGCAGCTTCTTAGCATGCAGGGAGCAGACAAGGCAGGAAGGGGAGGGAAAGGTCAGGACTGGGAAACAGGTGGACAACAAACTGGGAGAGGCAGCTAATGCTGCAAACAACAGAATCGGGATTCAAAATGACCTGAAGAGGAAGAAGAATTTGTTTATGTCTGCTGTAACAGCGGTTAGGATTTGCTAGCCCAAAGACAGAAAAATGATGAAATACCTACGAAAGAACAATAGCAAGAAAAACTGATGGAGTATGTGGAAATGGCAAAGTTAACTGACTCAAAGATAAGGACAATAGTAAAGGTAAAGGGACCCCTGACCATTAGGTCCAGTCGTGGCCGACTCTGGAGTTGCAGCACTCAATTCGCTTTACTGTCCGAGGGAGCCAGCGTACAGCTTCTGGGTCATGTGGCCAGCAGGACTAAGCCGCTTCTGGCGAACCAGAGCAGCGCACAGAAACACCGTTTACCTTCCCGCCGGAGCGGTACCTAGTTATCTACTTGCACTTTGACGTGCTTTCGAACTGCTAGGTGGGCAGGAGCAGGGACCGAGCAACAGGAGCTCACCCCGTCGTGGGGATTCAAACCGCCGACCTTCTGATTGGCAAGTCCTAGGCTCTGTGGTTTAACCCACAGCTCCACCCGCGTCCCATAAGGACAATAGAGACTTTTCAAAAGACTGGGAGCCGCTGCGGGTTGCATTCTTTTCATGTTGCAAACGGGCCTCTGGAATGGATCCTGTTTGCAACCAGAAGTACCACTGTACAATATTTGTAAGCAATTAGTTGTAAGAAGAGTTGCAATGATAATTGTCACTACCCTTTTATATTTATTTAAAAATTGGGATATTCTGAATGAGCGAAACGTAAAATGGAATATGCTATTATATACAAATGAATTTTGAAAACCGTGAGGTGGAAGGGAGTCAGCAGGCTCATGTGAACAAAAGAAGTAAAGTAGATAACAAAGATGTGTTTACAGTGGTGCCCCGCAAGACAAATGCCTCGCAAGACGGAAAATCCGCTAGATGAAAGGGTTTTCCGTTTTGGAGGTGCTTCGCAAAACGAATTTCCTATGGGCTTGCTTCGCAAGATGAAAATGTCTTGCGAGTTCCTGCGGGTTTTTCCCCCTTTCCCCCCCTTTTTCTAAGCCGCTAAGCCACTTATCAGCTGATCCGCTAAGCCAATAAGCCGCTAAAATCCGCTAAGCCGCTAATAGCGCTAATCCGCTAAGCCGCTAATGGGCTTGCTTCGCAAGACGAAAAAACTGCTAGACGAAGAGACTCGGGGAACGGATTAATTTTGTCTTGCGAGGCACCACTGTATATGTTATAAAATGGAAAATTAATAAAAATATTATAAAAAAGGAATTTCCTCACCTGCCTCAAGCAGACCAAGGGCTGTCTTGCATCACTGCCTTTGTACACCCAGTAATCAAATTAGGAAGCTTCATGGCCAGCGCAGGGAAGAGAGAAGGAGGGGCGCTGGCTCCCAGACTCCGCAGATAAACTGAGCGGCAGGAGACTTCACTTCCACATTCAAAACACTAATCAATAACGCTGTGACAAACTCAATATGTCATTAGTCATGCTTAAAAAAAGTCAGAGCCAGAACACTCTTCCCAAAAGCCTTCCTTCTTTTTCATATCAGATAAAGGGCAGATCCACGCTCTATGCCAGGGATGCCCAACCAGTTGATCGTGGTCTACTGGCTGATTGTGGGGTGTCCCTGGTCGATCCTGGTCGATCGTGGGACCCTGATTGCCCCCCCCAAAAAAACCCCAAACAAAACAAAGCTGAACTTTGACTGATCCTCCCCCCAAAATATAATCAACTTTGGTCAATCCAATGGGTAGAACACGGCCAGTTTTTTTATACAGTGGTATCTTGGGTTACATACACTTCAGGTTACAGACGCTTCAGGTTACAGACAGTACCTTGGGTTAAGAACTTTGTTTCAGGATGAGAACAGAAATCGTGCTCCAGCAGCATGGTGGCAGTGGGAGGCCCCATTAGCTAAAGTGGTGCTTCAGGTTAACAACAGTTTCAGGTTAAGAATGGACCTCCGGAACGAATTAAGTGCTTAACACGAGGTACCACTGTAGTAGGAGTAGAACGCAGTCTCTTGAAAGTTGGGTGTGCCTGCTCTATTCCAGGGGTCAGCAAGGCTTAATGGCATGGGCCAGACCTCTTGGAACTTTGAAGTGTCAGGCAGAGCTCTAATGGCTTTAGCCCAAACGTAGCAGAGTTTTCCTGCACAGCGAAGAAGCTAGTTGAGGTGGAAATGACTAGTCAGCTAGACTCAGAATAACTATTTTCAGGATTTATTAAAAGGAAAAGAAACCAGCAGAGTCTCTGCATACAAAACAAAGTAAAATAAATCCTTTCTTTCTCTCTCTCTCTCTCTTAACCATACACAGCACTCCTACTCCTAACACACCTAACACACCAAACTGTGCTAGCATTCCTAGATAACAGAGTTGAGTGCTGGTCGTTAACCAATCAGAGTAAGTAGTTTCTAGGTCAAGCAGACCTTGGCTTTCTGCCAAGAGCAAATTGACACTGCCTTGAGTTAATTGTGTGAAGCCAGAATCTGTAAGTTTTCATGAGAATCAATTAACAGAAACTGAACAGGATCACTCCTGCTGAGATCCTCCGTGAGCCGGACTGGGGCAGCGCGACACCGGAAATCACGTCTGCACATGTCCGTGGCGCCGGAAATCACTTCTGCACATGCCCAGATGCCGAAAATTGCTTCTGCACAGGCACGATTTTTGGCATCTGGGCATGTGCAGAAGTGATTTTCGATGTTTGGGCATGCGCAGAAGCGATTTCCGGAGCCGTGGAAGAGAGTCTCCGCCCTGTGCTGCACCAGTTTAGCACAGTGTCCAGGGACTCCCCGAGCGGGCGGCTCTGTTTGGGGGCGGCTCGTGGGCCAGTTAAACAGCCTCCATGGGCCACTGGGGCCTTAGGCTGCCGACCCCTGCTTCTATACTGCTGATTCTAATTCTGTGATTCTATTACCGCAGAATCACAGAATTGTAGAACTGGAAGGGGACCCTGAGAGTCATCTAGTCCAACCCCCTGCGATGCAGAAATCGCAACTGAAGCATCCCTGACTGATGGCCACCTGCCCTCTGCTTAAAAACCTCCAGTGGAGGTTCGGGCTGTGGAACAGGCACCATTGCAAGTCCTGCATACGACTTATTCCATACGTGTAAGAAATAAACCATTTGGTGTGGCCCCACCTACACTTTGAAACTCCTTGCCTTTACTTCCCCCCTCGGTTCTTCATTAAATCTTGTGAGAATAAGGGGGGGGGGACAGTGATGACACCTTTACTGTCCTCTTTCTGGTGCCTGTTTAAAACATATTTGTTTAGGTAGGACTAGACAGACATGCATAAACCTCACATATGTTGCATTTCTTTTTAGCTACTGTTGCTTGTAACTGTCTTATGGATAGTCTAAAATACTCGTTCACAATTGTTTTTATCAATATTTTCATATTTTTTTTGTAAGCTGCTTCAAGGTTTTCTTGCAAGCAGGTGCTCCATCGATTTTGCTATAAATAGACATGAGTTTGAAATACATTTAAAGCCCATTCAAATCACATGACCCCCTCACAATTAATCCTGGGGATAGTGTACTGTTACGGGTGCTGGGAATTGTGCCTCTGCAAGAGGGGACTGCAGTTCCCAGAAATCTTGGGAGGGGGACCTAATGTGCTTTAAATGTGGAACAGACTCCCATAAGAGGTGGTGGACTCTCCTTTCTTGGAGGCTTCTCAGCAGAGGTTGGGTGGCCATCTGTCTGTTGGGAAAACGCCCTGGGATGGCTGCAAACTTCCCCAAGTCTCCGGAGCGTTCCCCGGTGGCTCTCTCTGGTTGTAAATCTTCTTCAGTCCAGAGCGGCCGGTAATAAGCGACTCTTCTCTCCTGAAAAGAGCATGCCAGTCTTCTGGCATATCATCAGCATCATCATCATCATCATCATCATCATAATTTATTATTTATACCCCACTCATCTGGCTGGGCTTCCCCAGCCACTCTGGGCGGCTTCCCAAAAAATATTAAAATACTGTAATACATCAAACATTAAAAGCTTCCCTAAACAGGGCTGCCTTCAGATGTCTTCTAAAAGTCTGGTAGTTGTTGTTCTCTTTGACATCTGGTGGGAGGGCGTTCCACAGGGCAGGTGCCACCACCGAGAAGGCCCTCTGCCTGGTTCCCTGTAACTTGGCTTCTCGCAATGAGGGAACACCAGAAGACCCTCGGTGCTGGACCTCAGTGTCTGGGCAGAACAATGGAGGTGGAGACGCTCCTTCAGATATACTGGGCCGAGGCCATTTAGGGCTTTCAAGGTCAGCACCAACACTTTGAATTGTGCTCGGAAACATACTCAAGCAGAAGAAAGACTCAACCATAGTTCTAAAACTACTTTATTTACAGTCTTATATACAGAGACTCCATCTGTACCTCTGTGCTCTCTGAACACCAGTACAGAACTGCATCACACATAGAAGTGAAACCAAGAGAGAACACAGACTTCCTTTCTCACAGTCGCTGGAGCAGCTCAGATAGATAAAAATCCTAACACTGTCCTGGATGCTGTAGTTGAGATTCTTGCATTGCAAGGGCTTGGACTGGATGACCCTTGGGGGTCCCTCCAACTGTGATTTTTAAAAATGTGTATTAATTGTGCTTTAAGGAGACCTCCTCTTCCATTGCTCAGTCCAGACACTGAGGTCCAGTGCCAAGGGCCTCACTGCAAGAAGCAAAGCTACTGGGAACCAGGCAGCAGCGGCGGAGCAAGCCGATCGGGCACCTGTGGTGGTGCGTGTGCCTTGTGCCCAGGGGCTGGGCCAGCCGGGGCAGGGCGCTCCATCAGGCCTCCAAGGAATCTGCTTGCCTCCTCTCACTCAGCTGCCCTACAGCTGGGGGGAGGCAGTGGGTAGACCATTTGGGGCAATGCGGAGCCTGCAGGCGCCCAAGCCACCGTGTCACTCCCAGGAGAGAAGCATGGCTCAGATGCACCGAAGGCCCTCGGAGCTGAACCTCAGTGTCTGGGTTGAACAATGGGGATGGAGATGCTCCTTCAGGTTTACTGGACCAAAGCCATTTAGGGCTTTCCAGGTCAGCACCAACACTTTGAATTGTGCTTGGAAACACACTGGGAGCCAATGTAGGACCGGTGTTATATGGTCTCGGCAGCTACTCCCAGTCACCAGTCTAGCTGCCACATTCTGGATTAGTTGTAGTTTCCGGGTCACCTTCAAAGGTAGCCCCATGTAGAGCACATTGCAGTAGTCCAAGCGGGAGATAACATTTGCTATGTTTTAATATATGCTGCAAGCTGCCCAAAGTGTTGCAGAGCTGCCCAAAGTCCAGGAACTTGTGCTGCCCTGCAGAATTGGCTCAGCAGAGCTCTCCGAGGTTGCTTGCATAGAAGAATTTAAACTCTCCTTAGAGTCTCCTTAACAAGCCAGATAAACAAGGTTTTTGTCTGAAATCAGCTTAAATGTCAATGGCCTCGTCAGAATGGCCAGGGGAGAGGAGCCTGCAGCCCTGGCTCCTTCTCCCGGGAGCTTCCAGTATCCAGAGTGAAGCAATTCAGGCTCATTAAGTGCCTCTTCATGGCAGGAACAGCCTGTTTTCCAAACTCTCCGTGGAAAAGACACTTTGCTGGAAACCAGGGGAGACACTTTATGTCTTTTGTTCTGCTGGGCAGCATTTGCTTTCTTCCAAGAGTCTGTATATATGCTGCCCAGCCAGCAACTACTTGTCACTCGAGATGCCCCAATTTGGGACTTTCTAGTTTAGACAAAAGGGCGTCACGAGAGAAGCTTAGAAAATTATGCACAGCATGGAGAAAGCGGAGAGAGAAAAGTGTTTCCTCCTTTTCTCATAACACTGGAAATCTGGGACATTCAACCTAGCTGAATGTCAGAAGATTCAGGATGTCTGAAAGAAAGGACTTCTTCATTCAGCACATAGAATCAGAGAATTGTAGAATTGGCAGGAACCCCTCTCCGTCTCCTTTCATCCAGGCTAAACATACCCAACTCCCTCAACTCTTTCTCCTAAGGCTTGGCTTCCAGACCCTTGATCCTCTTGGTCCTCCTCCTCCGCACACCTTCCAGCTTGTCCACATCCTTCTTAAATTGTGGTGCCCAGAATTGGACACAGTCTTCCAGCTGTGGTCTGACCAAGGCAGAATAGAGTGGGACTATGACTTCCCTGGGGACACGGGTGGTGCTGTGGGTTAAACCACAGAACCTAGAACTTGCCGATCAGAAGGTCGGCGGTTCGAATCCCCACGACGGGGTGAGCTCCCATTCCTCGGTCCCTGCTCCTGCCCACCTAGCAGTTCAAAAGCAAGTCAAAGTGCAAGTAGATAAATAGGTAGATATCTCTGGTGGGAAGGTAAACGGCGTTTCCGTGCGCTGCTCTGGTTCGCCAGAAGCGGCTTAGTCCTGCTGACCACATGACCCGGAAGCTATACGCCAGCTCCCTCGGCCAGTAAAGCGAGATGAGCGGCGCAACCCCAGAGTCGGCCACGACTGGACCTAATGGTCAGGGGTCCCTTTACCTTTATGATTTCCCTTGATCTGGACACTAGACTTTTGTTGATGCAGCTAGAATACCATTCACTTTTTTTTCATTTTTCTTTGCTTCTGGATCACACTTTTGACTCTTGTTCAGCTTGTGGTCCACCAAGACCCCTAGATCCTATCTTATATTTGTGCATCTGGTTCTTCCTGCCTACGTGTAGAACCTGACAGTTGTCCCTACTGAAATTAATTCTGAATAAACAAACTGTGGAACTTCCTCCCACAGCAGGCAGTGATGGCTCCCCAGCCTAGATAGATTTAAAGGCGGCTTAGACAAATTCATGGAGGAGACGTTGTTGTTCCTCCGCAGCTGGAGGCAGCCATGCTTCTGAATGCCAGTTATAAGAAACCACAGGAGTGGAAGACACTCTTATGCTCATATCCTGCTTTCTAGTTTCCCAGAAGAGGCCTCTGATTGGTCATTGTGAGAACAGGATGGTGGACTAGATGGGCCCCTTTGATCTGATTCAGCAGACATCTTAGGTTCTCACATAAGAAGGCAGATGGTTACAGAACCACTGCTCTGCATCCTCTCAATTTAGCAACTCAGTCTGCAGCTTGACACTTTGTAAATGATTCAAACGGGAAAAGAGACTTGATTTGTCTGAAAGCATATCTGAGGCCATCAGTTCCTCCAGAATCCCCACCCTGACAATACTTTGATTCCAATTTACTTGTGGGTGAACCACCAGAAAATGAGGCTCTTTGAAAAATTCAGACCTACCTGGAGCCTCCGCGAAGTTTCACGCTGGTCAGGTGAGCAGCAGTCGCTGCACCTCTAGGAATGTGGCAATCGGAATGCAACACATTGCAGATCATGGGCTACACAAATCCTGCCTGGAGCAGTTTGCAGCCCATGAAAGCAGATTCAGTGCTCCCTAGAACATCCCCGTAATGGCCTGCTCCTTCCCTTGCCCTGGCGGTTAATGCCTTAAAGCAATACAAAATCATTTCTTCTTCCCTTTATGTTGATGTTACTCTCCCTGCTTATTTTTAGCAGATTACCGGGGAAATTGCAAAGCCCAGCCATCAGCTTGGAGGGGGGAAGGAACAAAAAATTAATCTGAAATGTTTGCAAGCAAATTGAGCCAGGAGAACTCTCTCTCAGCCCACACCCCCAATTTCATTCAAGTTGAGACTAACCCAGAGACTCCAGCGGGGTCCTTGCTGCGAGATCACATTCACCCGGTGCTATACCAGCTGCGCTGGCTCCCGGTGGAGTACAGGATCAGGTTTAATGTGCTGATTTTAACCTTTAAAGCCCTATATGGCCTAGGACCCTCGTACCCATGGGACCGCCTCTCCTGGTCTGCCCCGCGGAGGAACTTACGGTCTTCAAACAAAAACATCTTGGAGGTCCCAGGCCACAGGGAGGTTAGGCTGGCCTCAACCAGAGCCAGGGCTTTTTCGGCTGTTGCCCCAATCTGGTGGAACGCTCTGTCACAAGAGACCAGGGCCCTGCGGGACCTGACATCCTTCCGCAGGGCCTGCAAGACAGAGCTGTTCCACCAGGGCTTTGGTCAGGGGGCAGCCTGACCCCCCTCCTCTGGCAATCTGCACAGAATTTTGCTTAATGGTTGCCATCAATTTGATTTTAATTAATTTTTATAATGAAATGTTTTTAGAATTGTTGGATTATTTTGATTGTTGTTAGCCGCCCTGAGCCCAGCTTCGGCTGGGGAGGGCGGGATATAAATAAAAAATATTATTATTGTTATTTATTAAGTTATTTGCTGCTCTCTGCAAACATACCTTGGGCTTTGCTTTGCATGCAGAAGGTCTCCCTCCCCTGGGAGCTGCTGCCAGTCAGTGTGGACAGTGCTGAGGTAGATGGAGCTGTGGTAGAAAGCCACTTCCTGGCTTCCTTCCAGCAAATGCCTTGTGCTCCAGGGATTCTCTTCTACTTTCAGGGGTGCCAACCTGAATAAAATAGGGGGGGGCAGGTGAGCTCTGCCCCACATCATCAATCACAAGACATGGCACACACAAAGCATTTGAATGGCAATGCCCATAAACTGGGGGGCAAATATTTGGGGGGGGGCTGAAGGGACCTCGGCCCCTGGGAGTTGGCCTCTATGTCTACTAGTTATAGGAGCATTGTGCCCGAGGGGCAGACAGTTCACGAGTCGAAAGAAGACTCCTCTTCTAGGTGGAAAATAAACTGAACAAACAAACTACTCAGAACTCCAAAATCACAATACTTAGAACACCTGCCAAGAAGCACATGCAAATCATTTCTTCAACGGTTCAAACTGGTTCTCCACCTTTTAAGTAACAGAGGCAGTACTTTAAAAAAAAAAAAAGCAGCCCTTGCAAGTTTGACGTAAGTGGCCTTCAGAATGCGCATGCAAGGCAGGGAAGTGCTTCAGCAAAGTGCAAAGTGCAAAACTTGAAACGATTCAGTCGGACACAAAATGCAAGCTGGATGGACGAATGGAGTTAGCAGCCAGCAGTAGCTCTATTCAGGTGACTGCAGCCTCTGGGAGCTTGTGACCAGGATTTGCAAATCAGGGTGTTTGTGAGGCCACCTTTTTGGGGGGGGAGAGGCCCAGAGTGCTGTCTCACGATATACGTAGGACCAGGAGACATGGGTGATGCAGGAGCTGCTGCCGTGTCCTGCAACACCTGGGCTAGGTTTGCCTTCCTCACAGAGACTGTGCAAAACTACATCTGCAGCAAGTGCAAACTGGTGCCTTCCTGGAAGATATAGCAACTTGAGGTCCCCTTATCCCCGTTTCAAGCTACTGGGCAAGATGAGGAATATCTCTTGACAGAGTAGAGTGGGCTGTCCAAGAACAGCGATGCAGGTGGGTGCCCCTAGGGAGGGGGAAATCGAAGGGAAGGAAAATCACAGTCACCTTACTGTGGGTGTCTGCCATAGACCGCCAAGCCAGACTGAAACCTTGGATTCTGCCTTCCTAGAGCAGATTACCAGACATTAAAAATGAGAGATATAGTAGTCATGGGAGACTTCAATTTCCCCAGTATCTTTGGAAGTCAAACTCTGCCAAGAATGTAAGGTCCGACAAGTGTAAGGATGTAAGGAGCCAACAGTGTGACACGGCAGCTAAAAAAGCCAATGCAATTCTGGGCTGCATCAATAGGAGTATAGCATCTAGATCAAGGGAAGTAATAGTGCCACTGTATTCTGCTCTGGTCAGACCTCACCTGGAGTACTGTGTCCAGTTCTGGGCACCACAGTTCAAGAAGGACACTGACAAACTGGAACGTGTCCAGAGGAGGGCAACCAAAATGGTCAAAGGCCTGGAAACGATGCCTTATGAGGAACGGCTAAGGGAGCTGGGCATGTTTAGCCTGGAGAAGAGGAGGTTAAGGGGTGATATGATAGCCATGTTCAAATATATAAAAGGATGTCACATAGAGGAGGGAGAAAGGTTGTTTTCTGCTGCTCCAGAGAAGCGGACACGGAGCAATGGATCCAAACTACAAGAAAAAGGATTCCACCTAAACATTAGGAAGAACTTCCTGACAGTAAGAGCTGTTTGACAGTGGAATTTGCTGCCAAGGAGTGTGGTGGAGTCTCCTTCTTTGGAGGTCTTTAAGCAGAGGCTTGGCAACCATATGTCAGGAGTGCTCTGATGGTGTTTCCTGCTTGGCAGGGGGTTGGACTCGATGGCCCTTGTAGTCTCTTCCAACTCTATGATTCTATGATTCTATGACAAATCGCTCCATTGCCTCGCTGACAATTTCATTTCCCAGAAGGTGGAAGAAGCAACAAGAAGATCATCTATCTTGGACCTGTTCCTCACCAACAGGGAGGAGCAGATTGATGAAGAGGAAGTTCTCGGAAACTGGGGAGGAAGTGTCCATGTCCTCCTGGGTTTCAGGAAACAGAGAAAAGGGAAGGCTGAGCACAGTCAGACACGTACTCTGGACTTAAAGAAGGCCAACTTCCAAAAGCTGAGGGAGCTACTAGGTGAGATCCATGGCCAGAAATACTCAGAGAAAAGTGAGTCAAAGATGGATGGGAGTTTCTAAAAGGTGAAATATTGAAGGCCCAAATGCAGAAAATTTTAGCAAGAAAGAAAAGTGGGAAGCACCCTAGGAAACCAGTGTGACTGCACAAGGAGCTTACAGATGAGAGCAGAGTTAAGAATGGGATGTATAAGAAATGGAAGAACAGAAAAATCACCAAGGAGGAGCATAGACAAGTAGCCAGCTGTTGCAGGGAGAAGGTCAGGCCTAATCCAGCAGGGTTGTCTTATTGTCTTATGCTCAGAGGCACAGAAAGTTTGGCGAGCCTTGATTTGCATTATGCAGACCTGTGCAGAACTCAGTGGTTCTCCTTGCCAGTTCAGCTAGAAGAAATTGCTTGAGCTCCCCTACCAACTTCATATTAATTCCAGCTTGAAGATGACAAGTGTGTTAACCTGAGCAAAGAGCCAGTATATGTGTGTGTGAGAGTGTGGGGCAGCCCCCTCTCCACTCAGGACTAGCTCCGTGCAGCGCTAGGTGGGCTGCATCTCTTGCTTCTGGCTCTCTTTACACCTTTAGAGCAGGGATGTCCAACAGGTTGATCGCGATCTACTGGTAGATCCCCAGGAGGTCTTGGTAGATCGTGGTCAATCGCTGGGTCCCTTTCCTTAGCATTTTAAAAATAGAATCTGGCCCCGCCCCCTCGCCCCGCCCCTCAGCCAGTGTGGTGTGGTAGTTAAGAGCGGTGGACTTGTAATCTGGTGAACCGGGTTCAATCTGTTGGTGAGTAGCCAACAGATCTGCATTCCCCTTTCCTCTTCCCTATAAAAGCTCGACAACGTTGCCCTGAGCCCCCCCAAAATGGGGGTAGATAGTGATCTACCAGTCTTTAATTCTGTAAGTAGATCGCAGTCTCTTGGGCGTTGGCCACCCCTGCTTTAGAGGGTCTTAAAAAAGGACCTATGTGCTTCTTTGCAAATCCAGCCGGGAGACTCAGCTCCCTCTCGGATAAGTAACAATTGAGCAATAGTGATTAGTTCCAGTTCAGAAGAGGAGCCACTGACCTGGTTTTCCACAAGGAGCCAAACCAAACATAATTAATTAAGGGAGAGAAAATGGGAGAGTCAGTGTTTTACGATGGCTGAAGTCTCCTGGGCAGCCGTCCACCTTGGCAGGATCCTGTGGTGCGGCTGGTGTTTCCGTTATTAGCAACCTCCTTCGTGCGAAATGACTTGATCTCCATAAATGCTGGGAGCCTTGGGGAGAGGCAGAACTTGTGGAGCTGGGCTTCTCCCTCCTTCCAGCACCAAGGGACCAACACGCTGCAATTATCCCTCTTTCCCCCTTCTGGATATTTCCCCATCCAGTTGATTGCTGATTCTACAACTGTGGGAGAAAATTACTCGCATGGGACGCTTGCAAAAAATTTAAAAAAAAAAATAGTGCGAATGAGATTGCTGCTTAATTTGCAAAATTAAAGGTGCCTGGAATGAATACCGCTAGCAAGCTGGCTTTGTCTTCTGGTCTGGAAATGAGGCCACTCAGGAGGAGATGAGCAAGAACTTGATGGAAGCCACCCCCAATTTGGCACGGAGGAAAGGAAGTCCTTCTTCATGTGGCACATAGTTAAAACATGTTTAAACTCCCTCCGCCAGGAGGCAGAGATGGCCAGTCAATGTCTTCAAGGACATTCATGGTGTCTCCCAACACTTTTGTGATTCCAAAGAGAAGGCTAAAATGTCACAATCACTAGGACTTCGTGCTTCAAGAAGGTCTCCTCCAGGAGTCTGCCCCAGACAGCAGGAGCAGCACCGTATCATGGAAGTTGAGGTGGGGGTCCATTTCAAGGCTGTTCCTGCTTCCGAGACTTTCTCCTGACTTGCGCTGAGTTGACCTCATCAATGCATTAAAACCTCATTGCTTTATTGACAGGAGAGAAATTAAATCACCCGTTCCGTTCAGAGCCAATTCACCCACTTTGTTGCAACAAAACCAAATGTGGAAGAAATTATGCAAATTGTCCCATCTCGTCACAATGATTTAACACGCAGCAAACCATAAAACAGCCCGATATATTATGTCACTTTGTAATATACTGAGCGGCTTCAATCTGATTTCTCAGAGTTGTGCTTATCCCATTAGAAGACTTTTAGAAAATTATGTGAACTGCATCACCCACATCCCCTGCAACTGATTCGCCACTGTGTTTCCTCAGCGATCCAAAACTAATTTTTTTCAACGCAATTCAGTTTTCTTAGCATATCTTCATAGAATATTATTCTCTTCGCTTTCCTATAAAGCAGAGCCTTGATCCGAATGAGAGATCACAATTGCCTACTCACTATGGTGAAGCTAATGGCGGAGCCCTTTGCCCTGGCCTTTGACAACTTGGACAGGCGTTTGGAGGACTGAGCCTGTCACTCCATGGTCAATTTAAGAGAGCTTAATTGTTTCTTAATGAGTTTTTTCTTTTTCTTTTTTAGTAGTTTCTAATTTATCAGCAGCTCACTGGAAGGACAGATCCTGAAGCTGAGGCTTCAATACTTTGGCCACCTCATGAGAAGAGAAGACTCCCTGGAAAAGACCCTGATGTTGGGAAAGATGGAGGGCACAAGGAGAAGGGGACGATGGAGGACGAGATGGTGGGACAGCGTTCTTGAAGCTACCAGCATGAGTTTGACCAAACTGCGGGAGGCAGTGGAAGACAGGAGTGCCTGGCGTGCTCTGGTCCAGGGGGTCACGAAGAGGCGGACACGACTAAACGACTAAACAACAACAACAATTTATCTGCAAGCCACCTTGAAGAAGAAGAAGAGTTGGGATTTATATCCCGCTTTATCACTACCCAAAGAAGTCTCAAAGCGGCTCACATTCTCCTTTCCCTTCCTCCCTCCTTCCTCTGAGAGACTTCAGAAAAGTGTGTCTAGTCCAAGGTCATCCAGCAGCCGCATGTGGAGGAGCGGAGACGCGAACCCGGTTCACCAGATTATGAGTCCACTACTCTTAACCATTACACCACACTGGCTTGAGTCCCTCTATGGGGTGAAATGTGAGATATAAATAAATATAACAACAACAACAGCAACAAAACTACCACCACCACAACAACAATACCCACAAGGAGGACCTGATACTAAGAACAACACTGTCCCCTCCTGTGGTTTTCAGCAACTGGTATTCAGAAGCATGGCTGCCTCCTAACTGTGGAAGTGGAGCAGAGCCATTCTGGCTGGTAAGTCAACGATAGCCCTCTTCTCCTCTATGAATTTGTCTCATGCTCTCCTCAAGCCATCCAAGTTGGTGGCTGTCCCTCCCTCTTCCAGGAAGGAGTTCCACAGTTCAACTGTGTGCTGGGTGAAGAAGTCCTTTCTTTTCTATGTCCTGAATCTTCAGCTTCATTGGACGTCCGCGAGTTCTAGCAATATGAGAAGGGGAGGAAACGACTGGCATTTCCATCCATGTAGAATTCTGTCTTGGAATGTGAAGATAAAACGGCTGTACGTTATTTTTTTGGTCCTCCCGAATACAAAGCAGAGCCGGCCGGCCCTTCCAGCCCATTCCCGGCTCGATTATCATCTAAGTGATAGAGGACGCCCATTCAGAGACGATAACATCACACTGATGGCTCCCAGGGCGCCGTCTGAAAAACACATCAAGCAGCTCCATTGCGCTGAGGATCATCTCCATTAGAAAGTGACAAGCTGGTATGTGTGCAAAATGGGTCACTCTAATTAAATATTGGGCAACGAGGCCAGCTTGGAACGGGGGGGGGAGGGAGGAGAAGCCTTAGATGTGAGAAACTGTAGCAATTATGTCCTCTCGTAAAATTAGCCAATGCAAAGGAAAACATGGCACTTTCCCCCCCTATCAGGGCATAATGCTGACACGCTGAAAGGGAGCCTCCAGTAATTCTCTCTCTCCTCCCCTCCCCCCCCCCCCCACAAATGATTGTTATGTTTTCCTTTGGAGAGCTGCTAATTTTGCTGAAGCTAATTGAACTTCATAATTCGTCTCGTTGAATAAAAGCTTCATTCTTTCTTGGCAAACTCTAAAGGAGAGGTCTTCTGTCGTCTTCTTTTCTTTAGTTTTGCATGCCACCCCAATCTCCGAGTGGTGTGTGATTCCAGGAGTCCTGGACGCTCACCCAGGGTCTGTGTTTCCTTTTGGAAATGAGGCACTGTGGAGATTGTGGTCTCTTTATAAACCTTCTGACAGCAAGAGCTCTTCAGCAGTGGAACAGTCACCATCAGGAGATGGTGGACTCTCCTTCCCTGGAGGTTTTTAAGCAGAGGTTGGATGGCCATCTGTCATGGAGGCTTTAGCTGAGATTCCAGCATTGCAGCGGGTTGAACTAGATGACCCTTGGGTCCCTTAACTCAGGCTGGAAGCCAGGATGGCTCTGCACTGTCTCCAAGGACAGAGGAAGCCAATGCTTCTGAATCCCAGTTGCTGGAAACCTCAGGAGAGGAGAGGGCTCTGGTGCTCGGATCCTGCTTCCAGGTTTCCCATAATGGGCACCTGGTTGGTCACCGTGCTAGATGGGCACTAGCCTGATACAGTGGACTCAGATGTCCTTTGGATTCTGTTTTCTTGAATTCCTTCCTGTCACCCAATTTTATTTTTATTTTTTGCCTTTTTGCAAAGACATTTCCCTCTTTTCCCTCGTTCACAAAGGGGTTGTTTCTCCTCCTCTAAAAAGGTAAAGCTAAAGGGATCCCTGAACGTTAAGTCCAGTCGCAGACGTCTCTGAGGTCGCAGTGCTCATCTCACTTTACAGGCCGAGGGAGCCGGTGTTTGTCCGCAGACAGTTTTTCTGGGTCATGTGGCCAGCATGACTAAGCCACTTCTGGCGAATCAGAGCAGTGCACAGAAACACCGTTTACCTTCCCGCTGGAGTGGTACCTCTTTATCTACTTGCACTGGCATGCTTTTGAATTGCTAAGTTGCCAGGAGCAGGGACCGAGCAACTGGAGCTCACCCCACTGCAAGGATTCGAACTGCCAACCTTCTGTTCAGCAAGCCCTAGGCTCTGTGCTTTAGACCACAGCACCACCCGCGTCCCTAGTTACCCTCAAAGGTGCTTGAGCAGGATTTCCCAAAAGCTGTGATTCATTCATTGCAAGGGGTTGGATTAGATGACCCCTTGGGTCCCTTCCAGCTCTCCGAATCTACGATTCTAGCTATTTGGATCTTCACCCAAGACAATTTCCCCTGCTGCTGCTGCCGCCTCCTCCGCCTCCTCCTTCCAGCAAGCAAAGCTGTCAGGAATAATGACCAATAAATAAACCATGAGATCCAAACCCAAAAGACAAACTTGAGTCTCGTCAGCCAAATTTGTCAGAGGATGTTGTTTGACACAGAATGGCTTCGTTTTTGGCCTGACGGATTAAAAAAAGCAGCAGCACCCCACCCCCCCCCCCAGAATGCTGAAGAAGCAGATGGTTTGCAATGATGGGAGACACGCAAGACGCCCACAGCTCCAGCGTCTTCGGAGCCAGAAGGAGAGGCAGGGAAAGACTTGCAGCTGGGCGCCTTCCTGGGAGGTTTTTTAGCGAAGGTGCCCATCTGCCAAGGATGCTTTAGTGGAGATTCCTGCGTTGCCAGGGTGGGGGTGGGCTAGATGACCCTGAGGGTCCCTCCCAACTCTACAATTCTGTGGTTCTGTGAGCCTGGCTGAGCATCATCAGGCACTGACTCGAGGTTCTCACTGAGGCTGTAACCCTTTTCCAATTTCTGGAAAGTCAGAAATCCAACAGGGACAGGATATTTATATCTCCATATATCCACTAAATCAAAAATCAACAGGGAGTTGAGCCACAATGTTGTTTTTGGCTCTGGTTCCATTGTTCTCTTTTCTTTTATTGAATGTTTTCACATAACAAATTATTCCAACAAATCATCATCATTATATTTCCCCCCGTTTCCCCCTCCCCTCCCTCCCTCCTCCCTCCTGTTTTCCTCAGCCCCTCTCTCTGATTTTTTAACACAACCTTTCTCCCTCCTCTATGTGATATAAAAGGATGTCACATAGAGGAGGGAGAAAGGTTGTTTTCTGCTGCTCCAGAGAAGCGGACACGGAGCAATGGATCCAAACTACAAGAAAGAAGATTCCACCTAAACATTAGGAAGAACTTCCTGACAGTAAGAGCTGTTTGACAGTGGAATTTGCTGCCAAGGAGTGTGGTGGAGTCTCCTTCTTTGGAGGTCTTTAAGCAGAGGCTTGACAACCATATGTCAGGAGTGCTCTGATGGTGTTTCCTGCTTGGCAGGGGGTTGGACTCGATGGCCCTTGTGGTCTCTTCCAACTCTAGGATTCTATGATTCTATGATTCTATATTATTCTCTGCATGTTATAAAAATGTAAAGATCCTCAACTTAGCTATCTATTACAGTATATTAGCAACAATAAGTTTGTGTATGTTTATTAAAACCTGCCAAGGAGTCCAGTTCATTTTGAGGTTTTTAAAAATAATTTGCAAATGGTTTCCATTCTTCTTTAAAGTCACTGTTGTCCTTATCTCACAATTTATATGTCAATTTCGCCAGTTCTGCATAATCCATCATTTTTTTTTGCCACTGTTCTTTTGTTGGGGTTTCTTCATTCTTGCATCCTTGTGCGATTAAGACTCTTGCCGCCGTTGTTGCAGACATGAAGATGTTCTTCACTTTCCTTGGCAGGTCTTTTCCTACAATCCCTAAAAAAATGCTTCTGGCTTTTTTACAAATGTTAATTTAGTTTTCTGCTCTGATTCCAAAGGGAAACCTAGCCAGATGGGTGGAGTATAAATAATAAAATTAATACTATTATTATTGTTGTTGTTGTTGTTGTTGTTGTTGTTGTTGTTGTTATTGATGTTATTATTATTATTATTATTATTATTATTATTATTATTATTATTATTAGTGGAATGGACTCCCATGAGAGGTGGTGGGCTCTCCTTCTTTGGGGGTTTTTAAGCAGAAGTCGGGTGGCCATCTTTCAGGGGTGCTTGAGCTGAGAGTACTGCATTTCAGCGGGTTGGACTAGATGACCCTCAGGGTCCCTTCCAACTCTACTGTTCTATGAATCTATGATCCTGCCCACTTATTAAATGGCTGGCCAAGAAATCTGGTTGCTGTTTGCAATTCAGTTATCCATCCAAACCGTCAAATCTCTGAATTTCGCAGTGCAGGTCTCCAAACCAATGGTGTCTGTGTGTGTAAAATTTTGGAATGGATTGAGAAAATTCTTGTCTATAGTAAACTATAATTAAGATAGGGCTGCAATAAATATGTGATTTTGGGGAATGGGCTGAATCCTTTCAGGATCCATAACCATCTGGTCTGAAGTGCTGCTCTGATGTTTTTTAGTTTGAGTTCTTTAGTTATTTCATGACATTTATACACTCCTTGAATGTAAAACAACAACAACATCCTCCTCAAAGCACTTTATGAAAAAAGACAAAGCAACACAATATTGGCAGTTTTCTTGGACCATCAGCATGCAAAGCTGAGCTTCCTGTCGCCTCGCCTTGCTCCATGACCAGCCAGTGCCAAGACTCTCTCATCCAAGCCTTCTGCTCCTCGAGAAACTTCTGGTTTCGCTTCACCTTTTCCTTTCTCCTTGCTGAATTTGCAATTCAGCACCTTGGTGAGAAATTCAACCCTTTCCTTCGAAAGCACTTAAGGCTGTGTGCACTTAAAGCAGTCTTGTAATAACAGCCCCCTGAACAATTCAGACATTAGTGCCATTGATCACATTCCCTCCCCCCCCCCAACACTTTATGACTTCCCAGGTACAGGATATAAACTCTTTCCCCATCCCAAGATCAGCTGACTACCATAGAATCACAGAATCCTAGAATTGTAGATTTGGAAAAGACCCCAAGAGTCATTTAGTCCAACCCCCTGCAATGCGGGAATCTCAGCTAAAGTATCCATGACGGATGGCCATCCAACCTCTGCTTAGAAACCTCCAAGGAAGGAGAGTCCACCACCTCCTGAGGGAGACCATTCCACTGTCAAGCAGCTCTTACTGTTAGAAAGTTCTTCTTAATGTTTAGTGGGAATCTCCTTTCTTGTAACTTGAAGCCATGGGTTCGAGTCCTAACCTCCACAGAAGGATGGGGGGAAGCTTGCTCCCTCTTCCATGGGACAGCCCTTGAGATATTTGAAGGTGGCTCTCCTATCTTCTCTCAATCTCCTCTTTTTCTGGCTAAACATACCCAGCTCCTTCAACCGTTCCTCATCAGGCTTGGTTTCCAGATCCTTGATCATCTTGGTTGCCCTCCTCTGCACACCTCCTAGCTTGTCCGACATGCTCTGCACAGACACGCCTGCCATAGTATGCTACCTGCCTCCGACACAAGCCATAAGCCCCCAAACTCTCAATAGCATGCTGTCTGTGTGATTTCCATAAAACATTCATTTGGGGAGTTTCGGAAGATTGTGTCAAGTCTCCAGACCCACGTGGGATCGTGAACCCAGACATTTTTTTAGGTTTCAGCAACCTTGCATGCCTCCAGTCAGCAGAGGGCATGGGCTGGGACAAACAAAGTTAATATACATGCTGCAAGCCACCCAGAGTGGCTGGAGAAACCCAGCCAGATGGGCGAGGTATAAAGAATAACATTATTATAATTATTATATAGCCTTAAGTGAACCAGGCATGTGAATATATGGGTGGCACTAAGGGACCATGTCTCACAATAGCTTTATATGAAATAAAGCCACGCTTTTCTTTGAAAAGGGTCATTTAAACTCTGTCCTTCATGGTTTCCCACAGAAATCCCCAGCTCCCACCATGTAGGTTTGTGGGATGTGAAACACAGAGCAGTCAAGTACAACATCCCTAGAGTGGACATAAAAAGGGGATATCTGGACCAGCCAGTCAGAGCTTCCTGTTTCCCCCTAGGCTTGGACAGACTTCCTCTACATGTGACCAGAGGTGGGTGCGGCCTCACCTGTGCAGGTAACAAAAGCATAGGACTGGCCGCCATCCCTCTCTCTCTGACTACTTTCATCGAAGAAGCATCATCTGTTTAGCCTAAGATGCTCTTTTGGCTTCCAGCCAAGAGATGACGAAGGGACTGTCTCTTTATGGGATAGATTCCAGGTATATGTTACTTTTATAACTTAATTCTGTGAACAGAATGTGAGTGAGTAAACTCTTTTATACTTTTATAGAAGACTGTGTTGTGTCTATCTTTTTAGGAGGGACTAAAGGGGAAAATACCAGGTAACTTATTTTAGAGGCTTATACAAGCCTGGCAAATGCTGTCCGCTGTACAAGTTTAAAAAGGGGAATGTTACTCTGCTAAATTGTGGAACTTGTTAACACAAGTTGGAAAGGATATAATTAAACAATATATCCTCTCCTGCCTCCCTGAACATTCCCACAAGGTGAAGAATCCAAAACCCTCCTTATAAGACAAGAAGAAAGTGTAAGTGAAGAACTTTTTCTTCCCCCTTACCAATGGGATCTTTGTGTGCTTTATTTCCTCTATTCAATCAATGCTAGCAATGTGTGAATGAGACTGAACGGGCATTGGAGTGACTGGGTAGATCCTGCTTCTGAGCTCTTCACCCTTCTATAAACCTACTGATTTTATTTTTTAAAACCCAAGAAAGTTGCCAGAGTGCTGCCCTCCCCTATCACAGACCTCTCCCCACCGCAATCTCAGCTGCTATGGCCTTAACCCCTCTTCCCTTTTGCCTTTCCAGAACCGATAAGAAGGACATTTTGGTGTTAAGAGGGTCTGGAAAGAGAGTCCAGTTCTCGATAGCAGCAGGGGCTCTGCCCGTCTCTGAAGCTTGGCAGTTGCCCATCCATGCCAGCTGTCCATGCCAGGTACGGCTGGAGCAATCCTGGCATCGGTTGGCCCTGCTACCGGATCTGTTCGCAGGAAAGAGAGAATGGAAGAGGCCGCGTTGCCAGAACACTCATATTCGGTGGTGACATTTGCCGGGAACAACATTCAGTTGACATGGCTGTGAGATGCATCATATGGTTCTCTCCCCATATTAGATTTTTAAAAGGGGGAAAGGGGGAAGGGAAAAGTTGTCAAATGCAAGAACGTCATCTACATGAGGGTTCGTCTTCAATCCAAGATTCCTGTGAGCAGAGATTCTTCTCAACATCAGCAGGGTCCAGGTGGTGATCACAATATTCCCCTTCTCTGGTCTACTACCCTGGCCGCTACCCCAACAAAGATAAAAGTCTGTCGGACCCCGCCCCAGGTTGCGGGAGCAACATTGCTGTACAGTGGTACCTTGCAAGACGAATGCCTCGCAAGAAGAAAAACCCGCTAGACGAAAGAGTTTTCCGTTTTTTTAGTCGTTCCGCAAGACGAATTTCCCTATGGGCTTGCTTCGCAAGACGAAATGTCTTGCGAGTTCTTGCGAGTTTGTTTCCTTTTTCTTAAAGCTGCTAAGCCGCTAAGTCGTTAATAGCCGCTAAGCCGCTAAGCCGCTAATAGCCGTGCTTCGCAAGACGAAAAAACCGCAAGACGAAGAGACTCGCGGAACGGATTAATTTTGTCTTGCGAGGCACCACTGTATGCCAGATCCTGCCTGAGATCCCGTACCTGTCCTTGCCTGGTTTCCTGCCTGGTGTCCTGCCTTGGCCCTGTCAGACTGACTCCCAGCGGAACCTTCGGATTTTGGACCAGTCCTGGAGCACGTTTCACGGGTTACCCCTGGGCCCAGCACAGACATCCTGTGAGGCTGAATGTGAGAAGATTCAGGATAGATGAAAGGAAGGACTTCTTCATAGAGCGCATAGCTAAACTATGGAACTCACTGCTACAGGAAGCAGTGATGGCCACCACCTTTGGCGGCTTTAAAAGAGGACTGGAGAAATTCATGGAGGAGAAGGTTATTGTTTGGCCTCTACTGTCAGAGGCAACAATGCTTTTCAATTCCAGTTGCTAGAAACCGCAGGAGGGGACGGGGCTCTGGGGCTCAATCCTGCTTGCTGATTTCCCATAAGGGGGCATCCAGTTGGCTGCTGTGAGAACAGGATCCTGGACTAGATGGGCCATGGGCCTGATCCAGCAGGTGATTCTTACATTCTTAACATTGGCCCAGAGGTCGGATTAAAAATGTCATTTGTAAATTGGGAACGTTCATAGTTTGGCTTGGGAATAAATCACTTCCCTGGCTCCCAACATGCAGTGAACTGCGTTGCGCCTTTGGGTGCCATGAATGGCTGTTCCCGTTGGAATCTGGCCCTTGTTCCCAGTGCAAAGAGCGGATTTCCATGGTACCTGTGCAAATACCTGTGGGTAAATATTTGCTCCACCGCAGCTTATATAGATCCCAAACAGGTGGCACAAGTCCTCAAAGCACTTCCAATTCAAGGATGAGTCTAAACAGAATGTAATGATTCCAGAGAGTGCTTCTGTGTGTGTGCGCGTATGGTTTTTTGTGCGCTTGGATAAACAGTAACAGCAGAAACTCTCTCTGAGTCTCCACATTTCCCGCCCTCCCCTTGCAATTCCCTTGGCACTATCATTTTGTGGGATATGGGGAAATCAATGATATTTGCATTTAGCCGAAGTCTTTGAAAATGTAATTTATATGCAACAGAAAGTCTTTTGTGTGTGTAAATATGCTGAAGAGGAATCAATGAACTTTCCTGGTGGGGAAAAAAACACAGCCCAGAACATGCCATTCCTCTCGCAGGTACCAAGCCAGAGAATCGAGGGTGACAGTCGGTTGCATCATTCTGAAAGTCTATTTCGTAGCTGATAGGATCTATTTTTCCTTCAGTGGAAATATTTGCAATTAAATTGGAAGATGGTGGTGGTGGGTTTGTGTGTGTGTGTGTATTGTCATCTTTTCCCGTGGGCTGGGCTCTGTAAATGCAATTAAATCTCTTTCTCCATCGGAGGCAGAGCTTTAATCCTGGCAAATTTGCAGTGCAGCGCATCTGCCTTCCAGGCTTGGCGGCCAACTTATGGTCTGTGGGGCCTCCCTGCCCCACCGAGCGGAATAACCCCAAAGTAGTCTGATTCATCAGAAGCTGGGTTTATTTTTTTATTTGTATCTAACTCCAAGTCCTTTCAGCCTTCACATAAGGATCAGAGTAAAAGGAACAGGACACCTGCCTTTTCAAAGCCCTGGAAGAGGAATCTGATGAGGCTGAATGCTGGAAGATTCAAGACAGCTAAAGGAAAGAAAGGGCTTCTTCACTCAGTGCGTAGTGAGACTATGGAACTCCCTGCCACAGGAAGCAGTGATGGCCACCTCAATGGCTTTAAAAGAGAACTGGGCAAATTGACGGCAGAGAGGCCAGCCAGGATGGCTCTGCTCGGCTTCTACAGATGGAGGAAGTGATACTTCTGAATGCCAACGGAGGAGACAGCTGTCTTGATGCTTGGATCCTGCTTGTGAGAAGGGCGGGGGGCACTGGCCTGATCCAGAAGGTTCTTCTTCTTAGCGGCGCCTGCCCTGTGGAATGCCCTCCGAGCAGATGTCAAGGCAATAAGCAACTATATCACTTTTAGAAGACATCTGAAAGCAGCCCTTTTTAGGGAAGTTTTTTAATGTTTGATGCTGTATTGTGTTTTGAATATTCGGTTGGAAGCTGCCCAGAGTGGCTGGGGAAACCCAGCCAGATGGGCGGGGTATAAATAATAAAATTATTATTATTATTATTATTATTATTATTATTATTATTATTATTACTACTACTACTACTACTACTATGTTCTGATTCATTATGACATCTGAACACACATATACTCAGACCCTCCGACATTCCTCAGATGAAAATAGAGACATTTCTCACTCCGCCCCCCCTGAACCCCCATTTTTTGTCTCTCCCTGAGTATTTCTACAGGATACAGCACACACATCCCCCACCTTCCTCAGAAACCCCCATCACCCTAGATTTATTTTATTCTTTGACAGATTTACAGAAAAAAACCACACACACACACACACCAGCAAATAGTTTTTAGAAACTACCTGACATTCAGAAGACATCTTAAGGCAGCCCTGTTCAGGGAAGTTTTTAATCTGTGATATTTTAGTGTATTTTTGGTTTTTATGGAAGCCGCCCAGAGTGGCTGGGGAAACCCAGCCAGATGGGCGGGGTACAAATAATAAATTATTATTATTATTATTATTATTATTATTATTATTATTATTATTATTATAAACATAGACGCACAAAGCGTTTCTTTTTAAAAATGTTTCTTCCCGCCCAGCTGGCCAAGAGAGGAGGCCACCAATGGCAGCTGCGGAGAGGCGACGAGATGCTCCCTCACAGCTGCCACTCAGGACAAACGCCAGACAGAGAGACATTCCAGGATCAAATCAGAAGCTGGGATGGCTTTCAGAATTCCCAGACTGCCCCTAGAAAACAGGGACGCGGGTGGCGCTGTGGTCTAAACCTAGCAGTTGAAAAGCATGCCAGTGCAAGTAGATAAAGAGGTATCACTCCGGCGGGAAGGTAAA
This sequence comes from Podarcis erhardii, assembly GCF_964252035.2. Taxonomy (NCBI): domain Eukaryota; kingdom Metazoa; phylum Chordata; class Lepidosauria; order Squamata; family Lacertidae; genus Podarcis; species Podarcis erhardii. The sequence goes on along the minus strand of NC_138497.1, from coordinate 901,210 downwards.
CGGCATTTCCGTGCGCTGCTCTGGTTCGCCAGAAGCGGCTTAGTCATGCTGGCCACTTGACAAGGAAAAACTGTCTGTGGACAAACGCCGGCTCCCTCGGCCTGTAAAGTGAGATGAGCGCTGCGAGCTCAGAGACGTCTGTGACTTAACTGTCAGGGATCCCTTTATCTTTACCTTTTCAGAGGAGGAGAAACAACCAACCCCTTTGTGAATGAGGGAAAAGAGGGAAATGTCTTTGCAAAAAGGCAAAAAATAAAAATTAAAATTGGGTGACAGAAAAGAATTCAAGAAAACGGAATCCAAAGGACATCTGAGTCTGCTGTATCAGGCTAGTGCCCATCTAGCACGGTGACCAACCAGGTGCCCATTATGGGAAACCTGGAAGCAGGATCCGAGCACCAGAGCCCTCTCCTCTCCTGCGGTTTCCAGCAACTGGGATTCTGAAGCATTGGCTTCCTCTGAGCTTGGAGACAGTGCAGAGCCATCCTGGCTTCCAGCCTGAGTTAAGGGACCCAAGGGTCATCTAGTCCAACCCCCTGCAAAGCTGGCTCCCTCAGCCTATAGAGAGAGATGAGCATGCAACCCCAGAGTCTTCTGCGACTGGACCTAATGGTCAGGGGTACATTTATCTTTTATGTGTAGGATCCACAGTGGGGTTGTGCTTTGTAGAGGCGACTAGGCACCTAAGGACGCTTTCTTCCAGATGCGTCCAATGGGGCACCCAGCTCCGCCTGGTCCACACCCACCAGCCTTGGCTCTTTGGGGGGTTTCAGGTGGGGGCAGTCTAAGCCCCCCTGGACATGCCGCTGGGGACTGAACTGGGCTCTGTCCACATGCAAGGCAGGGGCTGTGCCCCGAGCCATAGCCTTTGCTTGGGGAGCCACTGCTGCCCCATGTTTTGCAGATACAGTGGTACCTCGGGTTAAGTACTTAATTCGTTCCGGAGGTCCGTTCTTAACCTGAAACTGTTCTTAACCTGAAGCACCACTTTAGCTAATGGGGCCTCCTGCTGCTGCCGCGCTGCCGCACGATTTCTGTTCTTATCCTGAAGCTAAGTTCTTAACCTGAAGCACTATTTCTGGGTTAGCGGAGTCTGTAACCTGAAGCATATGTAACCCGAGGTACCACTGTATCCACATGCAGCAAAGCCACAGCACTGAATCTCAGGAGGTGCCAGAAAACTTATATACTGAAGTCCTCGGAAGAAATGTTTGCCTTGCCTGATGCATTTTGAATAAAGTGCAATTTGTGGGGGGAGCCTTTGGCCCTCCAGATGAAGGTGAACGGCCATTTCCACCATCCCTGGTCATGCTTCCTAGAGATGATGGAGCACCAAAGGCTCCCCACACCTGGTGTTACTGCTCCTCAGGTGTCTGTGAGGAAAAGGTGATGGTTATGATCATTATGAGTATTACAATTTCTTCCCTACCTTTTCCAGGGATTTTCTTGCATGAGAGATTTCAATACATGACCTCCAATGCCCTCCAGAAGAGGTCCTCCTGCTCTGCATGAAGACACAAACCGGATCCCTCAACTTCTGAACTAAGCAGTTGTAGATCAGACTCGGCCAAACGATTTTAAGGAGCAAAATAAAGGGGAAATAAGAAATAATGATTGGAATTGTTCTGGGGTTTTTTGCAAATGTTACGTTGTTGTTGTTGTTGTTGTTGTTGTTGTTGTTGTTGTTGTTATAGCTGCTACAACCTTATTCCAGGAGTTAAGGGGTAATTTACATCAATGCCAAAAGGGATGCAGGTGGCGCTGTGGTCTAAACCACTGAGCCTCTTGGGCTTGCTAATCAGAAGGTTGGCGGTTCGAATCCCCACAACAGGGTGAGCTCCCGTCGCTCTGTCCCAGCTCCTGCCAATTTAGCAGTTCAAAAGCACGCAAGTAGATAAATAGGTCCCACTCCGGCAGGAAGGTAAATGGCGTTTCCGTGCGCTGCTCTGGTTCGCCAGAAGCGGCTTAGTCCTGCTGGCCACATGACCCGGGAAAACTGTCTTTGGACAAACGCCGGCTCCCTCGGCCTGTAACGCAAGATGAGCGCCGCAACCCCAGAGTCGTTCATGACTGGACTGAATCTTCCAGGGGTCCTTTACGTTTACCTTTTTTACATCAATGGCACATAGCAGAGATTTCTGCTCATGTCTCATGGATCAGGTCTCCTCCTTACTCCTAGGTCAGGGTCCGCCTCAGACCCCCATCTGGGTCCCCTTTACCTTTCACCCTTTTCGATACCCCTTGGGCTGCCCTTTTCTGATTGGCTCTTTGCCAATGTCTTTTCTCCACCACAAAATAAAACCCATTCAATAAGCACAGCCGTACCAGCTTCCAAGGGGCCCTGGGAGCAGATTGCCTGCGTTGGATAAGCGGAAGCAAGAGCCAATTCTCCACTCCATTTTCTGTTTTTTAAGTGGTGAACTATTCGATGTCAAACAGGCAAATCATTGTTCTTTTCCGTATCGCTCAAACATTTGCATTGCTACATGTAATAAAATAAAAGAATTAAAATCCAGCAGAGGGTGTTACTACCCCCACGCCCAATAATAATACATTCTTTTCTGGAATTGTGAATGAAATGACCCAAATTTGCATTTTGTGTGTATCTTTAATCTTAACCTTAATTCAGCGGTATTGTTTTATTTCTGTCTTTCTTCTTGTGTGTTATTGAAGTGTGTGTCACTTCTTAATTCATTTATTTTTTAAGCTGCTCCTGGAAAGGGCATTTGTCCTCCAGGCGGAAGAGGAGACCCGAGAGCATCTCTGGGCTGTCAAAATAAAGGAGGAAGTGATGGGTTTCTCTTTCTCCTTTAATCTGCCGGCAGTTAAAGCAATAATTGGGCTGGTTGAAGCCGTGGCGGCTGAGCCAGATGAGAAATGTTCTGGCATTAGGAAGAAGTCAGATTCCGTTGCTTCCAGCCCAAGTGGCAGGAGGGGGATTGTGAGCTGGTTATTTTCATTTTTTATTTTCTTCCACTTCAAGAGTCAGTGCAATAGAGCAGACACGTCACGTTCTGTCAGGTAATAACCAACTGCTTTGCCTCCAATCGAAGGCATGTAAAACCTCCTTCCATTTGTCCGGGGCCAGACTAAACAAATGCAAATTGAAGCGGTTGCCTCTTAATAACCAAAGCCCCTGTTTTCTTCCTTCTGAGCAGCTGGTAACTTCACATCTATTTTCTCCATTTTCCTTCCTGCAGGATGGAACCTGCAAAGAAAGAAAGAAAGAAAGAGCAGCAAAGGAAGGAAGGAAGGGTGTGGAGAGGGAGAGGGAGATGAACAATGTCTTCCGAGACACAGACTAAAAATATGAGCCTGCAAATGGCTGCCAGGGACTTGAGATGTCAAGGGTCTGAAAGGCAGGAGGAACTCAGCACTGCAGCCAATCGGTTCAGGGGCAGGTAGAAGTCCTGAAGGATTTGCAGCCACCAGAAACCTTTCTGCTCCACTAATGGTTGCCCTTTGCCTGGAGAAGCCGTCCGGCCTCCTCCGCTGAGCCCAGCGCAAATCCCCCAGGATGTCAGAAGATGCTGCAAGTTCATCTCTGCGCCAAGTGGGAAATGGCTCAGGTGCTGCAGGGGAGGCGAGAGGCCCTGGGAAATCTCATTTTGAAGCATCTGAAATGTATAGAAGGAAGCAAACAATTCCAGGAGGCCAGCTGGGCTCATTCATATGGAGCATCTCTGCGCTGCTTCTTTTTTCAAAGACGTAACGCGATAAAGTTTTTTGTAGGGCATTTTGAGGACTTGGTCCAGGCTCCAGCAAACTGCTCGACTCAGCTCCACCCTGCGCTCCACTCCCTGTGAATGTTTCTCTGTTTAATGCTGGGATCGCGGCTGGTGCAATTTGCCACAGCCTCCCCTTGGTTTGTGTTCCTCTGCATTTGGCATTTCTCAAGTCACAGATCTCTGGGGACGCGGGTGGTGCTGTGGGTAAAACCTCAGTGCCTAGGACTTGCTGATCGCATGGTCGGCGGTTCAAATCCCCACGGCGGGGTGAGCTCCCGTCTTTCGGTCCCAGCTCCTGCCCACCTAGCAGTTCGAAAGCACCCCTAAGTGCAAGTCGATAAATAGGTACCGCTTTATAGCGGGAAGGTAAACGGCGTTTCCGTGTGCTGCGCTGGTGCTGGCTCACCAGAGCAGCTTCGTCACGCTGGCCACGTGACCCGGAAGTGTCTCCGGACAGCGCTGGCCCCCGGCCTCTTAAGTGAGATGGGCGCACAACCCCAGAGTCGGACACGACTGGCCCGTACGGGCAGGGGTACCTTTACCTTTACCTTTACCTTTACCTTTACCTTTACCTTTACCTTTACCTTTACCTTTACCTTTACCTTTACCTTTACTAAGTCACAGATCTGGACTGCTTGCAGTCATCTTGGTGCACTTTCATTTGCGATGGCATCAAGATCCAGTTTGAATCAGGTTGACTCACTAGGGTTGCCATACATCCTCTTTTCCCAGGATGTGCCCTGTTTTTCAGGGGTAAAATTTCTGTCCGGGTGGATTTTTCTGAATTTGCCAAAATGTCCAGGGGTGTGGGAACAGGATACATTTTATGTTGCCTACGCAGTACTAGACAACCAAGAGCAAAACATATACATACTGTGTGAGTTTTGCATTATGCAGGGTCCTTGTTTTTGCATATTTTGAAGGGACATTGTGGAATATGCCCACTTCCGCACGCCCTCCCACTTCTGCCCCAGGTGCCGGCAAATGTCTCCTCTTTTTTGCTCTGCAAAATATGGCAACCTAGACCCAGCTCAACAATCTAGAAATTAACTCAGATCACAGAACCATGAAGTTTGGAGGGACTTTTGAGGTCCTCCAGACCAGCACCCCTTAAATTCAGGATCTGCAGTGCCGGCTTAAACGCCTCCTGTTAAAGCAAGCTACTCACCCGCCTTAACTCCCCTCTGAAGAAAGGTTGAAGTGGTTGTGCCTTTTTGGTTTGGAGAAAAGGCGAGTAACAGGTGAAGGTGACGTGATGGAAATTTATAAAATGATGCACAGTCTGAAAAGAAGAGAAAACTTTTCCTCCTTCGCCTCTAACATGAGAACTCATGGACGTACAGTGAAGCTGAATGCTGGAAGATTCAGGACAGAAGTTATTCTTCACATGGTGCCTAGTTAAACTGTGGAACTCACTCCCACAGGAAATAAAATTTAAAAAATTCCTTCCAGTTGTACCTTAGAGACCAACTAAGTTTGTTTTTTGGTATGAGCTTTCGTGTGCATGCACACTTCTTCAGATACGCTGAAACAGAAATCACCAGACCCTTATATCTAGTGAGAGGGTGGAGAGGGGTATTGCTCAGAAGGGTGGTGGGAATGGGTGATTGGCTGGTATGTTACGATATGGATGCAATGCAGCTGCAAAGTGCTAGCTTGAAAAGTAAACATGATGGGAATGTTGGGACTGCCCATGGGAAACAGAGGGACAGTCAATTCACAGTGTGAAGCACCGGAATTAGCTCAGAGTGTAATATGAGCTCTTCCGTTTATTCCTGTCCAGGAAGTGCAGGAAGTTTTTGTCACTAGACTGCTGGAGTTTGAAGAGAGCAGTCATGTTTTTTTGTAATGCTGCAAAGACAGAAATAAAGGCATGTAAATACATTTCTGTCTATCTCTTTCCCCTGCCCGGGGGGGGGGGGTAGGAAAGAGGGGTGTGTTCTTCTCACACTGAGGAGGATCGCCTATTGCGACCTAGCCTGGATCTTGCTGGGGAATGCAGCCAGGGAGTTCAACAGGAGATCAAGCTGGGTGCCTGGGAGAGTTGCCAGTTTCTCCTGATATGGGCTTGATTTCATGACATGGTAGGTGTGATAAACTTGTTGATGACTATTAATGACTGCAATTGGTCTTACAGGAAAAGCAAGGGGTGAGATGGCTAAAAATAGCTATATAATGTATAATGAGATAAGAATCCAATGTCTCTATTCAGACCTGGTCTCTCCATGGTTTTAAGTTTGGCAATAAGTTGCAATTCAGCAACTTTTCTTTCCCGTCTACCTACCTCATATTTACGGGACTGCCTCTCCTGGTCTGCCCCACAGATGACCTTAAGGTCCATGAATAATCATAGTTTAGAGGTCCCAGGCCCTAAGGAAGTCAAATTATCCTCCACCAGAGCCAGGGCCTTCTCAGTGATGGCTCCGACCTGGTGGAGTGCTCTGTCCCATGAGACTAGGGCCCTGCAGGATTGAACTTCCTTCCGCAGGGCCTGTAAGACAGAGCTATTCCACCTGGCTTTCAGCTTGAACTTAGCCTGATTTTTTATTCCCCTTCCTTCCCTCCCCCTCCCCTTTTTATGAAGATTACCCACTCTGGGATCCCACAGCTAATTCTCCCCTGGTCTCCTCACTGGTCCAAATAGGACTAATTTAGCCAGCTAGCCCTGGTGATCATCTAATGTTTATTGGATGGGTTTCCCCCCTAAATTGATTTTTGAATTCTGAATTTATTGTTACTCACGTTTTATACTGTATTTTATGCTGTTTTTGTTGCATCAATTAAGTGTTTTAAATTTGTTGTTAGCTGCCCTGAGCCTGGTTTTCTGAACCGGGAAGGGCGGGGTATAAATAAAAATTTATTATTATTATAACCTGTAACTAGAACCACAGGAAATGGTCCACCCATTTGGGTGGCTTTAAAAGAGGACTGGACAAATTCACGGAGGAGGAGACGGCAGTCAGTGGCTTTTCTCTTTTTCCCACAAGCACATCTGGTTGGCCTCTGTCAGAGCAGGGTGCTGGACTAGTTGGGCCCCTGGCCGGATCCAGCTGGCTCTTCTCAGGTGCTGAGCAGTCCCCAGACTGAGAACTGAAAGGGCTAATTGAGTTGGCACTTCCTCCGACTGATTCTCCTCATCTCCTCCATGGACCTCGGGTTCTGCCCTGAGCTTCTTGAGCAGGAAATGCTTCTATTTTTGACATGAATCTGCCTGGCGCTCTAATGGCAATAATGAATCAGAAAAGTCTTCTGCCTCTAACAGCCTCTGCCAAATACTTAAATGATTTTATCACAAGCCCTGCAATCCCTTTCCTGGGCGAGCAGCTTTATGACCTAGAACTCTCCGGAGATTCGGCTGCGCAGCCATCGACACAATGCAATTGCTTTGCCTCTGCACAAACTTTCATTACTTTTCAGGGCATCTTCTGCTCTGTGCAAAGGTGAACGCGATTCCCCAGGCCCACCAGAACTTGGGCACAGTTGATAATGCAGCCTCCCTCTCAGGTTTACATTATTTAATGGCCCTGTCACACGGCAAGTGGAGGAGAAGGTTTCTTTCCCCCCTCCCTGCCTCCAGGTGACTTTGCTTCTCTAGCTGGGCTGGTGCTCTTCCTGGTCAGGAAGAAATGAGATGAAACCCAAACACTGCGAGTCAATTCAGCTTCACAAATCACTTCGCACCAAGGCTGAACCCAGGCTGGAAGTTTTTAAAACATACAATTGTAAAGTTTGAAGGTCCCCCAATCTACTTCAAGGCCCAACAATGCAAGAATCCTAACAAAAGCCATCTTGAAGTGAGTTGCAGCACGCTGTGGGGTGCATGTCTGAATGCACAAGGGTGTCCACCACGCACGTGGATTCAACACGCAGCTCTGAGAAGGGTGGGACCTTTTCATATAATCACAGAGTTGGAAGGGACCCCAAGGATCATTTAGCACAACCCCCAGGAATCATGGCTGAAGAATCCGACAGGCGGCCATCCAAGCTTTGCTTAAAAGCCACCAGTGAAGGAGACTCCACCTTCCAAAGGAGCTCATTCCCTGTCCTAAGCACACCAGAAGAGCCTGCTGGATGAGGCCCATGGCCCATCGAGTCCAGCATCCTCTTCTCACTGTAGCCAAAGAGAGGCCTGTGGGAAATCTCCAGGAGGGCCTGATCCTGAAGGCCATCTCCCCTCCTGGGGTTTCCAGCAACTGATATTTAAAAGCATTGCTGCCTATAGCTGCTCAAGCAGCTCTTGCCCTCAGAAAGTTCATCCTCACCTTTTGCACATTTTTAATACCTGTTTTTAATTTCCCATCAACAATGTTAATGTGTAACATGGCTGTCAATTGTTCTCATTCTCTCTGTGTGTCCCAAACAAAAAAAGTGGTGTTTTTCAAATGTCCCCCACCCTTTTTTGGTCTTTCCCATGCAGTTTTGGGTCCTCAAGAATTTTAGAGTACAATTTAGAATAAATTTCTCCTGATATACACATTTGTGTGTGTTATCTTCCTTCTAGTGGGTCTGAAAAAAATGCTTTTTATATGGCAGGTGGCACTGAGGATGAGTTGATGGAGCCCAGAAGAAGTCGAGGTCATAGCGCCCCCCCCCCCATTGGATCATGAGCATGGGGGGGGGGGAGTAGGAAGACAGAGCCCATCTGCAATGGTGCAGCAAACAGAGGCTCCTTGGCTTTGAAGAGGCGCCTACCTTGGTTTCCCCTCCGCGCCTCCTTCCCTGCCTTTTTATAGTAAGCAGCTTGGTTGCTATTGAGCCATTTAACAGGCTAAGACTGTTGGCTTTACTGCATCTTTAAATCTTCATGAGTTTTCCATACAGGGATAATTTCAGTGATCTGGTGTGTAAACTGAGCTCCGTGAGCTGGAAGCCTAAGAAGGCAAAGGAAGTTTTCCAGCTGAAGACATCCGGCTTCAAAAACAAGGGGGAGAAACAAAATAAAAAAATTCCTTCCAGTAGCACCTTAAAGCCCAACTAAGTTAGTTCTAGGTATGAGCTTTCGTGTGCATGCACACTTCTTCAGATACAGATGTATCTGAAGAAGTGTGCATGCACACAAAAGCTCATACCTAGAACTAACTTAGTTGGTCTTTAAGGTGCTACTGGAAGGAATTTTTTTATTTTGTTTTGACTATGGCAGACCAACACGGCTACCTATCTGTAAGGGGGAGAAACTTCTTCTTCTTCTTTGGTCAAGGCTGTTCTCCAACTGGAGCGCTCGCAGGCCCGTGTTTCCCAGTTATCGGTGTTTATACTACATTTTTTAAGATTTGCCTTGAGACAGTCTTAAACCTCTTTTGTTGACCACCAGCATTACGCTTTCCATTTTTAAGTTCGGAATAGAGTAGTTGCTTTGGAAGACGATCATCAGGCATCTGCACAGCATGACCAGTCTAATGAAGTTGATGTTGAAGAATCATTGCTTCAACACTGGTGATCTTTGCTTCTTCCAGGACACTGGTATATAATAATAATAATTTATTATTACGGTCAGAGATGAGCTTGTAAAATGCATAATGGGTCTGCACTCCCAAAAGCAAAGCAGACATTTAAAACAATATACAGCAATGGCTTACATGTTTTAAAAATGCAATAAACGCGTAAACACATAAACACATAAAATCTTTAGGAAAAACTACCATAGGAAATTGGCCCAGAGTCACCCATGGGTCCGAGTATGGGGATTTTCTTGATGGGCTAATTTGTATTGGGGGATGGTCTGCGCCTACAGATCTGTAGACAGAATCTGGTGACCATCCAGGTCATCTTATGATCTTTACCTAAAAGGAGAAGATCGAATTTGTGTTTTACCGGAGGGACACTGATATTAGTTTGCCTGTCTTCCCAAGTGATGTGAAAATTTTTGGGAGACACCGTTGATGGAAAGTGGTCCATGTTTCACAAACATACAGTAAGGTTGGTAGTACAATAGCTTTGTAAAGAAGCATTTTGGTTTCCCTGAGAATGTCCTGGTCCTCAAACACTCTGTACTTCATTTGGGAGAAGGCCGCACTGCTGGATTTCAGGCGATGCTGGATTTTGGCATCAATGTTGGCCCTTGTGGAAAGATAACTGCCCAGGTAGGAGAAGTGATCAACATTCTCCAACGTTACACCATTGGGTTGGATCTTTGGTGCTGCAGAGGGGTTGTTTTGTACTTGTTGGTGCAGCACTTTGGTATTTTGGATGTTGAGTGACAGGCCAAGCTTTTCGTAAGCTTCTGCAAAGATATTTAGGATGGTTTGGAGGTCATCCTCTGAGCGTGCGCACACTACATTGTCATCAGCATACTGAAGCTCTATGACGGAAGTTATGGTAACCTTCCTCTTTGCCACTTGGGGGCTGCTTCATGTGGCCTTCCCCCCAATGTGCCCATGGTCAGCAGAACTGGCCCTGATGCAAATGCCCCATCAAACCTGTCCTGCATTGCTCAGAATTTATTCTTTTCATGAGCCAGCACCTGCACTGTGGAACTCCCTGCCTTTTGGTATTCAGCAGGAACCAAGACTTTGGCCACCTCATGAGAAGAGAAGACTCCCTGGAAAAGACCCTGATGTTGGGAAAGATTTATACTGTTGGGAAAGATGGAGGAATAGCTGTCAACTTTCAGATTGGAAAATAAGGGATCAGCAGCCTCGAAAATAAGGGATCAGTAGCCTCACCTGTCCTGGGGACAGCCTATGGGATATCTAACAATCCGGGATAGCAGCAGGAAACGGTGCTGGAATAAGGGAATAAGGGAATTTCCTGCAAAAAAAGGGAAGGTTGACAGCTATGGATGGAGGGCACAAGGAGAAGGGGACAACAGAGGGCGAGATGGTGGGACAGTGTTCTTGAAGCTACCAGCATGAGTCTGACCCCCCCCCCCTCCTAGCCAGGATGGCTGTGCTCCGCGTCCCGTTAATATACCAGCTGCTGGAAACTCCAGAAGGGGAATCCTGTGTTTGAATCCTGCTTTCAGGTTTCCCCCTGGTGCATCTGGAGGACCGCTGTGAGGAGGAGGTGAAGAAAGAAAGAAAGAAAGAAAGAAAGAAAGAAAGAAAGAAAGAAAGAAAGAGGAGGAGAAAGGAGGCGGAGGAGGGCTGGGATTTGCGCTCTCCTCCAGTCCCCAACTCGTTTGCAAAAGGCAGGAAGGGTTAATTGCTGTTGGCTTAATTAGCGAGACTCGTGTTTGCTGGAGGGGAGGCGAAGGCAGTTCCGAGCTGCGCCTCCTTCTCCCCGGAGTCTCGTTACCTCCGTCACTCGGCGTGTCTCCTCCTTTTACAAGGGAGGGGACAGACGGGGCCCCCACGTCCCGCTAATGAAGAGAGACGGGCTGGGAATTGTCGGGCGGCTAAGGGGGAAGGAGAGGAAAGACTGGGAAGGGGGGCGAGAGGGAGGGAGACCCTTCTTGGCAAGAGAGGCGCAGTGGGTAGCAGGGTCAGGGGGTGCCCCGTGTGGGAAAATTCTTGTCACCCCCCCCCCAAACACAAACACACACATCGATTTTTTGATTTATTTATTTTTGCGTTTGACTTTATTTCATATTCTCTTACAAAGGAATGTGGATTCTGGGCCTCTGATAACAAGTAAGGGACTGTGGACAGATATTTAAATCTACATAATGGATTGTGTTTTGGCTTGTGTTGTTTTATTTCTATTTATTGTTTATTTAATAAAATTTATTTTAAAAAGCAACCTGCAAAGTGGTTTACCAAAAGAAAAAACACACCACAGCAGTAAAATCAAGAAAGATTAACAGGTGTCCCTACACACCCCCACCCCCACCCCTTTTGTGGTTTCCAAGACCCACAGATTTTCCTGAAGTTTTTTCTTTCCTCCTTTTTGCTTGGAGGGGGGGGGGTCGTTGTGTGCAGCAAGAACTGTTTCTTGGGGGTGTTTGTGTTTTATTCACTTTGGGGAGTGTATGTAACGATCAATATATCACCCAGCCCTCCTCCTGAATGCCAGTTGCTGGAAGCCACAGGAGCAGAGAGCTCAGCTGGAGGGCTCCCTAGGGGGCACCTGGGAAGCCACTGCAAAGACAGGATCCTAGACTAGGTGGGCCTGATCCAGCAGACTCTTCTCATGGTTTTACACAATGAAAAGTTAACCGTATTCTCATCTTGAAGCTCCTGCATGTTAGTTATGTGGGATGTAACATAAGCAGTCAAGTACAACACTTCCTGTTTGCCCAGAGTGGACACCCAGGAGGATGTTACTGCAGCCAGGAGGACTTCCTGCCACACCTGTCTGGAGCATCCTCCCCCTGCATGTGACCAGGTAGGTGGGCATGACCCTGGCAGACCCCGTCAAAGGACTGGTCACTCAGCCATCATCCTCTTTGATGCCATGCTCTCTAGATCTCTTGATGTCTTTTGCTGTCTGCTGGATCTCGGCCAGCAGCACATGGGCTCCTTCCCATATGGGATGAACCCAAACTCTCTACTGTAATTACAAGCTAAAGCCTGCCTTCAGGATCATACTGTGAATTGAATGTAAGTAAACTTCTCATTATCTTTAAGAGAAGACTGTTGTGTCTTTATTCTTTTTAAGAGGGATAAAAGGGGAATGTACCAGGATCAAACCCAATATGGACAAGCCAGACTGGATTGCTTAACTCAAGAGAGTCAAACGAATCTACCAACCAGCTTCCTGCAATATACAGGGGAATGTACTCTGCTACCAGCTCACTAGCGTGAGGGAGGAAGGATAATATTTAATCAATATATTCTCTCCTACTATCCACAACATTCCCACACGTTAGAGAGCAAAAAGCTGCATGGAAGGAATCTTGATCTATCCTTACAATCTCATTAAGTTTCCTCCCTCCCTGCTCCGTGTTACGGATGCGAAAAATAACACACAATGCCACTACCGAGCTTCAGGAGGAGGTGGGGTTGCGGGCTCTCGACCCCGCCCACACTCCCGCGGGGCTGGCGTCAGCCTCGCGGGAAGCAGGGATTCCCCTTGTAGGTTTCCCCGCTCGCCAGCCAATCGGCTGGCGGCAGGGGCGGGCCTTCTAGAGGCCACTTAAGGTCGGGGCAGCCCTTGGCTCACCCCTTTTCTCCTTCGCAGCTGACGCGGTTTTCCCACCCACCCACCCTTTAGGTTTGCCCTTTGGCATTGCTATGGGCTTCGGCTGGTCGCCGCAAGGGGCCAAGTAGGAATTTTTCCATTTGGCTAATTGGCTGTTTCTTGGAGCCACTTGGTTTTTTCGCCTACCTCTTAGCAAATTGTCACAACTTCCTCGGTTTTGGCGGTAGGCATTGGCAGGGGTATTGTCATGCAAATGAGATCGGGGGGGGGGGAGGAGCGCCATCACCTCCCCCAATGCCTGAAGGGTAGTTCGTTAAAGGACTCCGAGGGGCGACGCCTCGTCCGAAACCTACGGAGGCTAGGGCCTAAAACGCGCCCCCGAGCGGTAACCCCTCGGGGAGCGCCTAGGGATATGCATCTCGGGTTAGCTCCCCCTGTTGGTGTTTAACCCTTCCCGGTTAGACCGGATAGTCGGATAGGGGCCAATGCCTAATGCCAATACCTCTCTTACCTGTAATCAATAAAGTTGTGGCCATTTTCGCCCATTAACCTAAATACTTGTGTCCTGTGTCTTCATTTATTCCACTTGTGGGGGGGGGGGGGGAGGGAATAGCCATGCAAACTTTGATGATGAAACACAAAAGCGAATCTTGATGCCCCTGCAATCGCATCAGGTTGGGTTGATTTGTTTGGTCGTGTTTTTACTGATGTGGAAGTGTGCAGAGCGGTGGTGCAAAGGGAGAAGAAGGCGTGAAGGAAATGAGAGAGGCAACAAATGGGACGTGGTGCACTCCTAGCTACAGAATTTGGAAATAAAAAACCAGAGCGACGGGGGATGCCTAATAGAGCGGTTCCACTTCGGAAGCAAGAGCAGGTAATTTGAAATCCCGGCATCCGGGGAGAAATTCAGAAGAGGAGCACGGAGGAAGCAATTCCAAGTCACCCAGCAAAGAAAGGCTGCTCTTATTAGTTGAGGGTGGGGCATTTCTCCGGAGGCTTTAGCATGTGGCATTTCTGCAAACAGAGAATGTTAAATTTTAGCACAGCCATAGAGAACACAGCAGCCATCTTCCCTCTCTCGGTTATCTCCATCCTGTTAATTTTGCAGGGCCTGATATTAGAAGCATCTGATCAACGCGAGCGTGAAGTGAGCCGTGATCTTGTTGGAACATTGGCTTTAATCATGGAGTGATTCGCTTAAGGAAAACGACACTCCTCTGATTCCGTATTCAGCAAGGATCTTTTGGGAAGGGCTGAGAGGAGAGTGAGAAATGGAGAGAGAGATTTATCATAGAATCGGAGAGTTGTGAGGGGCCTACAGGGTCATCTAGTCCAACCCCCTGCAATGAGGAATCCCAGCTGAGGAATCCCTGATGGGTGGCCGTCCAAGCTCTGCTTCAACTCCTCCAGGGAAGGAGAGTCCACCACTTTCCAAGGAAGTCCACTCCACTGTTGAACAGCTCTGTCAAAAACTTCTTCCTGCTGTTGAGTCAGAATCTCCTTTCTTGTAACTTGAGCCCATTGAGTCAGGTCCCACCCTCCAGGGCAGCAGAAAACAAGCTTGCTCCACCTTTCATGTGACAGCCCTTCAGATATTTGAAGAAAGCTATCATATCTCCTCTCAGTCTCCTTTCCAGGCTAAATGTACCCATTTCCCTCAACCATTCCTCATAAGGCCTGCTTTCCAGAATCTTGATCATCTTGGTTGCCTTCCCTTCATCTGGTGTGAGGAACTGACCAGCAATAAATCACACGGAGTAAGTGTGTTTAACTCTTTATTAGAAGAAACAAGGTCAGCTCAAGAGGGTTAGGTCTAATGAGCGCACCAGTTCTTCTCAGTAGACCTTGCCCATATGAGACAGTTGGGGGGAAGATTGAAGGTCCCTGCTTTCCCACAGCTGCCTAAGTCTCTTTCTCTCCAGGGACCTTCCCAAGCAATCTGAGACTATGTCGCTGTGCCTTTCTTTGCTCCTTCCACTTCTTACCTCTTCTGATCCTAGGAGATTGAGTGGAGGGGAGCTTGTCACAGCCGAAGAGAGAAACCCTGGCTTCTTCACCTGCCTGACTCATCTCTGCTTCTTGGCCTCCCTCTTCTCCCTCTTCTCCTGCTCCTGATTCTGAACTTCTCTCTGCCACAGACTCTCCCCGTTCTCTAATCCCTGTTACCTCTTCAGATTCTAATGCCTCCTCCATCCAGTTTGCTCTCTTTTCTCTCTCTGACCACTCATTGTCGTCCCACCACCACTCCCCAGACTCTGAGCCTTCTTTCCTTGGTGGTTCCCCAGCTGGTGCCTCCCACCTTTCTGCTTCCAGCTTTCCCATGACATCTGAACACTAGATTTCTTTTGATGCAACCTACTAAGGGACGTGGGTGGCGCTGTGGGTTAAACCACAGAGCCTAGGGCTTGCTGATCAGAAGGTCGGCGGTTCGAATCCCCGTGACGGGGTGAGCTCCCGTTGCTCGGTCCCTGCTCCTGCCCACCTAGCAGTTCGAAAGCACGTCAAAGTGCAAGTAGATAAATAGGTACCACTCTGGCGGGAAGGTAAACAGCGTTTCTGTGCGCTGCTCTGGTTCGCCAGAAGCAGCTCAGTCCTGCTGGCCACATGACCCGGAAGCTGTATGCCGGCTCCCTCAGCCAATAAAGCGAGATGAACACCACAACCCCAGAGTCGGTCACGACTGGACCTAATGGTCAGGGGTCCCTTTACCTTTACCCCTTGACTGAAAGTTTCCTGAAGAGTAAAGCTGGTCAGGTGTGAAATGATCTCTGACCTGCCTGTGGAGCAGGACAGAGACTGGGACCTAGAGGTGAAGTGATGACCTGCCTCGCCTTGAGATTTTCCCCATCCCAGAAGCTTGGCTGACCTGCCAAGGTTAGAGGTTTGCCCTTCGGACAACCACAGTGACCAAGTGATACGATCCTCATCGCCTAAATGACCATGTGTCCCAGAAACTAGTCAGTCTGAAGAGGTAGGCAGCTGAAGGTAATAAATGCTAACATCTCCCAGGCCTCCCTGCTACAAGTGAGCCTGCCTTTCCCGGCCCCTCTGGAGAGGGATGCAAATCAGGAGTTGTAAGTACAAAGAAATCTTGCTGCAATGAAAGACAGGTGATGGTACATCACGCCTTGGGGACGAGTCTTCTTCCTGCTCCCAGGCTTCTCATCAGAAAGGTTGTTTGTCATTATTGCTTATTGGTGCTCTGGCTCCCGGGGACTAAAAATAACCTCCGTTTAGGGCGCCCGGCAAATGTTGCTGTGATCCCAGTCAGGCGCTTGCGGCAGCCTGATTAGGAGAGCCATTTGCTTCTGGCACGGAATAATAGTGTTCGAAAGCTCAGCACCAAATGGCCTTGACATTTCCCGTTAGGGTAGCCGCACCTCAAGACAAAAAGAATGAGAGAAAGGCAGAGAAAGGGGGGGGGAGTGGTGCAGAACAGCACTGTCAGGCTGGTGGGGCATGCAGACTCCAAAACCTGGATGGACCAAAAGCTTGCCCCACAGTAATAGTGCCACTGTATTCTGCTCTGGTCAGACCTCACCTGGAGTACTGTGCCCAGTTCTGGGCACCACAGTTCAAGAAGGACACTGACAAACTGGAACGTGTCCAGAGGAGGGCAACCAAAATGGTCAAAGGCCTGGAAACGATGCCTTGTGAGGAACGGCTAAGGGAGCTGGGCATGTTTAGCCTGGAGAAGAGGAGGTTAAGGGGTGATATGATAGCCATGTTCAAATATATAAAAGGATGACACATAGAGGAGGGAGAAAGGTTGTTTTCTGCTGCTCCAGAGAAGCGGACACGGAGCAATGGCTCCAAACTACAAGAAAGAAGATTCCACCTGAACATTAGGAAGAACTTCCTGACAGTAAGAGCTGTTTGACAGTGGAATTTGCTGCCAAGGAGTGTGGTGGAGTCTCCTTCTTTGGAGGTCTTTAAGCAGAGGCTTGACAACCATATGTCAGGAGTGCTCTGATGGTGTTTCCTGCTTGGCAGGGGGTTGGACACGATGGCCCTTGTGGTCTCTTCCAACTCTATGACTCTATGATTCCTTTTTTAATGGTAGGGTTTTGTGATACGAAGGGAGAAATAGCAGCTGAAGAGGGCTAGCCTCTCCTAGAGCACTAAGAAACAATACAGGGCCATTGAGAGCCACTGGCAATCCTAGAGAAATGTCCTCCCCGCTTGCCCTAAGCTGTGACCAGAGATTGGAGATTTGGAGAGGAATCCTTGGGGGCCTTTGGCAAAAGGCTTGGGACAACTGAGGAAAAGGGCAGATCCATCTTGGGCAGGCTGGCTGAAGGCAGGGAAGCAGAGTTTCCTGGGACTCTGGTGCTGCCCTGATGTGGGGAAGAAGCCCCTGGAGATGCCCATGCTGTGACTCCCTCCATCCAAACTTAGGTGCAAATATTTTTTGAATAATGTTTATTAAGAATTTCAGCATAACAATTTATCGAAAACATATCATCCTCATCCCCCCCTATTTTCCCCTCCCCCTCCCCCACCCCCGCCCAGACTTCCTTCAGCTCCTCTCTCTAGTTTTTCAGCACATGTTATTCTCTGCATATTGTAAAATTGTAAAGATCCTTAATTTATCTATCTATGTTACCAATAATAAATTTGTGTTTGTTTATTCAAAACCTGCCAAGGAGTCCAGTTCATTTTGTTGCTTCTTTAAGAACTTTGTAAAAGGTTCCCATTCTTCTTTAATGTCACAGTTGTCCTTATCATGGAGTTTGTGCATCAATTTCGCCAGTTCCACATAGTCCATCAGTTTCCCTTGCCACAGTTCTTTTGTTGGGATTTCTTCATTCTTCCATCCTTGTGCTATTAAGACTCTTGCCGCCGTTGTCGCATACATGAAGATGTTCTTCAATTTCCTTGGCAGGTCTTTTCCTACAATCCCTAACAAAAATGCTTCAGGCTTTTTTACAGCATCCACCATATTACTTAAAGCCACACCAGTCTGTGCTGCGTCTTGCTTCTCAAAGGAACACAGAACCTGTTTGTTGCCCGGAACCACCAGGAACCTTGCAGCTGGGCAGAGAATGAGGGTGGTGCTCAGTTTTATACAAACCTTTCAAGCTTAAATGGAATTGCCTTATAGCAACAACAAATAACTCTCCCTCCCACCCTCTCCTGCCGGAGTGCGGATTTTCCTCTAAGTAAAATAGACCTTCTACCCAGCTCTAAGTTTCCACAAGCATCAATAATTTAATTAATTGAAAGTGTTGTTCCTTTTCAAGGCCTGTGAATCAGAGCCAACTCTGCCATGAGCCCAGTGAGGCAGGTGCTTCCGTGGCAGGTTTTTTTGGAGGAACAGATCAGGGTCCCAGAGCTCACCTGCTTCCTCCCACCCTGACTGACCACCTGACTAGGAGGCACAGGCTATCTAGCAGAGGAAGGAAGGAAGGAAGGAAGGAAGGAAGGAAGGAAGGAAGGAAAGAAAGAAAGTACTGGGGGGGGGGGAGGTGGACAGGAAGAGGCAGCAGTGGAAGGGAGACTTTGCAGGGGGCTGTAAAATAGAGGGAAGCATCCCTAGGTGGGACTGGACTGCCAATCCTTTTGAACTTAACAGGACGTGCAGCTAGGGGAGCATTCATAGGATTGGGCTGTAGGTCCCACTGAGCTCCAGAGCGGTGCTTTTGCAGCAAATGCTCTGTGCAGGTGAGGGAAGGGGGCCACCCCACCCTGGAGCATGCTGGGAGTTCTGCTGCTTGTTGCAGTTTCTGTGGGATGTAATCCACTGGAGCAGTCAAGCACAACATTACCTGTTTGGTTAGAGTAGACATGCAGGGGAACGTTGGTCCAGCCAGTTTGAACTTCCTGTTACACCTGGCTGCAGCATCCTTCCTTTGCATGTGACCACTAGGTGGGCATGACCTTTTCCAGACCTGGTCAAAGGCCAAGTCACGTAGCCACCCTCCCTTCTTTCTCATCCTTTTTCCGCTTCCTCCTTCACCTGGACTCACCTGACTCTCAGCCAGCAGTCCAATGGTTATCTCCTATATGGGGTAAACCTATTTCTATGTACAGTATTTGTAACTTTAAGCCTGCCTTCAGGGATCACACGGTGCTCTGCCTGATCATGGGTAAACTTCTTTTTGTTATGTATGAATAAGACTGTGGTGTCTTCATTCTTTTAGGAGGGATTCAAGGGGTCTTACCAGGAACATCTCAATACAGTGGTACTTCGGGTTACATATGCTTCAGGTTATATACACTTCAGGTTACAGACTCTGCTAACCCAGAAATAGTGCTTCAGGTTAAGAACTTTGCCCCAGGATGAGAGCAGAAATTGTGCTCCGGCGGCGCGGTGGCAGCAGGAGGCCCCATTACCTAAAGTGGTGCTTCAGGTTAAGAACAGTTTCAGGTTAAGAACGGACCTCCGGAACGAATTAAGTACTTAACCCAAGGTACCACTGTATGGGCAAGCCAGAGTCTTAAGAGACTCACACGAGTCTGCAACCAGCTTTCTGCTGTGTAAAAGGGGGAAGTCACTCTGCTGTATGAAGAAACTTGCTGGAGCGAGTTAGGAAGGATAATATTAATCAATATATCCTCTCCTGTTACCTACAGCATCCCCACAGTTTCCGCAAGAGAACAAAACCAAACCGGGTTGGGGGGGAGGGGGAGAGAGTCTAGATGCGATTCTGGATTTTGTTATGCAAAGTCCACTCCAAAACGGAAAGAGGATTTTGTGGAGTCTACCTTCCCGAACTGCCTTCCCAGATATGTGGCAAGGAAGGCTTGGCTTTCCCTGCCTTCGGCTCCCTTCAGCCCTCCCTTCCATTTCCCTGACGTTTCCTTACCTGATAATTTCCACATTTTATGTGATCTTACACTCAACGTAAAAGCTGCTTCTGAAGATCCACAGGGATCTCGCAGACATTTAGTCCTCGTTCCTCCTTTAATTGCTCCCAGAAAAAAAGGGAAAAAATCATTTGCAACCCTGTTCACGCAGAATATTTGTGCTATAATTTCCCCATCATTTTCCTGGATCACACAATGCAATGCAATTTGAGGTGGTCTTCCAGCATGAATTTCTTTCCTGTTGTTCTCAGGGGGGAAACAGGAGCCTGCCTGCATACAGAGAGTTGTGACAAGTCCAAAGATGTCTGCTGTGGTCTTGAACCACGCCCAACGGTGTGAATGAATGAATTTCTGCGTGATCTGGTGGTATATTGAGCAAAAAAGCCTCAATTCCATAATTCAACAGGCAAAGCAGCATAAAAGGAGCATTGGAAACTGTGACAGAAGCCCTAGCATTGTAATGAGGGAAAGCTAGGGCAGTAATCCCCATGTCTGAATACATCTTTGCTTCAGAGGCAACTTATTTTATGTATTGTAACCAGCTCTGAACCTACGGAAATCAGAATGGTAAAGTGAGGAAATAGAAAATGAGAGAATTGCATAGGATTAAAGGAGAAGTACTTGAAAATGATTTACAGGTGGTATTTAACTCCGAGTAAGCTTGCTAAGAAAAGGGATGCGGGTGGCGCTGTGGGTTAAACCACAGAGCCTAGGACTTGCTGATCAGAAGGTCGGCGGCTCGAATCCCCGCGACGGGGTGAGCTCCCGTTGCTCGGTCCCTGCTCCTGCCAACCTAGCAGTTTGAAAGCACGTCAAAGTGCAAGTAGATAAATAGGTACTGCTCCGGCGGGAAGGTAAACGGCATTTCCATGCTCTGCTCTGGTTCACCAGAAGCGGCTTAGTCATGCTGGCCGCATGACCCAGAAGCTGTACGCCGGCTCCCTCGGCCAATAAAGCGAGATGAGCGCCTCAACCCCAGAGTCGGCCACGACTGGACCTAATGGTCAGGGGTCCCTTTACCTTTACCTAGGCTTGCTAAGATGTACAATACTGAATTGGATAAGTGCTGGAGATACAATGAGGTGGAGGGAACGTTTTTCCATATGTTGAGAACCTGTAAAAAGGTAAAAGAATATTGGGAAACCATCCATTATGAATTGAAAAAAAAATGTTTAAAAGTACTTTAAAAAAAAACAAAAAACAAACAAACCAGAGTCCTTTTTGTTGGGGATAATTCAGACGGAAATTCCCAGGCGTCAAAAAAGGCTCTTTATGTATGCCACTTCTGCGGCCCATGTTTTGTTTGCCCCAAAACGGAAAACAAGCGAAGTCCCAACTAAAGAAGAATGGCAACTTAAACTGATGGAATATGCACAGCCTCCTGATCTAACATATAGAATAAGAGAACAAGAAAAAAGAAGATTGGAAAATGTTTATTGAATATATGGGGGGAAATTGTGTACACTTGAAAGCGTTGGCAGCATTAAGATAAATTCAACAGTGTAAACAAGTTTTGATGGATGCAATAATGGAATACTGAATGGTTTGGCTTACGTAAAATATGCCAAATGAACGATGGAAAGAGAAGAAGGGAAATCATTGACATTTTTGGTTGAAAACAGCAGTTCAGGCCCTCCCTCCAGAGCAGGAGAAAACAAGCTTGCTCCCTCTTCCACGTGGCAGCCCTTCAGGTACTTGCAGAGCTGGAAGGAAACTCCAGGGATCCTCTAGACAACTCCCTGCAATGCAGGAACCAAAGCTCCAGAATCCCTTTCTAATTAAAGCGTATCAGAGTCAATTGCCATTTTCCACTCCACTTTTTCTGGCATAAAAGGTCCATTTCTGATTATTAGTCTTATTGCAAATAAAACTCAATCAATCTTTGCCTTTGGGCTTCTGGAAGGAGGAGAGGAAGTTCAGCTTTGGCATCTGCTCTTCTGAAAAGCAGATTGATCTCAAATCTCATCATGGCTCGTTAAACTTCGCAGGAGAGTCTTTGGCAGTTTTGCTTTCCTCCCCCCCCCCATCTCAGAGACACATTGACAAAATGATCTGCTTCTTAATGATTAGTTAAAGGCCCTTTCATCATTCTTGTAATTAACAATATGCAGTTACAATGAACCTAGGAAAAGATTTGTGATATTTCTGTGCCAGCAAAAGTCCAGATTCATTCTGAAAAGGGAGGAGGGCAGGGAGGGAAAGTTTTATTGAATGTTATTTTTATTAATAATAATAATAATAATAATAATAATAATACCCCGCCCATCTGGCTGGGTCTCCCCAGCCACTCTGGGTAGCTTCCAACAAAATATATAATAAAATAGTCATTCCGATTTTAAAAGCTTCCCTCAACAGGGCTGCCTTCACATCTGGTGGGAGGGCGTTCCACAGGGCGGGTGCCACCACCAAGAAGGCCCTCTGCCTGGTTCCCTGCAATGTCACTTCTCACGGGGGGGGGGGGGGACCACCAGAAGGCCCTCGGTGCTGAATCTCAGTGTCCGGGCAGAATGATGAGGGTGGAGACGCTCCTTCAGGTATACTGGACCGAGGCTGTTTAGAGCTTTAAAGGTCAATACCAACACTTTGGATTGTGCTCAGAAACATACTGTAGGTCTTTCAGGACCGGTGTTACATGGTCCTGGCGGCCGCTCCCAGTCACCAGTCTAGCAGCCGCATTCTGGATTAGTTGCAGTTTCCGGGTCACCTTCAAAGGTAGCCCCACACAGAGTGCATGGCAGTAGTCCAAGCGGGAGATAACCAGAGCATGCACCACTTTGGCAAGACAGTCCGCGGGCAGGGAGGGTCTCAGCCTGCATACCAGATGGAGCTGGTAAACATCTGCCCTGGATACAGAATTGACCTGCGCCTCCATGGACCTGCACCTCCACGATGACTCCCAGGCTGCGCACCTGGTCCTTCAGGGGCACAGTTACCCCATTCAGGACCAGGGAGTCCTCCACACCCGCCCTCCTGTCCCCCAGAAACAGTACTTCTGTCTTGTCAGGATTCAACCTCAATCCGTTAGCCGCCATCCATCCTCCATAGCACTGAGGACAACATTGTACCTTGTGGCACAGCACGAAGGCAAGGGAGACTCCTAATGCGGAGTCTGCAGGGTGATGCAGCAACAGAAGAGGAGACTGAGAGGAGATATGATATCCATCTCCAAATATCTGAAGGGAAGTCACATGGGAAATGGAGCCAGCCTGTTTTCTCCTGCTCCGGAGAGTAGGATCCGAACCAGTGGCTCCAAGTTACAAGAAAGGAGATTCTGACTAAGCATCTGGAAGGACTTTTTTGTGGTAGGAGCTGTTCAACCGTGGAGCAGATGTCCTCAGAAGCTGGTGCCCTCTCCTTCCTCTCAGCTGCTTAATTAATGGAAGATGTTGGACCTTTATAAAGGAGCTGTAAAGAAAACGACAAACAACCTGGGGGGGTTGGGGGGGAGGAGAGCAGTTGATATAAAATCTTCCATAGGAGAGAACATGTTTTCAGGAAGGTGAGAGTGGTAAAGTACAAAATTTATACCCCCCCCCAAAAAAAACAGGTGGGGGGAGAAAAGCCTGACTGTGCTTGCATGTGGTGGAAATGTCTTCTTCTTTGGCGATCACTCATAGCCGAGTAAGATTGTCTCCCATAAACACAGTTTTAATAGTGGGTCTGTAAGTGACTGTGGAGGCCATTTCTGGATTCACACATCCTTCCACAGTGGGGACATTGGTTTCCAGGCAGGAGATAATCACAGTGTGGATTTGCCAAGCGTGCCTTCCTCTTAGCACGTTTCTCCCTTGCATCCTGAGTTCCAATGTCTTCAAGCCCATGAGACCTTTGGCAAAGGCTGTTTTCCATTCTGAAAATGTAGTTCCATGTTGAAACACCCTGTTGTTGTTGTTTTGTCGTTTAGTCGTGTCCGCCTCTTCGTGACCCCCTGGACCAGAGCACGCCAGGCCCTCCTGTCTTCCACTGCCTCCCGCAATTTGGTCAAACTCATGCTGGTAGCTTCGAGAACACTGTCCCACCATCTCATCCTCTGTCATCCTCTTCTCCTTGTGCCCTCCATCTTTCCCAACATCAGGGTCTTTTCCAGGGAGTCTTCTCTTCTCCTGAGGTGGCCAAAGTCTTGGAGCCTCAGCTTCAGGATCTGTCCTTCCAGTGAGCACTCAGAGCTGATTTCCTTCCGAATGGACAGGTTTGATCTTCCTGCAGTCCATGGGACTCTCAAGAGTCTCCTCCAGCACCTGAATTCAAAAGCATCAATTCTTCGGCGATCAGCCTAGAATCATGTAATTGTAGAGTTGGAAGGGACCCCGAGGGTCATCCAGCCAAGCCACCTGCAATGCAGGGATCCTGCCCCCAGCTGCCCCTGGGCGTGCTCAAACCACCAACCTCCTGGTGAATGGCCAGACGCAATGACTCACTGCACCACCTCCATGTGATCACACACAAACACAAACTCGATGTGCTCAAACCCAGGAAAAGCAAAGCCCCAGCGCTGGAGAGAGGTGAGAAAGGGGCCTCTCGCAGCCTTTTGGAAATCAGGCCGCCACTTCTTTGAGCAAGGATAATCAATTATTGCCTCTTTTATTTCTCGGATATTATGAAGCAAAGAAACCAATTAAGGAGGCAGCTATCAAGGCTCTTTCCAGGCGGCTGTGTGGAGAGCTCAGCAGAATTATTCCGTATGGAGAGGAATCCTATTAAGTGGCTCAAGCGGGGGGGGGGGGTGTCCTTGGGGGGGGGGGTGAAACACAGGAGATCGTGCCAATATGCTTTATGAGTTGCTTTTGTCAAGGGGGAGGGAAATTGCTCGTCGGCAGGAGGGATGAGTTGCCCCCCAAATTCACCCAGGGAACGTGCCTTGACTTTGATGGATTGATTTGCTCACCTTTGTGGGGAATGAACACCTAACTTATAACAAATTGATTTAAGGGCAATTATCGGAAGGTGTTGAAAGGGAAAGTACTGATTGGCTATCAACGGCCATTGCAAAAAGATCCATCACTGTTTCACTTCCAAGCATGGCAAGGCTGTCGCTGATGATGATTAGAATTTGTTAGTCACTTTATCATGTCCAGGGGAACCCAAAGTGACATTCCACTAAAGAAACAGGCAGAGAGAGATACAGTGGTACCTTGGTTCTCGAACTTAATCCATTCTGGAGGTCCGTTCCAAAACCAAAACATTCCCAAACCAAGGCGTGCTTTTCCATAGAAAGTAATGCAAAACGGATTAATCTGTTCCAGACTTTTAAAAACAACCCCTAAAACAGCCATTTAACATGAATTTTACTATCTAACGAGACCACAAAATGAAAGCAATAATCAATGTACTGTACTATAAAATAAAAGAGAATTGTAGATGATAAAAATTAAAAAAAAATCTTACCTGCACTGATTATAGTCATTGTTTGGAGGGGGGAGGGCTTTTATCCATTTCCACAGTCTCACCATCAATCAATCAATCAATCAATCAGTCAATTAATCAATTGCTGAATTGGGATCCACACAGTCACAAAAACAAATTAACTGAAAAAGCCTCAAAACAAAAAACACAAAATAAATAGCAAAAATGAAAGCACCAAATGTAAGCTCCAAATATCACCTCAGAACATTGCAATCGGAAACGGAAGGCTTGAATTACAACAGGGGGGTGCAAATGAGCAGCGCAACAGGAAACACAGGGGGACTCAAAATGGAGCATGTTTGGCTCCCAAAAAAAGGTTTGAAAACAAACACCTACTTCCAGTTTTGCAGCATTCGGGTTCCAAGTTGTTTGTGAACTAAGCTGTTTGAAAACCAAGGTACCACTGCACATTAAAACCAAGTGGAACAAATACATTAAAAACATCCTGCCCACTTCTAAAAAGCCACAGGTAGTTAAAGGCTAAAGTCCTGTCCTGATTGTAGAGGGATGTTTTCACCTGGTGCCTAAAGATAGGTAAGGAAGGTGCCAGGCAAGCCTCCCTGGGGAGAGCATTCCATAAGCAGGGAGCCACCACGAAAAAGGCCCGTTCTTGTGTTGCCGCTCTCCAGACTTCTCATTCCGATATGATCACACGGGAAGAAGGATATTGACAAGCTGTAAGGTGCACAGAGGAGGGCAACCAAGATGATCAAGGGTGTGGAACCCAAGTCTTGTGACAAATGATTGAAGGAGCTGGGTATGTTTATCTGGAAAAGTGAGGAGATATGATAGTCATCGTCCAATATCTCAAAGGCTGTCTCATGGAAGAGGCAGCAAGCTTGTTTTCTCCTGCACTGGAGGGGAGGACTCGAACCAATGGCTTCAAGTTACAAGAAAGGAGATTGCGACTCAACATACGGAAAACCTTTCTGACAATAAGAGCTGTTCCACAGTGGAACGGTCTCCCTTGGGAGGTGGTGGACTCTCCTTCCTTGGAAGTTTTCAAGCAAAGGTTGGATGGCCGTTTGTCAAGGATAAGCGACTGAACTCCCTGGAGTCTCTCATTGCTCCAAGACTGGGGTGACATGCAACCGCGTTTTAATACTCTTGAAAGTTCAGTTAGTTAGAGCATGGTGGTGATAATGCCAAGGTTGCAGGTTCGATCTCTGCATGGAACAGCTGCATATTCCTGCATATTCCTGCTGCTGCATCGTGAGTGCTTGGAGTGTAAGGCCTCTCCCTCCTCAGGCTAATTCCACCTGGCCTAGGGGGCGGGGCCCAGGCTCACCTCCATGATAGTTTTAAGGACACCGGTGCTGCTGCAGCAAATGCTAAAGATGTTTTATATATTTTAAAATGTTTTAAACGTGTTTTTATTGCTTATTTTGTTGTACCACCGTGAATGGTGGTTTTTATCTATGTATTCTTGTTTTGTTCTATCTTGTTCTGTTTTGGGGTGGGATATTGAGTGGGGTGGGGATTGGTTTTTGTTTGGGCACAATTGTTTTTTGGTTGTTTTGTCTTTCTATTTTGTAAATGGAGGTTATTATGAGGCTTGGGATTGCTACCGTGGAGGGGCGAGGGAGGTATGGCGGTGGGGGCAGATGTTATAAGCGAAGGGGATCGAGATACAGATATGCCCGTACCCCTTCCAATCTGCGCCCCATCCCGAGAGACGAGGGTAGGGTGAGCAAGGATTACTCACCTCCTTCACTGGTGTTGTGCAATGCCAGGTCTATAGGCAACAAAACCGCCACCCTGCGAGATTTCTTTACCTC
Source organism: Podarcis erhardii (assembly GCF_964252035.2). Lineage (NCBI taxonomy): Eukaryota > Metazoa > Chordata > Lepidosauria > Squamata > Lacertidae > Podarcis > Podarcis erhardii. The sequence continues at coordinate 874,473 of NC_138497.1, read as the reverse complement.
GCAGGGGGTCGACCTGGCTTGTGTGACGGAGACCTGGGTGCGCGAAGGGGTAACTGTTACCTTACGAGAGATGGCGCCCCCGGGTTTCTCCGTCCTCCACCAGTCACGGACTGTGGGCCGGGGGGGAGGGGTGGCATTATTAATCCGGGAAGATTGTTCTTTCAGGGCTCTACCATCGCCATCGATCCCCGGCATTGAATGTGTTGGCCTAGTGTGGGGCTCCGAGGTGAGCTTGGCTGTCTGGCTGGTGTACCGGCCACCTAGCGCACCAGCAGCCACCCTGTCAGGCCTGCTGGAGGCGGTGGCCGGCTGGGCCTTGGAGTTCCCTAACCTATTGGTATTGGGAGACTTCAACTTCCATGCTGATGCCGCTCCCTCCTCACAGGCTCTGGACCTGGTGTCTTCCATGGCGACACTAGGGCTCTCCGAGTTTGTTTCGGGCCCCACACATCAAGCAGGCCACACGCTGGATTTGATCTTTGGCGCCGGTATAGATGTGATCATGTCTCCTTCGATGAAGGTGCCATGGTCTGATCACTACGCTCTGAAAGCTAGGATTGACTTTCCATCCCCACCCTGCTTAGGTGGTGAGCCGATTTGGGCTCGCCCGCAGAGGCTGATGGACCCAGATAGATTCCGTCAAGCCTTGCGGGACCTTGCTCCCCCTGGCGACTCATTGACTGAGCTTGTTGAGGGCTGGAATACCCAGCTCCTGGCAGCCATCGATGAGATCGCACCTAAGCGCCCTCTGCGACCCCGCAGAAACCGGGCTCCCTGGTTTACCGAGGAGCTTCGGAAAATGAAGCGGGACCTCAGACGGCTAGAGCGAGTATGGCGGGGTGCCCGTGACGGAGCCTCAAGAACATCTTATATGGCTTTTATGAAAACCTATGAGATGGCAGTGAAGGCCGCTAAGAAGTCCTACTTCTCGGCCTCCATTGCATCCGCTAGCTCTTGCCCGGCGCAATTATTTAGTATAATTCGGTCTTTAACGTCCCTTGAAGGACAGCCAAATTTAAATAATAATCTGACACACAGCTGTGAGGCATTTGCGAGCTTTTTTGTGGAGAAGGTCCTGTTGCTCCGCCATGACCTCCCTGCCAATTTGGATACAATAAAGGAACTGGAGGCCCCTCGACTGTCCTCGGGTCCAGTATTGGACCACTTTGACCGGATATCTCCAGCCGATGTGGACAGACTCCTCCGAACTGGAAAGCCCACCACCTGTCCTCTTGACCCGTGCCCGTCATTTTGTCCCTTGGCACCGGGATATTCCCAGGGGAACTGAAGGAGGCAGTGGTGCGTCCGCTCTTAAAGAAAACATCATTAGATCCCTTAGATCTATCCAATTACCGCCCGGTCTCGAATCTTCCATTCCTGGGTAAGGTGATTGAGAGAGCGGTTGCTGAACAGCTTGGTAGGTTTCTGGATGAAACATCTGCTCTGGATCCATTCCAGTCCGGCTTCCGCGCTGGCCATGGGACCGAGACGGCTCTGGTCGCCCTAACAGATGATCTCCGCAGGCAGCTGGATCGAGGCGGGTCGGGGCTGCTGATTCTTCTAGATCTGTCAGCAGCCTTCGACATGGTCGATCACGAACTCCTGGACCACCGCCTTGCTGACGTGGGGATCCAGGGCACAGTCCTTCAATGGCTGCGCTCGTTTCTCTCTGGTCGGGGACAGAGGGTGGCGCTTGGGGGGGAATTGTCATCGCGCCACTCCTTGGTGTGTGGAGTGCCTCAGGGTGCGATTCTCTCCCCGATGCTTTTTAACATCTTTATGCGCCCCCTCGCCCAGCTTGTCCGGAGTTTTGGGCTGGGCTGCCATCAGTATGCTGATGACACCCAACTCTATCTGTTGATGGATGGCCATCCTGACTCAGCCCCAGACACACTGATCAGATGCTTGGAAGCTGTGGCTGGATGGTTACGTGGGAGCCGGTTGAAGTTAAATCCTTCAAAGACAGAGGTCCTCTGGCTGGGCCGGGACGATATGGGATTGAGGGGGCAACTCCCATCTCTTGCGGGGGTGCAATTAGTGCCAGCACCGTCCGTTAAGAGTTTGGGTGTAATCTTCGATACCTCCCTCTCCATGGAGGCGCAGATTACAGCTATAACAAAGGTGGCATTTTTTCATCTCCGTCAAGCTAAGCAGTTGGCCCCTTATCTCTCTCGCCCTGACCTAGCCACCGTGATCCATGCGACGGTCACCTCCAGACTGGATTACTGTAACTCGCTCTACGTGGGGCTGCCCTTGAGATTGACCCAGAAACTCCAGCGGGTGCAGAATGCCGCGGCGAGACTCCTTACGGGGTCCTTGCTGCGAGATCACATTCACCCAGTACTATACCAGCTGCACTGGCTCCCGGTGGAGTACAGGATCAGGTTTAAGGTGCTGGTTTTACCCTTTAAAGCCCTATACGGCCTAGGACCCTCGTACCTACGGGACCGCCTCTCCTGGTATGCCCCACAGAGAAACCTACGGTCTGCAAATAATAACATCCTCAAGGTCCCAGGCCTCAGAGAGGTTAGGCTGGCCTCAACTAGAGCCAAGGCTTTCTCGGCTGCGGCTCCAATCTGGTGGAACGCTCTGTCACAAGAGACTAGGGCCCTGCGGGACCTGACATCTTTCCTCAGGGCCTGCAAGACAGAGTTGTTCCACCAGGCCTTTGGTCAGGGCGCAGCCTGACTCCCTCCTCTGGCAACCTGCACAGAATATTGCTTAATCGGTTGCCACTAATTTGATTTTAATTTTTATAATGAATATTTTGAATGTGTGATTATTTGATTATTTGATTATTGTTAGCCGCCCTGAGCCCGGCTTCGGCTGGGGAGGGCGGGATATAAATAAAATTTATTATTATTATTATTATTATTATTGTAGGGGGTTCTACTAGATCAGGCACATTCAACTCCCAAGAGACTGTGATCTACTCCCAGAATTAAAAAAACTGGCGGTGATCCAGAGTTGTTGAGCTTTTTTGTGTGATTGCAAAGCATCGCTCACCCAACAGTCCACCGCCCTACCTCCTTCCCCCACTCTGCCACCACCACAGGGTAAACAAGCCATGGGGGGTGACAGTCATTGCTCACTTTCTTTAATCCCATGATCGATCTGTATCACCCTGGCGATCTACCTGTCGATCGCGTTCGACCGGTTGAACATGTCTGCACTAGATCAGGGGTCAGCAACGTTTTTCCAGCCCTGTGCAGGTCTACCGTCCCTCAGACCATGTGGTAGGCCAGACTATATTTTTTTTGGGGGGGGGGAATGAACAAATTCCTATGCTCACAAATTACCCAGGGGTGCCTTTTCAATAAAAAGACGCAGTCTACTCATGTAAAAACACGCTGATTCCTGGACTGTCTGCGGGATTGAGAAGGCGATTGGGCCACAAGAAGAACTTCTGATGAAAGAAGAATGGCAGACGAAATTAATGGACTATGCAGAATTGGACAAAATGACAGGAAGGATTCGAAACCTGCGGGACCAGAGATTTACAGAAGACTGGAAGAAGTATACAAACTATTTGAAGAGCAATTGTAACCAACAAATTACGCTAGTAGGACTACAAGACGTTTTGTAAGGAGAAATATACAAAGTGTTACAAAGTAGAAAAAGATAGAGATATTGGTTATGAGTCTTGAATGTAACAGGGAAAGTAAGAAATTCATACTAAGAGACTAGATTGGGAAATTTTCAGACAGGACTGGTGGAAGTCAAAAAATTGAATAAGATGTAAAAGTATGTTTAATTACTGTTGAAAATGGTATGTTAAAAAACTAATAAAAATTTATATATATATAAAAAGAGAGAAGGCGATTGGGCCGCATCTGGCCCATTGGCCTTAGGTTGCTGACCCCTGCACTAGGTGATCCTCAGGGTCCCTTCCAGCTCCACAAATCTACGATTCAAGTTTGTTTTTTATGGCATCCCATTGCATTTGCATGGCTATATTTGCATTTGCATTGGTTGTGAGTTGGCTTGGGGTGTCTTTTTTGGCTGAAAGGCGGCATATAAACAACATAAACAATACCCTGTCACACCCAGACCCTGACCCCAAGCCCTGAGACTCCCAGCGTGATGCCCTCTTGCCAGAGCCTGGTTCTTCTCTTCTTTTATCAGAAGCAGGCAGATGACTGGGCAAGGGAGGGAGGCCCAGCCAGCTGAACAACTGGGCACAGGTGACCACACTTTCCAGGCTGCCAGCAGAGGCATGGCAGGCCAGGGGCACCGTCAGGCTGGCAGAGAGCGCCACAGGCTGCTTCGAAAAGAAGGAAGCAGCACAAACAGCCTCTGGGTTGCAGGGCAAATGGCGAGGAGGAAGAGCCTGCTTCCAGCCCTCTCATGCACATCAGAAGAGCCGGATCTCATTGCCAGGACCAGGTGCAGAAGCCCACGGAGCACTCAGATCCAGCTTTTCATCACAGACAAACTACCAGCCTTGGGCCAGTTGGACCCATCCAAACGCATTTCGGGTATTATCATAGAATCACTTACATCTCACACCAGGTCCTGGCTGCCGCTCAGAATGAAGTCCAAGGTTGCTGCTCCTCTGATCGGTTCCATGACCAACTGTTCCGGCTACAGCCATCTAGAAATTCTGCCTCTTGGAATCATAGAATCGTAGAGTTGGAAGGCTCTGCATTCCCACCCGCTGCAATGCAGGAATCTCAGGCAAAGCATCCCTGGCAGGTAAATCATCACCTCCAAGGAAGGAGAGTCCACAACCTCCCAAGGGAATCTGGCCCAGGGACAACAGGGACACCCCTTCTTCCTGACAATTATTTTATTGAATTGATATACTGCCCCAGTGCTTTTGTTCTGGGGAGGCACAGGGGTGCACATACCCCTAAAGATTTTGTGAATCTAAGTTTGGCCTCATTGAGGGGCAGTATTTCAATATGAGTAGGAAAATGAGAGTACCCCAAAACATTTATTTATTTTTAAAAGCACTGTACTGTGCTTTGGTCACAGAACAAACAGACATGGCTCAAGGGAGACCTTTGTTTGGTGCTGTTCACAGAGGAAGCCCTCCTTGTTTCAACAACACTGAAGGTTGCAGGGCATGAGGCTCCGCAGTCTGCTGAATGACTTCAGTGCTTTCTGTTGACCCCACTCATTGTTGTTGTTTAGATGTTTAGTCATGTCCGACTCTTGCATGGTCAGAGCCTCAGGGTTCCCTTTCAGAAGATCGTGGCAATTTGGAGAACTCTTAACAACTTGCCCTTTGAAACCCCTACAGAGAGGAGCACAGAGAGAAGGAACGCCCTGGTGAATCTGCATCGCCACCACCGGACACCTTCACCTGCCCCGACTACAACAAAACATGTCTCTCCCTTGTTGTTGTTGAGTCGTTTCATCGTGTCCGACTCTTCGTGACCCCATGGACCAGAGCATGCCAGGCACCCCTGTCTTGGAGCCTCAGCTTCAGGATCTGTCCTTCCAGTGAGCACTCTGGGCTGATTTCCTTCAGAATGGAGAGGTTGGATCTTCTTGCAGTCCATGGGACTCGCAAGAGTCTCCTCCAGCACCAGAATTCAAAAGCATCAATTCTTCGGCCTTTTTTATGGTCCAGCTCTCACTTCCATACATCACTACTGGGAAAACCATAGGTTTTACTATACGGACCTTTGTTGGCAAGGTGATGTCTCTGCTTTTTAAGATGCTATCAAGGTTTGTCATTGCTTTTCTCCCAAGAAGCAGGCGTCTTTTAATTTCGTGACTGCTGTCACCATCTGCAGTGATCATGGAGCCCAAGAAAGTAAAATCTCTCACTGCCTCCATTTCTTCCCCTTCTATTTGCCAGGAGGTGATGGGACCAGTGGCCATGATCCTTGTTTTTTTGATGTTCAGCTTCAGACCATATTTTGAATACATTATAAAGCGCCAATCCTGGGTCTTTTTGCTTTCCTCCCTTGGGAGAAGCAAGAAGGGACCCCAGGGAGTCATCTAGCCCAACCCCCTGCCGTGCAGGGAACACAGCTAAGGTGGCAACCCATAATAAGCACACTGAGGGAGACCTGGGGGAAGTCCAAGGGCACAGCTCCTCCCAGGTCTCCCCCATCTCTGGAAAGGTGAAACAGGCAGGTCTTTGCAGGAGCCACGCTGGGTCCTGCCCCCCCAATGCCCCCCGCCTGCCCAATGTGGCCCCCCAACACTCACCCGGTTGATCAGGAGGTTCTGGGGCTTGAGGTCCCTGTGCAGGATGTTCCGGCTGTGGCAGAACCCCAAACCTTTCAGCAGCTGGTACATGAAGGACTGCAGAGAGAGTGGGAGGGGAGGCTGGCGTGAGGACCCCAAGCCTGGCTATGGGAGGATGCGTGGAGCACTAGCCACCCCCCACAAGGATGCCTGTCCCCACCCCTCCACCCAGCCCCTCGCCAGGGCCACCCTGAGTCCTCACCTTAACAATCTCGGGGTCCAGATCCCCACTGCAGCTGTCAAAGTACCGGTACATCTTCAGGTCCTGGGGGGAGCAGAAAGCAGGAGGGGGAGGCAGGGGGTCAGCAGCAGGGCCAGGAGACCCCCCAGACAGGCTGGTCTCCCAGGAAGAGGCACCCCCAAATTTTCAGGATGAAGAGGGGACCCCCAGATGCCCAGGTCCAGCTCCCCTTGCTGCTTCTCTCTCGCCACACAGGAGTACCGAGGCAGAGCCCTGCAGGATCCTGCCTCCTGCCCCTGCTTGTGGGTTTCCCCGGGGGGGCACCTGGCCAGCCACTGTGGGAACAGGATGGAGCCAGGCCTGCAGGGCTCTTCCTGCAAAATCTGAGCACAGCCACCTGCTCCTTCCCTCCTTACCTGGTCAAAGAACTCAAAGACCAGAGTGAGCTTCTTGTCACTGTGGAGGACATCGTGCAACCTGGGGCGGGCGGGCAGAGAATCATAGAATCATAGAGTTGGAAGAGACCACAAGGGCCATTGAGTCCAACCCCCTGCCAAGCAGGAAACACCATCAGAGCACTCCTGACATATGGTTGTCAAGCCTCTGCTTAAAGACCTCCAAAGAAGGAGACTCCACCACACAGGGGCTCCAGTGAATGACGTAAGCTCAGCCCACTCACTTACTCTCAGCCTGACCTACCTCACAGGATTGTTGTGGGGGTTAAATGAGAAGGGGGAGGAGAACCACGGACACCACCTGCAGCTGCTTGGATGAAAAGGGTGGGGAATAAATGCAGAATGGAGGACATCTGACTTCTTGTTGTTTTTTAGTCGTTTAGTCATGTCTGACTCTTTGTGACCCCCTGGACCAGAGCATGCCAGGCACTCCTGTCTTCCACTGCCTCCTGCAGTTTGGTCAGACTCATGCTGGTAGCTTCGATAACACTGTCCCACCATTCGTCCTCTGTCATCCCCTTCTCCTTGTGCCCTCCATCTTTCCCAACATCAGGGTCTTTTCCAGGGAGTCTTCTCTTCTCATGAAGTGGCCAAAGTCTTGGAGCCTCAGCTTCAGGATCTGTCCTTCCAGTGAGCACTCAGGGCTGATTTCCTTCAGAATGGAGAGGTCTGATCTTCTTGCAGTCCATGGGACTCTCAAGAGTCTCCTCCAGCACCTGAATTCAAAAGCATCCATTCTTCAGCGATCAGCCTTCTTTATGGTCCAGCTCTCACTTCCATATATCACTACTGGGAAAACCATAGCTTTGACTATACGGAGCTTTGTCGGCAAGGTGATGTCTCTGCTTTTAAAGATGCTGTCTAGGTTTGTCATTGTTTTTCTCCCAAGAAGCAGGCGTCCTTTAATTTCGTGGCCCCTGTCACCATCTGCAGTGATCATGGAGCCCAAGAAAGTAAAATCTCTTACTGCCTCTATTTCTTCCCCTTCTTCCCCACCCATAGGGAGAGCTTTTCTGGAGAGAGGTGCATGGTCAAAGCCTCAGGGTTCCCTTTCAGAAGATCGTGGCAATTTGGAGAACTCTTAACAAGCTGCTTTTTTGGGAAGCCTGGGCTTGTGCTATTCCTCCCTGTTTGTGTTTCCATATTTAAGAGGCTGTTACCTGACAGGTGAGTCCCTCAACAATTAGCGGTCCATGTTTACTAATGTGAATTAGCCGGATGAATATGGATGTGTAGCTCTCCTCGGCTTTGGGGTGGGGTTGGTACTCCATTTTGGCAAGTTGTTTGGGGATGTTAAACTGGGAGTGGGGGGCAAAGCAAAGAGGAGAGTAGCCCCCAGGGGGACGTAAGCTGAAGAGGTACTGGACAGAGATTGATGTCTGTGAGGAGGGGGCAAGCGGGGGAGTAGAGTAGTTCAACTCACTTCTGCAGAAGGCACTGAGGGCCACCCACTTGGATGGCTTCAAAAGAGGGTTGGGCAAATTATTCAAAGTTATAACAAGACATATTATCCAAAAACACATCATCCTTATTCCCTCCCCCCCCCCGTTTTCCATCCCTCCCCCCAGCCTCCCACACAAAACCCACCCTCCCCCACCCCACGGCTTCCCTCAGTTCCAGTCTTTGGTTTCTCTAAGAATGCTGTTTTCTGCATGTTACACAGTTGTATAGATCCTCAAACTATTTAGCTGATTATTATCAATAAAAAGTTTGTGAATGTTTATTCAAAACCAGCCAAGGAGTCCCGTAGTTTATATGTCAATTTTGCCAGTTCTGCGTAGTCCATCAATTTTTCTTGCCATGATTCTTTAGTTGGGGTTTCTTCAGTCTTCCATCCTTGTGCTATTAGAACTCTCGCGGCCGTTGTTGCATACATGAAGATGTTTTTCAACTTTTTTGGCAGGTCTTTCCCTACAATCCCCAACAAAAATACCTCGGGGTTTTTTAACAAATGTTAAATGGAACATTTTCTTCAATTCATTGTATATCATTTCCCAAAAAAATTTAATTACCTTACAATCCCACCACATATGATAAAATGTTCCCAGAACTTTCTCACTCTTGACCAGAACTTCATTATTCCTCCTCCCCACCCCTTTTGCCTTCAATTAAAGATGGAGAAAGGAAATCAGCAGAAAACCCTTTCTTCACTGTCTCCATGATGCTTCTGAATTCCAGTTGCTGGAAACCCCAGGAGGGGAGAGAGATGCTCTTGCGCTTGAATCCTGCTCGCGAGCTTCCCATTGAGGCATTTCATTGGCCACTGGCAGAACAGGCTGCTGGACTAGATGGGCCCCTTTGCTCTGATCCAGCAGCCTCTTCTTATGTTCTTAGATAAATGCCAGCCATTGTTCCATCTTGCAGAATGGCAGTGGGGGCCTCACCAGGCCATTCTGCTGAGCATCCAAATTCTCATGGCTTGGAGTCACCTTCCATCCGCTGGACTTCCGTCAGCAGGCTGAACATTTGCAAGTTAAGATTCTAGGAAGGAGCCCTTGTTTCCCCCAGCATAAGCCACAGGGAAGCCACCTTAGACTGAGTTTGGCATCAGTGGATTCCATCCATCAGTGGTCATTCAGCAAAGGCAATAATGGATTGAAGAGGAGCCAAAAAGAGGAGGAGAGGAAGAGGAAGCAGAAGAGGACAAAGAAGAGAATGGAGGAGAGAGAGATGAAGGAGGATGGGTGGAGGAAGAGGAGGAGGAGGAAGGAAGAAAGGCACCATTTAGTTGTACAATATTTTGCAGAGAGTTGATCCAAATCAAAGAGAGACAAGGCAGGATTTGTGCAAGTCTCTTTGCTGCAATAGAGATGAGATGCTCTGCAATAGTAAAGGCAGCTGGCAGGCTATGCAAAGCGCTATAGCCCAGGGTGTGTGTGTGCGCGGGAGCATTTGCAAGAGAGGCAATTTCCATAATTCATGTCTGGAGTCACTTGCGAAGAAGGAGCCGGCTCGAAAGCCTCTCTCTCTCTCTTTCTCTCCTCTCCTTGATGTGCACAAATACGATTTGCCAAGCAGCCACGTCGGCGCTTTGAAGATACTCATCTACAGGAGCACTTACAGTGAAACCTGTTAGGTCGCCTGGCAATGGCGGCTTCGGCTGCTCAAATACATATTTCCCCCGTTTAAAGGATTTCGAGGCTTTACAGAGCTTAGAGTGACCTGCTAAGAGCAACGCAAACAACCCTCACCCCAGCCCCCTTTCCTGAGAAGCTGCGTTTTTCAGCTCAAGCAGGAAGAAAGAGGGAAGGATATCAATGTATCATTATGGGAAATACTTCTAAATAAATGTCAATGTATCCATTGATGAAACATGGCCAAACACACAACACACAACCTTGATGTCTTGGTCACATCCAAATTCTTTCTGCGCAGTGTTTTCCTGATAGCCCCACAGCTGACCTCCCCCTTCCAAGGCTTGCGGTCAGGGACCCCTTTTCCTTTCTTTGTTTGTTGCCCTTTACTCAGAAGAAATTTCCAGAAGAAATCCTGGATGCCAAGCTCCACATTTGGGGCAAGTGAGAGAACCCCAGCAGAAATTTAAAATCACAAAATATGCAGCAAAAGGAAGCATGGAGATATAGGCTGTGAGACCTTTACAATATTCCCTTTCAAATGAGTCCCCAAATTTCCCCCTTACCCCAGCATAGGGAAAGACCACCTGTTTGGTAAGTGAAAAATAGGTTTACTTACAAACTCCTCAAAGGTCAGATTCATGTGCTTTTCCATACATCAGTCAGAAAAGTTTCACAGGCAGTAAAACCTGGCTTGGTTATGAAGAGGTTAAAGTTCCTAAATTATTGGCATAGGTATTTCAATTATTGGTAGAGGAACTGAAGAGAGGTTTGTGAAAGCCATGTGGTCTGAGCAGGAGCGACCAGCTCAAACCTTGCCACACACTTAGCTTTGCAGGCAAATTGGGGGGAAACAATAGGCTTGATTACCCCTTTCATCTCAAGGTAAGGGGGTGTGGTCTAAGCTAAACCTGGCAAGACTCAAGGCTTACCCCATGTATTGACCCCTTGATGCATTAATAAGACTTAAGCATGTTGATTATACGAGACCGGTTACCCCACAGTAACTGTATGAAGCACAGGTTTGCTCCCCACCACCCATCTTTTTTAAAAATAAAATAAAATAAAAATCAGGAAAAGCTCCTTTGGGAGCAAACCAGGGATTTCCAGTGAGGCAGCAGCAGAGAGAGGTGCCCTGCCCTCCATCTCCCCACCCGTTCCCTCTCTGCTCTCCTTCCAGATTTCCACTTCAAGCTCCTTCCAGATTTATAACTTTGCTCGAAGCTCGCTGCCTCGTACCCAGAGCACACAATAAAGCTCTGGGAGCCCGTTTAGAGGAAATTGTGCCATCTCGGAAGGGTGTGAATCCACCAGACTCCGCGGGAAAGAAGGAGCCAGGCGGAGCCAACTTGCATTATGCCGAGGAAATAAAGGCTTAATCTCCCTGGCACGCCTTTGATTCTGACACTTCAGCATTTTGCTAATTTCCTAAACACCACTTACGGGGCAATCACCTGCTGCTCATCTAGAAGGAACATGCCAGGAGGGTAGAAGAAGAGACAATGAAGGAAACACAAATGCAATGGCTGAAGAACCAGCGGCAGCTCCAAATTGAACATTCAAAGCAAAAGCAGATTTTGGGTGGGCTGGCGGCTTTAGTAAGCAAGTAAGTAAATTTTTATTTATACCCCGCCCTCCCCAGCCAAGACCAGGCTCAGGGCGGCTAACATCACATATCAAATGCATTAAAACACAATCAAACAATTAAAATACAGCTTAAAAATTAGAATCAGGATAAAATTAAATGATTGCCCACGAATTATAACCGTAGGGGTCGGGAACCTCGAGTATTCATCAGGGCCAGCTGTCTATGTTGGTCCCACAAGAGCCAATAAAAGGGCCAAAGAGGGAAGTTACAGGGTCCCATAGAGGGGGTCAAACTGGGCCTGGACCCAAGGCCAGGCGGAACAACTCTCTCTTGCAATGTGGCTGATTCCTGGCATTTCTCAAAGAAACCTAGAGTTGCAAGGGACCCCAAGGGTCATCTAGTCCAACCCCCTGGAATGCAAGAATCCCTGACAGATGACTACCCAAGTTTAAAATGGCCATCCAGCCTCCAAGGATGCAAGGATGGAGAGTCCTGTAGTCAAACAGCTCTTATCGTCCAGACCATGGGTCGGCAAACTATGGCCTGGGGACCGGATCCGGCCCAATTGCCTTCTGGATCCAGCCCAAGGATGGTCTGGGAATCGCTGCGTGGATCAGCGGAGGGATTCTGATCGTTCGGGCTGCGCCATTCCCCCCCACACACCGAAGCAGCGCCTCCTGCCTCCCTCCTCCCGGCTTCTCCCCACCCTGCCTAGAGGAGGAAGGGGGCTGGGCTTTGTTGAGCCATGGTTGGCTGAGCGCCTCTCATCATCCCTCCGCCGCCTCCAGCCCCTGCCGTTCGCAAGGCGCAGGTAAGCAACCACCGGGGCTCGTCTGGTGCTGTGGAGAAGGGAGGGGAGAGTCAGGGGGTTTCAAAATATAGTCTGGCCCCCCACAAGGTCTGAGGGACAGTCGACCAGCCCCCTGCAGAAAAAGTTTGCTGACCTCTGGTCCAGATGTTCTTCCTACTGGAATCTCCTTTCTTGCTCTCTGAATCCATTGGTTTGGGCCCTACCTTCTAAAAGGACCTTCTAAAACAGCCTTTCTCAACCTGTGGGTCCCCAGATGTTGTTGAACTACAACTCCCATCACGCCTAGGTAGCAAGGGCAGAGCTCAGGGATGATGGGAGTTGTAGTCCAACAACATCTGGGGACCCACAGGTTGAGAACCGCTGTTCTAAAAGGAGCCAAGGCTTACAAGCCCTCTCCAAGCCTCCAGCTGCTGTGCAGAGGAGCCTCTATCATAGAAGCATAGAATTGCAGAGTTGACCCAAGCATCATCTAGTCCAACTCCTTCAAATGTAGATACCACAGCTGAAGAATCCCTGACAGATGGCCAGCCAAGCTCTGCCTAAAAACCTCCAAGGAAGGAGAGTCCACCATCTTCCAAGATACCCGAAGAAGGTTGCAGTCCCTCAAGAGGTAGGTGTGTCTGCACGCACATGCGCAGAATTTCTTCAGTTCCCCTTTCGATGCAAACCCACTTAATCTGCACTTTCCAAACCAATGCACTTTCCAGACTTAATGCAGCCAGAAGCGGACATCCACACAGCACACCCACAACACAGGATGGAGACCTGGGTCAACCAGGTCCAGGTCTGTGCATTTCAGAAGTGCAGAATCCACACATCTGCTCTGTACAATTTCTGAACTAACCTGCCTTTAAAAAAAAATTTGTATGGAAATTTGCATTTAAACGCAGATTTCATTGCACTTCATTTAAATATGCACTATATCTCCACATAAGCATTTCTAAATGTATTTCATCCTAAAATACACCTTTTTTCCCTTTCTTTTTCAGAGCCAAGAACTGCATTGCAAAAAAAAAAGTGTGAAATCCAAATGCTAATTAGATTCTGATACGTGTATTAGTCTGGGAGGTGTGAAGAAGTTGCTTTGCTTCAAAATGCAGACCCAACAAATTCTCCCTCCCATGCACCCCCCCCCCCCCGTGGGGCCTCTCCAAGTGCTGCCTTCCTACCCAGGTCAAGTATTTTTACACTGTCCTCTTTCTAAAGTTGCCAAGAAACCATTTCTGGCACAGGAAACTGTGAACATTTGTGTGTGTGTGTGTGTGTGTGTGTGTGTGTGTGTGTGTGTGTGTGTGTGTGTGTGTGTGTGTGTGTGTGTGTCTGTGTGTGATCATTTTAAGGTTAGTCTAATCTCACTTGCAATGATTCATTACAGCTTTCGGGAAAAATCTATATGAGAAAGTCTCTTAAATCCGGCTGTAATTAGAAGGAGGCTGTGTTAAGGAGAATCTGGGAAAGGTCGGATGATCATCATTTCGGAGGTCTAGGGAGGGACCCTCTCTGCTCCTCTCCCCACTTCCTCACACCCCTCCAGCTCAGAACTTCTGGCCCCAATGAAGGAAATGGACCCCCGCCCTGAGAAGGCCCAGGACCCCAGACAGGTTGGACTTGGTGGGATCCACGGGGACCCCATGGTGATAGGTTCTTGCCAAGCAACCTTTTGGCCTCCGCCTATCAGATCTCTTCCTCCTCAACCCAACTTGGCAAGCTGCTGTTGAAATAAACAATGCACCAGATGTCTTAGCGTCGGCTTTCATCAAACAGCTCAAAGGTAGAGGACTTCCTGACCCCGTGGACAAATCTCTTCATAGTATCATAGAATGGAAGAGTTGGAAGGGACATGGGGTCCCAACCCTCTGCAATGCAGGGATTGCAACAAAAGTATCCCTGGTCGATGACCATGCAGTCAAGGAGAGTCCACCACCTTCTGAGGTCACCCTTTCCACTGTCAAACAGCTTTTGCCATTAGAAAGTTCTTCCTGGTGTTTAGTCAGAATCCCCTTCCTTGTACCTTGAAGCCATGGGTTTAGGTCCTGTGCTGGTCCCATGGGTTATCTGAGAGGCGAGGTCCAAATCCGGTCTGTGGTCATATGTGCAACGTGGAGCCAGTCCGTAGCAGCTGAATCTGGGTGCAGGGCAGGGAGTCGGGTGAAGTCAGGAACAGGCTTGCAAGCAGGGATCCAGGGTGGGTCAGGAGCTCAGGCAGGAAAGCAGGACAGGGTTCAGGCAGGAACTAGCAACCAACAATGTTGCTCCCACAACTTGGGACTAGGGCTGGCCGGCTTTTATCTGCCCTGAGGCATAGGGCAGCCCCGGTCCACAGGTGACTGATTGGCAAGTCCTAGGCTCTGTGGTTCAACCCACAGTGCCACCCACCTCTCCTGGCCTGGAGGCGAGCCCTCCTCCTGCGGGAACTTAGTTCCCTCTGCCTCTCTGCCCTGAGCCTCTGCAGTTCAGGAGAGGCTGGAGGGTGACCAGACCCAGAGGCAACCTCCGCTTCCTCTGACGGGGCTGAGAGTGGAGCACCTGCAGGCAATGGGTCCTCCATCGCCTCAGGAGCCAGAGCAGACTCAGCTGGTGCCTGCACCTGAGGATCCAGCACAGGTGAGGGTCCTTCAGGCTCAGGCCCCAGCCCCGGCTCAGCTGGATCTGGAGGCAGGGAATCCTGTGCAGGCTGGGATCCCTCAGGTTCAGCATCCAAGTCCGAATCCCAGGCCATCACAGGTCGTCCCCTTCAGAGCAGGGGGAAACCAGCTTGCTCCATCTTCTGTGGGACATTTGAAGAAGGCTATCATATCTCCTCTCAGTCTCTTCTTCTAAGCATACCCAACTCTCTCAGCCCAATTTCTCCAGATCAAACCTCTCTTCACACAGCACGTAGTGAAACTGTGGAACTCCCAGTGATGGCCCCCAACTCGAATGGCTTCAGAAGAGGATGGGACCAATTCATGGAGGAGGAGAGGATGGCTCTGCTCTTCCTCCACTGTTGGAGGCAGCAATCTCAGTTGCTGGAAACCACAGAAGGGGAAAGTTGCTCTTGTGGTCAAATCCCATTGGCTGGTTTTCCTTTGGTGCATCTGTGAGAACAGGATAATGGACTAGATGGACCACTGGCCGGATCCAGCAGGCTCTTCTTATGTTCTTGTCTTCTCTTAAAAGTTCTGGCACAAGATCATCCAAGGTTCTTTTCTGGTCACTTGGCAGCCCAACTCCTGAACCACAATCTTCCATCCCATTGCAATGAGTGACTAAACAACAGGAAGAATTTTCTGACGGTAAGAGCCCTTTGGCAGTGGAACAGACTCCTTCTGGAGGTGATGGACTCTCCTTCCTTGGAGGACGGATGGCCATCTGTCTTGGTTGCTTTCTTTGAGATTCATGCATCACAAGGGGTTGGACTAGATGACCCTCAGAGTCCCTTCTAGCCCACCAGTTCTGTGTTTCTTTGATGATCTCCTCCTTTACTTCAGTTCAAAGGCACTGATTCCTTATTTCCACCTCATTGGCCAATCCTTCAACTTTTGCTACTTTCCCAGAGGCTGTTGGCAACTTTTCTGGCTGAAAGGCATCTCCGCTCAGCAGATGTGAACATTAACATTGTCGCGGAGGGAGGGGGGGGGGGAAATGGCAGGGTTTTTTACACATAAGCCAGCCCTACTGTAGCACAGGTAATTAAATGAAGGCTCTTATTTAACTTCCGCAAAACTAAGTGTGCCATAATCTCCTGTAAAAAGCTACTAATTGCAAAGCATTTGTTTAGCAGATCCGCTCTCTGGATTGTAGTTTGGGGTCTAAGCTTCAGTCTCATTTACCAGCTCCTTGTTCACTTTATAATTATTTTTTATTATTATAGGGTTTACTTAACGGTGCCCATTGCCCTGGAACAGGCTTGGGAAAGTGTTTTAATCCACCTCAAGCTCCCTCGCAAAACTTAACTATTCAGTGCTAACTCAGACAAGCTGAGCTGAATGGAGACCTTGAGAAAACAGGGGGCCACTCTCTCTCGCTGCCTCTGGAGCCCTCCGTGTTGCTCCTTGCTTTTTTCTGCCTCAGTTCCAGTCTGTAAAATAGGGAGAAGAGGAATGACTTCACGGGGATTTCCAGGAGGAATAGGAAGCACTTCTCTTTATGGAAAACCTAACCCGATGCTAAGTTGGGGTGGGAGTGGGAAGTCTCATCACAGAATCGCAGAGTTGGAAGGGACCCCAAGGGTCATCTAGTCCAACCCCCTGCAATGCAGAAACCTTTTGCCCAACGTAGTGCTGAAACCCATGATCCTGAGATCCTGTCGCTGCTCAAGGAGTTGAACCCCCAGAAGGGATCTTGTGCCACCTTGGCACCTCAGGCCTTGCAAAATTTAAACGCCAATCATGTGCTGTGGAAATCTTCCGAGAGCAATCAAGGGCTTTGAAATGAGACTGAGGGCCACAGGAAATGCATCTGAGGACCGCCTGCAGTTGGAGACACAATTGGACTGCCAATCCCAAAACTCCAGTCCAGAACTGCCTTCTTGGGAGAAGCTGCTTTCCTGCATTGAAGGCTTGGACTAGATGACTCATGGGGTCCCTTCCAACTCCTGCCACCACCAGTGATCTGTTCATGCAGTTCCTCCTTCCCCAGACCCCCTCCCCCTCCCCCCCCCGCCCAAAAGATCCAGCGCAACATCTAGGGAGAGGAGCTCGCAAAACAACACCCCGGTCACTAACTGTGTAATAAACTGGAGATATATTAAAATGTCTTGTAAACCAATTTGCAGCAGGTGACTGATTGCTCCGCTTGAGAGACCTCCGTCTCCATCTTTCCTGTCTCCTTATTAAAATGCAGCTTATTAAACAGCAAAGGTTTACCATGTCTTGAGACAATTTTAGCATCTTTTAAGGGGCTCATAAATGCTTTACAGAGGAGGCTTCTGAATAAATATGAGATGCTTCTGCAAGTTCAGCAAGTGGGGTCCCAAGGAGGCAAAGGTTCGCAGGAGCGGATGAGGGTCCGCCTTTGCTTTGCATGTTGTTAATTGAGGGGCCTGATTCACTGGACCGTTCTCCTCAGGGTTTTCCTTCTAGAAAAAAAACGGTACTGGTCTCCTCTTTGAAGGTGTTACAGTAAGAGCTGCACTTTTAACTAGTCGTGCTTCTCTTCTAGAAGACGAAGGGGTACCAGCACTGCAAACTGTGGTTCTCCTTTGGAGCCTCATCGTTCACAATCGCCATCATCATCATTTATTTGCATGCTGCCTTTCCACAGCTGGAACCAGGCTCAGCATTAAAAGATTTACGTAACTCAGAAACCATTAGAGATGCAGTCATAAGCAATGCATAAAACCAGATCAAAATGTACACAGCAAAATTAAACAATCTCCGCAGAACAAGTTCAAAGATGACGGGGAGGGGCAAAGCCTTGCAGAAGCTTCTGAGCTGGCCTCAAAGGACACGATCCGTTGCCATCCCTTGCTTCCTACGTCTCTCACAGCCCTGGAACCTTAAGGTAAAAGGCAGATAATTAATATAACAACAGCAGCAATAACAGCTGCAACACATTATACTGTACGCGGCCCGGCCTCTGAAGACAGCTCGGAAACTTCAGCTGGTGCAGAATTCAGCAGCCAAGACAGTTTGGGATGTGATTTATAATGAGATCAAAAAATGTTTAAGACTAGTTTTGTAAAAAGACCAGAAGCTTTTTTACGAAGCATTTTAGGTCAAGATTTGCCAAAAGAGAAGAAGAAACTTTTCATGTATGCTACAACTGTGGTGAGGATACTGTTAGCCCCAAAATGGAAAAGCGATGAAATTCCAACTAAAGAAGAATGGCAAGGAAAGCTGATGGAATATGCTGAAATGGCAAAGCTGATGGGAAGACTTGGAGACAAAGACAACAGAGACTTTAAAAAAGAATGGGAACTATTCATGTTGCATCTACAGGAACAATGTAAAGAAATGGACTCACTAGCAGGGTTTGAGTAAACACTTACAATCAACAAAAACAAATATAGAAACTACAAAGCGGATGTCAAAACGATAGGAGCATAACAACAAGTAATGTAGAAAACTCAATATTAAGATAAAACAAAGTAAGTGGAAGAAGTTAATATGCAAAAAAAAAAAAAAAAAAAAAACAGAAAGGGAAGTCGAGGGAAGTCATGGGGTGGGGAGGGGGAAATGGGGGGATTGCGTTTTGTTTGTTATGTGATTTATTGCCAGTATGATAAAAATGTAAAATTTAATAAAAATTGGTTTTGTTTTTTTTTAAAAAAAGTTTGAGCATAGAATTTCAATCCTGGCCCAATTCAAAGTGCTGGTTTTGACCTATAAAGCCTTAAACGGCTCAGGACTGCAATACCGCAAGGAGCGCCTCTCCCCATATAAACCGTCCCAGACTCTGCGTTTGTCACCTGAGGCTCTTCTTCACCCGCCTCCTCCATGAGGTCCAGAGGGTGGCAACACGAGAGGAGACCCCCCCCTCTGTAATGGCTCCCTGTGGGGGTGGGCTGCTGTCCCCAGAGAGGCTCTCCTGGCGCATCCCTGACGGATCTTTAAGTGGCCGGAGAAAGCATTCCTCTTCAACCAGGTCTTTGGCTTGTTGCAACAGGTCCTCACTCACCACTCACAGGAGGGAGGAGGAACCCAGAACAATGGCGCACAAGGCCTTATATGTCTGCCACCCATTAAAATGCTGATTACTCAATTCCTGAGACAATGGGGTCTCCCTCACCCCCCTCCCACCTGGCGGGGAAAACATTGGGTCAGTTTGGGAATCAAAATGGTTTCTATGTGCGTGCTTGGTTGGTACACTTATGAACATTTAACACATATCTAAGACCTCAAAATTCCTATCACAGGCTAATATGCAATCTATGACCTTTTTACCAGTGAGGCAGGCCTTGCTCTGTTTGTCCCTGTGTTATATAGTTTTGTTCTTTTGTACCATAAACCACTCCGGATGAAAGGCGGGGTAGAAATTTAATAAATAGTAATTGTACATTGGACAACTGCCTCCTTTTCTTGCCTGAACCACAGAAAGCAAACTGACTTTGAAGCCAGAATGACACGGGGGGGGGGGGGGGAGAGGGCACAGAAATGGCAAAGTTGGGTGAGCTGTTTGCCCCTTGTTGAGATCTCTGAAATGATAGTCTATCTATGTCAATGACAGGAGTCCAGGGGGGGGGGGAGTGGGAGGCTGATCGCATTATTTGGGGGGATGCTATCACCCCCTGCCCTTTTGTCGGAACACACCTGGGGGGCACACGCAGCCCCCCGGAATGAGACAAACCTCTCTGGGCATCTTCCTTATGAAGCACAGCTCAGGACATCCATAAATCTTCAGTCCCAGCACGCTTCCAGCAACACATATCAGAAGACTATGTGCACACTCACTCAGCAGAGTTTAGCAGAAACAAAGTAGAGTGTTGGTGTGTGTGCATTCTAAGTATTTATTTATTCGCTCTACCTGGGGCTGCCCTTGAAACTGTCCCACAAACTCCAGCGGGTGCAGAATGCTGCAGCGAGGCTCCTCACGGGGTCCCTGCCATGGGAGCATATTCACCCAGTGCTTTACCAGTTGCACTGGCTCCCGGTGGAGTATCGGGTCAGGTTCAAGGTGCTGGTCTTGAACTTTAAAGCCCTTTGTGGCTTATGGCCCTCATATTTACGGGACTGCCTCTCCTGGTCTGCCCTGCAGAGGACCTTAAGGTCCATGAAGAACCATAGTTTAGAGGTCCTGGGCCCTAAGGAAGTCAGACTATCCTCCCCCAGGGCCAGGGCCTTCTCAGTGAGGGCTCCGACCTGGTGGACTGCTCTGTCCCATGAGACCAGGGCCCTGCAGGATTTAACCTCCTTCTGTCGGGCCTGTAAGACAGAGCTATTCCGCCTGACCTTTAATTTGAATTGAGCCTGATCTTTTATTTCCCTTCCCTCCCCCTCCCCTTTTATGAAGATTACCCACTTTGAGACCAAATAGGACTAATTTAGCCAGCTAGCCCCGGTGATTATCTAATGCTTATTAGATGGATTTCATCTAAATTGATTTCTGAACTTTGAATTTTATTGTTATTCATGTTTTTATACTGTATTTTATGCTGCTTTTACAATTAAGTGTTTCAAATTTATTGTTACCACCCTGAGCCCGGTTTTTTAAACTGGGAAGGGCAGGGTATAAATAAAAAATAATAATTATTATTATTAAGCAATATATACAGCACAAAGCAATCATGGCAACTGCCTCCTTCTTCTCCAAGAGAGAGAGACCTAGAAAGTAAACACAGACATGTGTTGTAACAATCACATATCCAGCAACGGGAGAGTGAAATGCTAATACCTTCTGGTACCCTCGTGCTGTTAAGGGCTAGTCCTTAATCGGGGGGGGGGGGGGGGGAGGAGGCTGCTATAATCTAAAAAATCACTCCTGACTGTTGAGTAAAATCTTGCGTTTGATCTGGATTTTTGGAGGAAGAAGCAAAGAGCTGCCTGTCAGCATTTATCTCCCCCACCTGCGGGGGACCCCAGGGATCGTAAATCCCCGCAGCCTGCTTTGCAGAGAGAGTGGGGGTATTCCTTTTTTGGGGGGGTCTGCCTTGCCCATCCCAAGGATGCTCTGGGGAGCTGTTTGCTTTCAGTTGCAGAGCCAGAGGAGGCGCTTGACTCCCTTGTAATGCGAAGAGCGTGAGATGTGCCAAAAGACTCAGTTGCGCAGGCTGAGATTTGAATGGCAGCACATTATGATCCTTCTGGCGCCGGAATGTGTGCGAATGAGAGCGCAGCTATCTCTGGATCTACCTATCTGAATCCATCAAAATGTAAGGAATGTCACAGGGAGTCCTAAGAGTTCTATAAGCCAGAGGTATTAGTTCTGGTTAATGCAACACAGAATCCTAGAGTTGCAGAGCTGAGGGACCTCAATGGTCATCTAGTCTAATGCAGGAATCTCAGACAGATGGCCATCTGTTTTTTAAAAAATGTCAGATGAAGACAAGTCTGCTAGCTTCAAAGGGAGTCCCTTCCATTGTCAAACAGCTCTTACCTCATGTTTAGCCAGAATCTCATTTCTTGCCATTTGAATTTGTTGGACACTGTATTCCAAGTGTGGTCTGACTAAGGCAGAATAGAACAGGACTATGAGTTCCCTTGATCTGGACGTTAGACTTTTGCTGATGCAGCCTAGATGAGCAATAGCTTGTTTTTTTGCTGCTGCCTCACACTGTGGACTCATGTTCAGCTTTTGGTCCACCAAGACCCCTAGATCCCTCTCACCTGTACCGCTAGTAAGCCAGGTGTCCCCATCCTATATTTGTGCATCTGGTTTTTCCTGCCTAAGTTCAGAACCTGACATTTGTCCCCATTGAAATTCATTTTGTTGGCTTGCACCAGGTTTTCTGATATGTTAAGCTCATTTTGAATTCCGATTCTGTCTTCTGCGGAATTAGCTACCCCTCCCAGTTTGGTGTCATCTGCAAATTGGATGAGTACCCCCTCAATCCCTTCATCCAAGTGCTTTATAAAGATGTTAAGAACATAATAACCCAATAAGAGCATTTACTGGATCAGACCAATGGCCCGTCTAGTCCAGCATCTTCTTCCCACAGTGGCCAACCAGATGCCCCAATGGGAAATCCACAAGCAGGGATCAAGAGCCCCCTCCCCTCCTGTGGATTCCAGCATCTGGTATTCAGAAGCCTGGCTGCCTCCAGCTGTTGCAGGGAGAGCAGAGCCAATGTAGTAGCCATTGATAGCTCTCCATGAATTAACATCCTAGATCCTTTGAAATACGTTTGTAGGGGGGTTCTTGTTTTGTTTTGTTTTCTTCTTGTCTTCATTAGGTATTTCGTGTTTTTATGCTGTGACCTGCCTTGAGATCTATAGATGAAGAGTGATATGTTGTTGTTGTTGTTGGTGGTGATAATAATAATAATAATAATGGTCCAATCTCCTTTTGAAGCCATTCAAGTTGATGGCCAACCATAGTTTGACACTGTGGAGCAACACTAGGCCCACAGCAGACCCCCATGGGGCTCCCACTGTACCTTTTTCCGGGATGATGAGGAACCACGGGAAGAAAGAGAAAAGGCGGCAGCAGCAGCATCTTTCCACATGTCATTTGCGGAATACGTGTCACTGTTTTCTCAGGGAGGAGGCCGGTCCATAAATCAATCTGCTGCTCTGCAGAAATGACACTCCTAAAGAGACAGCCTTTCACCTCGGTGCTCCTTGGAAGAGGACCTCCCCCCCCCTTTTTTCCCTTTTAATATATCACTCAGCTTAACACTTCTGAATGTCAAGGAGGCAGCAGAGTTGGCGGAGGGAAACCATGGCGCTCCTCGCTGTCCTCCTACCACCATCCAAGCCAGGAGTGGTTGGCAAATGAGGTCCTCCCCACCTCCACCTGGGCTTCCTACAAGCTTGGCCCCCTGGCCCCCTTATAAAGCCACCCAGAGCATGACTGGCTCTTCTGCCATCAGTGCTGTGGGTCCATGTCAGCAGCCACCATCGATGGACCACTCCCCTTGGGAAGCAACCCTTGTTTCGCGCATCCTTCCATCGCAGACATGGTGCTGTCCATCTCTCTTTGAAGAAACCTATCCTGTGCTGGTCCTGGGGGGAAGGTTACCATTGGCGTAGTCAAAGTCCGGTCCTGGGTCACTAGCCTGGAAACAGTCCACAAGCAGCGGGGCGAGTTCCGAAGCAGGAAGCCGGGCGGGAACAGGAACACTGGAGAGTCAGGTCTGGGTCCGGGCAGGAACAGGCACTCAACAACAACGTTGCTCCCACAACCTGGGACCGGGCCGACTGGCCTTTATCTTCTCTGAAGCCAGGGGCAGTCCCGGCCCCCAGGAGACCCGCCTCTCTTGGCCTTAAGGCGAGCACTCCTCCTGGGAGAAACCAGTTCCCTTCGCCTCTCTGCCCTGAGTCTTTGCAGTTCAGAAGAGGCTGAAGGGTTACTGGGCCCAGGGGGAGACTCACCTGCAGGCACTGAGTCCTCAACCACCTCTGGAGCCAGAGTGGAACCACCTGGTGCCTGCTCCTGAGGATCCGGCACAGGTGCAGGCGCTTCAGAATCAAGGCCCTGCCCCAGTTCAGCTGGCCCTGGAGGCGGGGACTCCTGTGCTGGCTGGGATTCCTCTGGTTCAGCCTCTGAATCGGAATCCCAGGCCATCACACTATCCCCTGGGTTGCTGCTGCCGCCGGTGGCTTTCAGCCCATGTTTGCCTGGCACCGACCGAAGGCATTTGGGTGAATTTTATCTATTGCAAAAAGTAAAGGGGCACAAAGTCCCCATCCCTTCCTTTCCTGAGTCCCTAAGATGGTTGGACGGTGGTGCCTTGTATGCCTCCTTCCGGCAGCCAAGCTGGAGCCAAACATATCGCTCTGCTTTCCTTTGGACCCCATCAATGAGGCTGAGAAAGGAGGGTCTCATCATCTGGGCAGTCTAGGACCTCCAGACACACTGTCGAGGACCAGTGGTCAGGGATGCTGGGAATTGTAGTCTCACAACACCTGGAGGTCTGAGGTTGAGGAAGCCTGGATTAAGACAACAATTTGAGCCAAAGGACTTGCTCCCATTTCATCTTGGGGCAGCTTTTCATGTGGACAAAAAACACCTCTTGACGCCCTCCATTATTTGTCCACTCCCCTCCGGACAAAGTCAGATGGCCACCTGAGGCAACAGAGGCCAGCTGGAGAAAAGTGTGAGGAACAACAAGGCGTTGAAAGAGCTCTGTTTGTGTGTGTTCTCCAGCACAGTGTGTGTGTGGGGAGGGGCACTGTGGCACCGCTTAATTGTTGGTCTGAACATCCCTGGCTGGTCCCAAGACACTATCTATACTCCAAATGGTGGTTTGCATTGTCCAACTGGGCACATCTATAGACCCTCCAAGTGTCCCTATTTCCCAGGGACAGCCCCTGATTTACAGAAACCGCCCCAGTTTCTGATTTGATCCAAGAACATCCCACTTTTCCGTAGGACGTCCCTGACACGAGGCTCTTAATGCAATGGTTTGACTTCACCCCCAGAGGTGCACGGCCTTGACTCTCGAGGCAGACGGATGCCAACAATATATAATCCCATGCAACCAACAATCCGCCTGCAGCTCACTCTCAAGCATTTAGACACTGCGACTTGTTGTTCATGCCTCTGAAAGTGAATTTAACGGGTTATTTTGGGGAGGCTTTTTTGCCTTCCACAAATCTTGGAGCAGTCAGTATCTTGGTAACTACAGCAACGAGCTGTGCAGAAAGAGCATTTAGTGCCAGCTAATTCGGGAAGGGTTTGCAAGTGCTCCCTTGAAAGGCTCCCAGCGTTCCTTTCAGGCAGCATCGATTCTTTGCCTGGTGCTTCAACCAGGAGCCAAGGCCAGGACGCTCATATCCTAAATTCACAGGACTGGAGAGTTGGAAGGGACACCCAGTGTCACCTAGTCCAAACCACAGCAATGCAGGAATCACAAGGACAGTTGGCTGTCCAACTGTCAATCAAGGTGCAGCTCAGCCCCTGATCTGGTCTGAGCATCTTTGGGGTTTTTTGGAGAGATGGCAAGATATGTTCCTCCTGCTGGTATGCCAATTCCCTTGGCCCCCTTTTGGGTACATTAGCAAAGCATCAACCTATTTCTCAGTTGAGATCTGCTGCTGCTTCTTTGGCAATCACTTGTGGCCAAGTAAGATTGTCTTCCATAAACACGGTTTGAACAGTGGGTCTGTAAGTGACTGTGGAGGCCAATTCTGGATCCACACATCCTTCCACAGTGGGGACATTGGTTTCAGCAGGTGGGAAGAAAGAGATCAGTGGAGGATTTGGGAGATGTCCTCCTTCTCTAGGGTACCAGCACCCGACCAGCTGACGTCTCCTCTGCACATTTCAGAAACACAGCTTTGATCATCTCAAACATTCAACAGAGCCATTTGCTCAGTTGCTACTAGGGGTGGTTCCTCCCTCTTGTCCACATCCAAAGCCATCCATTTTCCTCTCCAGAACGGATTCCAAAGAGCCACATCTGGTTAGAGCAATGTCAGAATGACTCTGTGAGTCTTTTCACAGATTAAACACCCCCATGCTGGAACATGCGCAGAATTCCATGTGAAATGGAGCTTGAGAGCCAGAGTTCTAGGGACCTGGCAGGATGGAGCTCTCTGGGCTTGTGGCAAGGGAGGCTCATGAGCCTCAAGGAGAGGCAGGGATGGAAAGCAGGATTTGTGCACCCCTCAGCACCATCCAAAGTTGCATCAAGGATCACCTCTCTCCATATGAACCAACCTGGATGCTGGGATCATCAACGGAGGCCCCTTTTCATGTCCCTCCTCTGTGAGAGTTCCAGAAGATGGCAATACGAGAATGTGCCTTTTCTGTGGTGGGATGTGGGATCCCAGTTGTGGAATGTTCTCCTCAGGGAGGTTTGGCTAGCACCTTCATTATACACCTTTAGGCACCAGGTGAAAAAGTTCCTCTTCAACCTGGCCATTGTTCTTGTTTTATTATGTATTTTGTGTTTTTTATCTTGTATTTTAATGCTGTGAACCATCCTGAGATCTATGGAGATGATAGATGGATAGATGATAGATGATAGATGATAGATGATAGATGATAGATGATAGATGATAGATGATAGATGATAGATGATAGATAGGTAGATAGATAGATAGATAGATAGATAGATAGATAGATAGATAGATGATAGATATAGATAGATATAGATAGATACCAGAGCAGCGCACGGAAACGCCGTTTACCTTCCTGCCGGAGTGGTACCTATTTATCTACTTGCACTTTGATGTGCTTTCGAACTGCTAGGTTGGCAGGAGCAGGGACCGAGCAACGGGAGCTCACCCCGTCGTGGGGATTCGAACCGCCGACCTTCTGATCTGCAAGTCCTGGGCTCAGTGGTTTAACCCACAGCGCCACCCGCGTCCCTGGCAGGCTCTTCTTACGTTCTGACAACTCGGCATTCTTTATGCCTCCCCACAAAACGTTGGGCTTGCTTTTTGCTAAGCAAGATGGAGCGACTGCAGTCCTGCTAGAGAGGCCAGAGCTGTTAATTATCGTTATCACTCTAATTACCATTTTTTCTTGTTTGCCTTCATTAAAGCCGAGGCGAGGAGATGACGGAGTGGAGCTGTTGAGGAGGTCTGTGTTGATGCATGGGGCGCGGTTGTGTAGCTGTTGTCTGAGCCTCTCCTCGCCCTTCAGAGAAGCTCCTTGGCTGGCTGTGCAGTCTGCTTAATCCATAGCAAGGGTCGTCTCTAAGTGGGCTCTTCAGCAAGGACCTCCTCTGAGCGCAACAAAACAAACTGGTCACGTGTTGGAGGTTCTGTTTGCAGCTCCTCGGAATCCGGAGAGAGTTTTTGACCCTCGAAAACCATGTGGCAGCGTAGAAGCATTTAGAATGTGATTTCCAGTGAGCAATCCGTAACCCTCTCTAGCAAAATCTGCAGCTGTATTATCAGAGCCAAAACAAATTCAATACCTTGCTATGCAAATACAGTTATCGCAATACACAAAGTGCAACAGGCTGAAGAAGAATAACTGTAAACATTTTATTGGTTATTTCCTAATGTAAAGGTCCAGCCCAGTATGTGCAACATATATAGTTCATATGTACGGTATATAACCTATGAAACCAATTCCAATAAGTAAAGAAGGAATGTATTAATATTGGAATTAATACATTAATTAATTTTATTAATACGGAATGTATTAATATTTTCACTCTAACAGTCAGCGTTAAATTCCTCCTAAATTGGCTCTGACCAGTTTTGCAATCAGGTCCGACTCTTGCAGACATGAAGCTGGCTGTACTGATAACGGATCTTGCAGGATTTCTACCCACAGAAATGAAAAGAGGGGAGCCTGGGATTGTGGGTTGGTCCCACTGCATCTTTTCCTGGTCGGAAAATCGGGATGTTCTTCTGCTCTGGGCCTTCCCGTTTCTGCGTTCCGGCTCTGAAGAGTTTCCCCTCATATCCGGCTGCACTTTCTTTGATGACGGCTTGGTGTTGAACAGACAACAACAGCAAAAATAAAATAAAAATGTAATTAAATGATTCATCATTTTGGTCTCTTTGTTTTGCTTTTTTGCTGCAAGATACATGGTTTTCCATCTCCTTGGTGCAGCTCAGCATCTGAAGAAATGAGATATGTATTGTTGCTTTTAACTTGAAGCATGGGTAGGCAAACTAAGGCCCGGGGGCCGGATCTGGCCCAATTGCCTTCTAAATGTGTGCTTTTATTTAAAATGCATCTCTGGGTTATTTGTGGGGCATAGGAATTCATTCCTCCCCCCCCCCAAAAAAAATATAGTCCAGCCCCCCACAAGATCTGAGGGAGAATGGACCGGCCCACTGCTGAAAAAGTTTGCTGACCTCTGACTTAAATCATTATTTTAATCCTGGCTCCTTCCTCCCTTCCTGCCATTCTAGAAGCAGCAGATTGCTGAGAGAAAGACAAAACTATTTAAGGAGCGAGGGTTTGTCCACACTCCAATTGCCCTGTACAGTGGTACCTTAGGTTACAGACGCTTCAGGTTACAGACTCCGCTAACCCAGAAATAGTGCTTCAGGTTAAGAACTTTGCTTCAGGATGAGAACAGAAATCGTGCTCTGGCGGCATGGCGGCAGCAGGAGGCCCCATTAGCTAAAGTGGTGCTTCAGATTAAGAACAGTTTCAGGTTAAGTACGGACCTCCAGAACGAATTAAGTACTTAACCCGAGGTACCACTGTACCTGAAAAACCCAGGTAGGAGCAGTTTTCCGCTTGCCCCAGATTTGCCAGGCGTGGGTCGGAGTGGTTTTGCCTGGGACCAGGAGAGATGGACCAGTTCCTGGTGGCTACGATGGATGGATCAATTAGCTCTACACTACCTTCCTTTATAAACCATGTCTGTCCTCAGATGTTCCTTCCAAAAATATAATTTTTCTTTGGCATGTCAGTACCTGTAATTCCAGACTCTGCTTTGCGGGAGGTTCCTAAACAGAAGTGGGATGGCCATGTGTCAGGGACACTTTGGTTGTGATTCCTGCATTGGAGGGGGTCCCTTCCAATGACTCAGGGCTAGGGGTGAGCAACACAACCACCAAGTTTGTGCACCAAATTCCTTAGCGATTAAAATCAAAATAGAACGCCCCAAAGGAGCTGTCCAAACTGGATGAATGGGCAGTGATGAGGCAAAGGCAATTCAGTGGGGGAAAGTGCAAAGTGATGCAAAAATAACAATAGCCTTCATTTCACAGATTTGTTTCTGGGGTCTGAACTGGTGGAAATGGACCAGGACCAGAACCTGGGGGTTGCAGTGGACAACACCGGGAAGAGGCTGACCCTCTGTGCAGAGGCAGAGGGCAAAGTCCATGTGACCATGGAAACTCATTGTTCCAAGTCGGTCTACCTGAGAGCACAATGCGCTGCAAGCAAAGGGCAGGGCAAGAGCCCACGAACCTTGCCTCTCCTTGACAGCTCCTCCAATGGAGCAATCAAGAAAACCTGACAAGAGAGGACCCGAGGCACAGGCTGGTTTGCAGCACTTCCAAATATAGACCCGAAGGCCTGGGAAACAAGATGGTTTTAATTGCCAAGGAAGCCAAAAGGGGAGCATTTTCGTTGAAAGATCCAGGCAGGCCTCCTGGATTAGCACATTAGCAGAGTTTGGATGAGTACTCCGAGGACAAACAGCACTGATTACTGAATAACACCTATAAAATAGATATTATTCATTAACACTTTGCCACGGCAGAGGAAAAAAGAAGAAGAAGA
This sequence comes from Podarcis erhardii, assembly GCF_964252035.2. Lineage (NCBI taxonomy): Eukaryota > Metazoa > Chordata > Lepidosauria > Squamata > Lacertidae > Podarcis > Podarcis erhardii. Next base: position 845,432 of record NC_138497.1, on the reverse strand, counting down.
GGATAATTTTAACAGCACAGATGCTGCGGAAAAGCACAAACTATATTCAGAGCAGAACTCAACAAGCTCCCCCACCCCCCAGTGAAAGATGCAGTTTAGGATTTCCTCCCCTGACATTTTCTAATATTACATTATTTAAGTGGCATAACCAAGAGAGGGGGTTTATATTTTATTTTAAAAGTGGCACAAATCATCCCGATAAAGCAGCGCTGGGAGTCTGCATTTCAGTTCTGAAGAAGTGTCTCCGAATGATCCTGCGGAGATCAAAGTTACAAATTAGTCCTCAAAATCTGTTGTGCATTTCAGGGCTTCTCTTTTCGCTCGCCCTCTGCGCTCAGAAGGAGGGATTAGCTTCTGGAAGAGGAATTTGAGTTTCTGGTTCCAGCCAGGATCCTTCTCTCTCTCTCTCTGTCTCCCCATCCCAAAAACCAGTCCCTGCCCCAGGAAGCTTATAGATTAATTTAGTGGAAGGTGAATTTAACTGATCCAATGCAATCAGACCAGACAGTTCTCTGGATAAGTCCGCAGGGTTTTTTAAAATCACTGCACCCTCCGATTCTGTGCAAAACTGAGCCCCATCAGCCCCTCCACTGATTTGTCTCAAATGCACTGCATGAGTCAACCGTGTGATGCAGCAGCAAAAAAAGCGAATGCTATTCTAGGCTGCCTCAACAGAAGGAAATCTAGGGTCCAGATCAAGGGAGTTCCTGGTCCTGCTCTCTTCTGTCCTGGTCAGACCACACCTGGTGTCCTGTGTCCAATTCTGGGCACCACAATTTAAGAAGGATGTTGGCAAGCTGGAAGGTGTGCAGAGGAGGGCAACCAAGATGATCAAGGGTCTGGAGACCAAGCCTTATGAGGAACAGTTGAAGGAGCTGGGTATGTTTAAGAAGAAGAAGAAGAAGAGTTTGGATTTGATATCCCGCCTTTCACTCCCTTTAAGGAGTCTCAAAGCGGCTAACATTCTCCTTTCCCTTCCTCCCCCACAACAAACACTCTGTGAGGTGAGTGGGGCTGAGAGACTTCAGAGAAGTGTGACTGGCCCAAGGTCACCCAGCAGCTGCATGTGGAGGAGCAGAGACCCGAACCCGGTTCCCCAGATTACGAGGCTACCGCTCTTAACCACTACACCACACTGGCTCTTTTTAGCCAGAAAAAGAGGAGATTGAGAGAAGATAGGACAGCCATCTTCAAATATCCGAAGCACTGTCAAATGGAAGAGGGAGCTAGCTTGTTTTCTCCTGCTCTGGAGGGGAGGACTCAACCCCATGGCTTCACGTTGCAAGACAGAAGATTCCAACTAGATATCAGGAAGAACTTTGTGATGGGAAGAGCTGTTCAACAGTAGAATGGCCTCCCTTGGCAGGTTGTGGGCTCTCCTTCCTCGGAGGTTTTTAAGCGGAGCTTGGATAGCCATCTGTCATGGGTGCTTTAGCCGAGATGCTTGAATTGCAGGGGTTGGACTAGATGACCCCTCAGGATCCCTTCAGACTCTACAATTCCATGATTCTAGAATTAAAATCCCCAAATAAATCCCTTTGGGCATGTAGGGCTGGTTGTCGGGCTTTTTCGATCCCAGCTTATGATGCAAGGAATTACAGTGGTACCTCTGGTTACGTACTTAATTCGTTCCGGAGGTCCATTCTTAACCTGAAACTGTTCTTAACCTGAAGCACCACTTTAGCTAATGGGGCCTCCCGCTGCTGCCACGTGATTTCTGTTCTCATCCTGAAGCAAAGTTCTTAACCCGAGGTACTATTTCTGGGTTAGCGGAATCTGTAACCCGAAGCGTCTGTAACCTGAAGCGTATGTAACCCAAGGTACCACTGTATTTCATTTTATTCTCCTTCTAAATTCTGTTCCAGAAGCTGCCCCTGGTGCTCAGAAGTCAAGAGGAGGAGGAAGCCAATTCTGCAGGGATTTCCAGAGCCTCCATTCCCTCTCTGAGCCCCATCTGCTGCCAGATCACATCCACAGTTGCCTAGCAGTGAGATGACAGAGGCAGAGGCGGAGATGCGCCTCCCATCACAATCCATTTCTCCTAGTGGCGAACAAAGGCAGGGCAGCCACTCAGGAGTCGCACGGTAGAAGGAGAAGGCATGGGAACTCTGCACGTGCCCAGAGGCAGCTGCCCTGGGCCAGCACATTCGGACAGGCTCTCCAGGGTAAACAGAGAGCTCCCTCTGCTCCTCATTCATTTCAATTGCGGGGAGGGTCATGACTGGGGACATGGAGGCCTCAGGTACCTGCAGTTGCCCTGAGCATGATGCAGAGCTCTTCTCTTCCTCTCCATCACATCTCCATCACGGAACTCCTACTTGGGTACTTCCCTGGCTTTTTTTCAGGCCCACCTAGGACCAGTTTGGATAGTTAGCCTTGGTGAAGACTTGATGTTTTGATCCCCAAAAAAGTTTTTGACTTTCTGCTGAAATGAGGCTGCATTTTAATGTTATGTTTTAATCTTGTTTTTAAGTTGTATTTCAATCAGTTTGTTTTATATTTGGTGTTAGCCGCCCTGAGCCTGGTCTTGGCTGGGGAGGGCGGGATATAAATAGATATTATTATTATTATTATTATTATTATTATTATTATTATTATTATTATTATTATGCAAGCTGCCCTGAGGTCCTTGGATGAAGGCAAGTATATTAAAGTAATAAATAATAAATAGTAACAATGATGATAGATTGAAGTAGGTAGCCGTGTTGGTCTGATGCAGTAGCATAAGAGCCCCAAAAGGATCCTGCTGGATCAGACCAAAGGGGGCCCATCGAGTCCAGCCTGCTCTTCTCACAGTGGCCAGCCAGATTTGAACCCAAGAGCCCTCCCCACCCGAGGTTTCCAGCAGAGACACCCTGACTAGTAGCCACTGATAGACCTCTTCTCCTCCATGAATTTGCCCAGTCCTCTTTGAAAACCATCCAGGTGGCTGGCTGCCATTGCTTCCTGTGGCAGTGAGTTCCACAGTTTAACTGTGCTCTGTGTGAAAAAGTCCTTTCTTTTATCTGCCCTGAATTTTCCACCCTTCAGCTTCGCTGGGTGTCTCCACTGAGTTCTAGAGTTATGAGGGGGAGAGCAGAACTTCTCACCATCGCCTTTCTAGGTGCCAGGCATAATTTTATTGCCCCTTGACTCCCCTTTTCTCTAAGCTAAAAAGTCCCAAACACTGCAAGCTTTCCTCATAGGGAGTCTCTCCACCCCTGAGTCATTTTGGCTGCTCTTTTCTGAAACGTTTCCAACTCCACAATCTCCTTTTTGAGGGGAGGGGACCAGAACTGGACACAGGGCTCCAAACACACCATAGATGTGTGCAATGGCATCCTGATATCGGCTGTTTTATTTTCAGTTCCTTTTGTCACAATTCTTAGTGTGGAATTTGTCTATTCCAGAGCCACTTCGCACTGACCCACCAAACCTGCGACAATATATGGTTTGTGTTATTTTCACTAATAATAATAATAATTTATTATTATTTATACCCCGCCCATCTGGCTGGGTTTCCCCAGCCGCTCTGGGCAGCTTCCAACAAAACACTAAAATACAATAACCTGTTGCTGTTGTTGTTTAGTCATTTAGTCTTGACCGACTCTTTGTGACCCCCTGGACCAGAGCAAGCCAGGCACTCCTGTCTTCCACTGCCTCCCGAAGTTTGGTCAGACTCATGTTTGTAACTTTGAGAACACTATCCAACCATCTCTTCCTCCATCTTCCCCTTCTCCTTGTGCCCTCCATCTTTCCCAACATCAGGGTCTTTTCCAGGGAGTCTTCTCTTCTCATGAGTGGCCAAAGTCTTGGAGACTCAGCTTCAGGATCTGTCCTTCCAGTGAGCATTCAGGGCTGATTTCCTTCAGAATGGAGAGGTTTGATCTTCTTGCAGTCCATGGGACTCTCAAGAGTCTCCTCCAGCACCAGAATTCAAAAACATCAATCCTTCGGCAACCCACGCCTTGTTAGCTGCCCTGAGCCCAGCTTCAGCTGGGGAGGGCGGGATATAAATAAAATTTATTATTATTATCATTATTTATTAATCAGCCTTCTTGATGGTCCAGCTCTCACTTCCATACATCACTACTGGGAAAACCAGAGCTTTAACTATACGGATCATTGTCGGCAAGGTGATGTCTCTGCTTTTTAAGATGCTGTCTGGGTTTGTCAAACTCCATGGACAAAGACAACAGGCATATACAATAACCCATTAAACATTAAAAGCTTCCCTAAACAGGGCTGCCTTCAGATGTCAAATATATGCATTTATGTCGATTTCTCCCCTTGACCCCAACCTGGATTCAGAGCTCCCCTGACTCCTTGTCCGACTGCTTTCCGGATTCCTCCTCCCCTCCAGGAGCAGAGCTCACCCGGCCTTCGTTTCTCTTAATCGCCTCTTGGCGTCTTTCATAATTCTCCCGCCATTCCCCAGCCCTCCTGCCTTCCTATTAGAATTTTTATGGAGATGAGGAGCCTGGCAGGCTGCCAGGGCCTGGTTTTCCTGCTCTCCATCTTCCTCTCTCTTCCCGGGGTCTTTATTTGCTTTCTGGATTGCAGCAGACTCCGAGCTGGAAGTTCACAAACATCCCTTTGGCAGCAATTTGCTCGCAGACTAATTGGTACACATTTCAGGAGAGCAGAGCCGCCTGCCTGGGAGCCAAGGTCAGTTTGCTGAGAATGCAGAGATCCCAGTCGGTTTCCAAGCTGTCTTGGGGGAGCCTGTGTGTTTCGGCAACCCTGAGACTCCCCTGAGTCCATTGCAAGGCAGGCCTGGGCGAGGGGAGCCTTGGAGTCCCTTCTCGGAAGTGGCGCCTGCTCCATGGAACTCTCTCCCATCAGATGTCAGACAGATAAACAATTTTATTTATTTATTTATTTATTTATTTATTTATTTATTTATTTTTTTATACCCCACCCATCTGGCTGGGTTTCCCCAGCCACTCTGGGCAGCTTCCAACAGAACACTAAAATACAATACAGTGGTACCTCAGGTTAAGTACTTAATTCGTTCCGGAGGTCCCTACTTCTTGCAATGAGGGAACCGCCAGAAGGCCCTCGGCGCTGGATCTCAGTGTCCAGGCAGAAAAATGGGGGTGGAGACGCTCCTTCAGGTCTACTGGGCCAAGGCCGTTTAGGGCTTTCAAGGTCAGCACCAACACTTTGAATTGTGCTCGGAAACGTATCGGAAACAACTACGTGACTTTAAGAAGACATCTGAAGGCAGCCTTGTATGGGGAAATTTTTAATGTTTGATGTTTTGTTGCATTTTTATATTTTTCTGGAAGCTGCCCAGAGTGGCTGGGCAAACCCAGATACAGTGGAACCTTGGTTTTCAAGCATCTCAGAAGCCAAACATTTTGAACCCAAATGCTGAAAACCTGGAAGTACTGTATTTTTCCGTGTATAAGACTAGCTGTTTTCACAAAAAAAAAAAAATGTGAAAAATTAGGGGGCGTCTTATACACGGGGCCATCTCCCCCCACTTTTTAAAATCTGAGTCCCCCAAAATAGGGGGTGTTTTATACATGAGGGCGTCTTATAGACGGGAAAATACGGTAATTGCTTCCATTTTTGAACATGCCTCGGAAGTTGAACGGGGCGTGTTTTCCATTTTCCCCCATTGACTTTGCAGCCAACCCACTGATCCTTGGTTTCCGAACGTTTCGGAAGTCGAACGGTCTTCTGGAATGGATTACGTTCGAAAACCGAGGTTCCACGGAAGATGGGTAGCAAATAAATAATAAAATTCTTACTCTTACTCTTCCAACTCTACCATTCCATGCTTTCACGAGTCATTGGAAGTTTTAAAGCAGAGGTTGGATGCTCCTTGGTCAGCTGAGATTCCTGCGTTGCAGAGGGTTGGGCCGGATGACCTTTGCGGTCCCTTTCAGCTCTATGCTTCTGTGAGTCTAAGAGCTGCATGAAAAAGGTCAGTGCTTGCTGGCCGGTGCGTCACAGTGTGGCAGCTGTGCCTGCAGCTGCCTGCTTGTTCTGCAGCCAACCTGCCCTTTCTCTCCTGATGTGGCCCAAACAGCTCACTTGTTGGACAGGTTTGTATTCTGCTGGTATTACATGAAGGGGGGGGGGGTCTGGAGCACCTGCCCCCCATCAGCCAAGGGGCCAGCGGCTTCTGAGCGGCTGTTGCCAGGGCTGCTTTTTGACAGTTCCTGTTTGCTTCCATTGCAGGGGTTGGAAAGAGAGCCCTCCCCAGCCGAAGCCGGGCTCAGAGCGGCTAACAACAGTAAAATGATAAAACATTCTAAAATCATTTCATTATAAAATTAATTCTAATCAAATTAATGGCAACCATTTGGGTTAGAAGTTCTGTGAGGATTGCCAAAGGAGGGAGTCAGGCTGTGCCCTGGCCAAAGGCCTCGTGGAACAGCTGTTTTGCAGGCCCTGTGGAAAGATGCCAAGTAAGTCCTGCAGGGCCCTGGTCTCTTGTGACAGAGCGTTCCACCAGATCGGGGCCACGGCTGAAAAAGCCCTGGCTTTGGTTGAGGCCAGCCTAACCTCCCTGTGGCCTGGGACCTCCAAGATGTTTTTATTTGAAGACCGTAAGGTCCTCCGTGGGACATACCAGGAGAGGCGGTCCCCTAGGTACGAGGGTCCTAGGCCGTATAGGGCTTTAAAAGTTAAAACCAGTTTGCCAGGACTAGGCACTGATCCGGGAGGTTGCCCAGAGGGCGCAGTAACTATGACCTAGAACGGAGGCAAGAGGCAGGGGCCACTGAATTTTGTCATCACCCAGAGTGCCGCTGAAATTCAGAAGCCCAAAGCCCGCCACTGTACCAGGGGATCATGTCCATCCGTTTTGTGGAATTAAACTAAGTAGTTTTAATTGGATTTTGAACAAATACGCAACACTTACCATTTCAGATTTAGTTGTGTTATTACAAGGTCGCCTCACTCGACAGGAGGAACTTCCTGACAGTGAGAGCTGTTCGACAGTGGAATTGGCTGCCAAGGAGTGTGGTGGAGTCTCCTTCTTTGGAGGTCTTTAAGCAGAGGCTTGACAACCATATGTCAGGAGTGCTCTGATGGTGTTTCCTGCTTGGCAGGGGGTTGGACTCAATGGCCCTTGTGGTCTCTTCCAACTCTATGATTCTATGATTCTATGATTCTATGATTCTATGATTCTATGATTCTATGATTCTATGATTCTATGATTCTATGACATGCTCCCGATGGGCAGAACTGGCACTGCTACAAGTGCCACAAAACACCCGTCCAATATTGGTAAGAACTTGGGCGTTCAGTGTGGCAGTGCCTGCAATTGCCTTCGCTGCAGTCTTTTCTTACTCGCCTTTTCTCTAAGCTAAAAGTCCCAATTGCTGCAATCTTTCCATCCAACCTCTGCTTAGAAACCGCCAAGGAAGGAGAGTCCACCAGCTCCAGGGGGAGACCATTCCACTGTTGAACAGCTCTGATGGTCAGAAAGTTTTCCTGAACGTTTAGTTGGAATCTCCTTTCTTGTAACGTGAAGGCATTGGTTTTGGTCCTCCCCTCCAGAGCAGGAGAAAACAAGCTTGCTCCCTCTTCCATGTGGCAGCCCTTGAGATGACTCTCATGTCTCCTCATGTCTTTTCCAGACTAAACATAGCCAGCACCTTCAACCATTCCTCATCAGGCTTGGTTTCCCGATCCTTGATCATCTTGGTTAGTAGTAGCAGTAGTAATAAATTTTACTTGTATCCCGCCCTCCCTGGCTGAGGCCAAGCTCAGAGGGGCTAACATCATAAAAACAACACAATATGCATGAAAACAGACATCAATTAATTAAAATACATCTTAAAATTAATTCAGACAAGTTAAAATCTGGGCAGGTGGCAATTATCAAGTTGGAGTTGAGAGTTGGTTGTGCTCCTCTGCACATCTTCCAGCTTGTCAATATCCTTCTTAAATTGTGGCGCCCAGAATTGAACATAGTATTCCAGGTGTGGTCTGACCAAGAGCAGAACTATGACTTTCCTTGATCAGGACACTAGACTTCTGCTGATGCAGCCTAGAATAGCATTAGCTTTTTGAGTTACAGATAGGTAGCCGTGTTGGTCTGCCATGGTCAAAACAAAATTAAAAAAATCCTTCCAGTAGCACCTTAAAGACCAACTGAGTTAATAATAATAATAATAATAATAATAATAATAATAATAATAATAATAATTTATTATTTATATCCTGCCCATTTGGCTGGGTTTCCCCAGCCACTCTGGGCGGCTTCCAGTACTGCTAAGGGCTTCCAGCCCTTAGCAGTAGCTCAGGGCTGTATTGCCAGATCCTGCAAGTCCCTTTTAGTCATCTGGTATTCAAGGGTTTTGCAAGTAACCCTTTTTGAGTAGCTCTCTCACTAACTTGAAAGTATCCAAAGGGCAGACCTCGAATGACCATTTTTCTTCATATATGGCATGATTTTATTTAATATACAAATACTGAGGTGGCTGGTGGTTCCGTGCAGCCAGTATGTTCAAATGTCTGGCTCTTTATTCTCAATAATGAGGGCGAATACTTCTATTTTCATAAATCTTCTTTGTGTTTGGGATCTTTTCAAGAGCTAACCCTTCATTATCCTTTTGGAGCTGCGTTGCATCTTTCTACTTTCATCCTTCCAGGCTGTGATGCTTTATGGTTTAAATGTTTGATCCTCTATCTTTCTTTTTGTTATTTTTTTCACTTTTGTTTTTTTAACAATATATATATATATATATATATATATATATATATATATATATTAAAAAGGAAAATTAAAGGCGTCAATGGGGCAGATCCCCCCTTTGCTCTTTGCACCTGCTCCTAAGATGAGGTCCCCTCAGGGGAGGGGCTTGCCTGTCTGGCCACCCATTGGTTGGTTGGGATGAGGGGCGGGGCCTTCTCCAAGGGGAGACCTGTGCTGTCAAAGCCCTTCTCCCAGACTGAAAAAAACTTATTGGTTCCTCTCCCCCCTTTAATTGCATGTTAAAAGACGTGTTATTTCCCCCATCATCTGAGCATTTGACTTGAGTTTATTGCTAAAGGATTTATAAGCTGCTAGAAATAGGATAATGATATATTTTTATACTGCTGCTTTTAGGTGGTTTCATCAGCCCAATTTTGGATGTTTTAGGGATTTTACGAGGTGTGCTTTGCTGTTTTATATTTTTACTTCTTGCAAGCTCCCCAGAGGGCTCTTTGGAGCCATACGCCGCGATAAACATAACTTTAAAAATCATTTATTGTACAGCATTTTTTTAAGTTCTCACAGGGTTTTGTGCTGCAAAACTGGACAACAGTTCAGACATCCTGAAATATCATGATAGTGCATTGAAACCATCTGGAGTTGTCCTCTCCACTTGCCAGAGAGACTTGATCCCAGGGGTGGAGGGGAGGGGATTTGATTCAGTTTTCATTTGAAGGTGGATCTACCTAATGCACATTTTTCAAAACAGCTTGGGAACCGTCCTTCCAATGTCACACTTCTCCCAATCTTGCAATGGAGTTCTCCAGACACATACAAAAATGCAGATCCGGAGAGTTAAGTGCATAAAAAATGCACACATTTGTGGAAAATAGCACACACACAAACGCATTATATTAGGGGAAATTGCGCTGCAAAAATGGGTACTTTAAGCAAAATGGCACACACATCCATGTGCATTTTGGGAGAAATTTGCACTAAAGTGCTAATGGATTTTCACCAGGTCTTCTTTCTTTGCAATAGGTAAAGATAAAGAGACCCCTGACCATTAGGTCTAGTCGTGACTGACTCTGGGGTTGTGGTGCTCATCTCGCTTTATTGGCCGAGGGAGTGGGCGTACAGCTTCCGGGTCATGTGGCCAGCATGACTAAGCCGCTTCTGGTGAACCAGAGCAGCGCATGGAAATGCTGTTTACCTTCTTGCGCCGGAGCGGTACCTATTTATCTGTTGTACTTTGACGTGCTTTTGAACTGCTAGATTGGCAGGAGCAGGGACCAAGCAACGGGAGCTCACCCCGTCACGGGGATTCAAACTGCCGACCTTCCGATTGGCAAGCCCTAGGCTCTATTGTTTAACCCACAGCACCACCCGCATCCCATTCTTGGCAATAAAAAATAATAAAATCTCAAACTGGTGTGGAAATATGGGGAACTGAACTTTAGAATGGACAAATGAGAAACTGAGCAAAACCAAAACAGACAGATCCATCCATCCCTAGTTGACCCTCATTGGATTCAGTCCCTGATCTTATTCATTCATTCATTCATTCATTCATTACTTTTATATACCTGGTTCTCCCATTCCATCCTCACAACAACCCTGTGAAGTAGGGTAGCCTGAGAGAAGTGACCGGCCTGAGACCACACCCAGTGAGCTTCATGGCCAACTCTCCCAGGTATAGCACTCTGCCCATGACGCCATGCTGGAGCTCAGAGACACCACAGTATCAAAATAAAGGCACAGAGGTCTCCCTTTCCACCACAACCTCTTCCCAAGTCACCTCTGGTTCATGCTCTGCATGCCCTTCTTTTCATTGACAGGCCATGCTGCTCCTTGGCCATCACTTTGCATCCATCTGTTGACACTTCTGGCTGTTTATGCTGCTTTTACTTCAGAAGACTAATAAAATCTCTCTCTCTCTCTCTCTCTCTCTCTCTCTCTCTCTCTCTTAAAAATGACGTGGGAAGACATGGCAAGCCAGAGGCGTCATCTGCCTTCCTGGGAGTAGGGCCAGGCCTGGATGCACTCAAGGAGCATCTCAAGGGAGACACACCAACATTTCAGGGGTTGCCAGAAGACCAGGATGCGGCCAGGAGCAGGACTCAGTTCTCCCCCCTCTGTGGCACTGCAAGGGGGCACAGAGTTTCTCTCAGGGGAGGCCCGGGGTGGTTGTTTCAGAGGGGAAGGACCCCAGGCCAAAAACGACATTAGGGATTCGAAGCTGCCATTTCCTGCTTGCCTCATTTGACTTCTGGTGGCTTTCGGCCAAAGATTTCTGGGCTGCTTTTGCAAAGCAACTGATATGATCTGACCATTCTTGTAACACTCCATTCAAGATAAACTCAGGTGGAAATTATCTGATAGGCTTTCAGATAAAATAATAGGTGGGTGAGATAAAGTCCTGCTCTGTGTGTGTGTGTCTTCATGCTGGTGTGCATTGGGGGGAGAGAGATACCAATCATACAAACCCACGGAGAACAGCGTTTTTCTAAGCATTAGATTTTTTAAAGTTTAAATGCTTCTATCCCGCCTTTCCACAGCACAAATGAGATGCTTAAGGCATCTAACAAGAAGTAAATGAATACAATCAGAGAATAAATTTAATACAGCAAAACAAATGAGGTAACAGAGGCAAGTGATCAGTTGCAGAAGATACTCACCTGCAACCAAATTTGATGGCCAGCTAAACTGTAAGACTGTTAGAGGGGCAGGAAGGGGAACACAAAAGCTTTTTTTGTCTGTGTGTGTCTAAAGTGCAAGAGGGAAGGGGCACCGGCGAAGGTGCATCGGATCTCCTGGGACAGAATCTACAATGCAGGTGTAGACCTTTAAATCCAGGTAATCCATCAACACGGCCCTTATTGTGCATTTGCTAAGGCAATTCTGGGACTAAGAGAGAACATCGGAACATAAAAAGAGCCCACAGGGGGCCCATAGTTAAAGCTATGGTTTTCCCAGTAGTGATGTATGGAAGTGAGAGCTGGACCATCAAGAAGGCTGATCGCCGAAGAATGGATGCTTTTGAATTCTGGTGCTGGAGGAGACTCTGGAGAGTCCCATGGACTGCAAGAAGATCAAACCTCTCCATTCTGAAGGAAATCAGCCCTGAGTGCTCACTGGAAGGACAGATCCTGAAGCTGAGGCTCCAATACTTTGGCCACCTCATGAGAAGAGAAGACTCCCTGGAAAAAACCCTGATGTTGGGTGTAGCAGGAACCCCCACCCCAATCATTCAGTTTGTACAAACTTCACACACACACACACACTCACACACTACATACGCTATGCTTCTGTTATAAATTCATAGAAAATCAACCATACATCGGTTTTGCACTGTTCCACTTTTATTTTACTCCATGAAGGAAGGAATACAAAACGAGGAAGGTTTGATACAGGGCAGCCATAATCCCTTCACCATCCCAGCACATCCACAGGAGCCCTGCCCAGTTGCTATGCCAACCCTGATGGTCTCAGGCAGAAGACAATTCAAGATCACAAAGAACTTGCATATGGGAATGGATTCAGCATGGACTGAAACAAAGGACAATGATCAGATCTTCCCTCTGGGGGCAGGAAACTGCCAACTCCCCTTTGTCTCCTGGAAGTGACTCATGGGGAGGGGGAGAGAAGGGAACCAGCCAGGTGACAGGACACTCAGGTTACCACTGCAACTCCTCCCTCAACCCCTCCTTTCTGTAATGTATGCATGATGTTTCTGGGGGTGGGCTTGACCTAGAGGAGGGGAATTTCAAAAGTTTTTATAAGGTCTTGCACACCATTTTTCTGTGTCTTTCCTCTCACCTGCAAGTGAGGGGAGCACCCTGTTGCAACAGTCAATAAAGGCCAAGCCTACAGGCTGCTGTTTTGCTCCAATTTACTCTGGTTGGTGTCTTTACTTTTTGTCCAAGGGAGCCCTCGGATTTTTCCGGTAACATGGGAAAGATGGAGGGCACAAGGAGAAGGGGACAACAGTGGACGAGATGGTGGGGCAGTGTTCTCGAAGCTACCAGCATGAGTTTGACCAAACTGCAGGAGGCAGTGGAAGACAGGAGGGCCTGGCATGCTCTGGTCCAGGGGATCATGAACAGGCGGACACGACTAAATGACTAAACAACAACAACAATTCAAACGATGGTAAAGGCGGCTTACTACATAAAACATATATATAATTACAAACATAGCAAAAGGTAGTCATAAGCAACAAACAAGACAACAGCAAAAGAAAACATCTAAAAGTACACAACCAAACTGAACAAGTTCCACATAAAACATAAGATCCAAAATAAAGATACAAAAAAAATAACATCAGCAATAGCCACAACCCACCTCCAAGGAACCCCCTAAACAACACCCAGCCCAAGATTTCTCTAATGGGGGCAGAATGAAGCCTTCTCTTCCTGTTCCCTCCCTCTCTTTGCAAGGAAGACATGCCTAAGCAAGCTTCAAGCTTAGAACACATGTTTGAAGCTATCTCTCTGTATTTTCTACCTAAGAGAATTCTGCCTCTTGGCTAAATGCATGGATATGACCTTTGGAACAATTTGTAAGTAAAACATTTTAAACTTACTTAACAATGTGTGGCCTGTTTATTGCAAGAGGTGTGGACAGAAGTGGGTGCTGGATGCAACCAAGTGAAATGAAATCTATAGTCCTGTGTTATACTGCTGCTAAACTTTTGTGCTGCTGGAGAGTGAGTTTAGCCCTGCATTTTGAACCTAGGCACCCAACCGATTCTTTTATTATTTACCCAAAAGATAGTGGTCATCTCTGTGTCCTGTGGGAGGGAGTTCCATAGTTTAACTAGGCATTGCAAAGCACTCCACCCCCACCCCACTCCCGTCACAATGGGGCTTGTATCAGTTTCTACCTACCTGCATCTCCACCAATATTTTCTCCTTTGTCTGTCTCCTTTGTCCACCCCTCATTTGGGGACCAGCTTTGTTTCTTGTTCTCCAAACTTGTAATAGTCCCAGAAAAAAAGGAGCTCTCTGCATTATTGGATCTGCTCCTCCACCCATCTCTGCAGAGTGAATGCACAACACAGGTTGACCATCTGGGAAGGCAATCAATTTATTAACAAGATTCTTCTTCCCATCCCAAATGCAATAACTAAAAAACTCTTGAATGGGCTTAATTCCTGTCTTTTATCTGTAACCATCTGTTTCCCATTGTTTGACTTGCTTTCAATTAGGCCTTTATCTTAGTCATTGTTAAATAAACTTCAGTTTCGTTTACTACAGGCAGACTTAATGGTGAGGCTCTGCTGGGGGGGGGGCGCCTTGGACTGAGGTCTGCCGACTCGGTGATGCTGCGCAAAGGTGAGGTGTGCTGGGGGGGTGTTAGGCACCCCAGCTTTCAAGAGATCACCCCAAGGACCTAAGTCTGAGAAGGATCTTGATCTTCGTAGAATCATAGAATTTTGGAGCTGGAAGAGACCCTGAGGGTCATCTAGTCCAACTCCCTGCAATGATGGAATCACAGCTCAAGAGTCCTTGACAGACGGCCATCTGACTTCTCTTTGAAAACCTCCTGTGAAGGAGGGAGACTGTTCCATGGTTTTTACTCCCAGAAAGTTACTCTCAGCTTTTACTCTCAGAAAATTATTCCTGATTACACCTGTCAAGTTAGCGAAAATGTATAAAGTCAGTAATAAATGTTGGAAATGTAAAGAAAAAGAGGGAACATTTTATCACATGTGGTGGGAATGTAAAAAGGTGAAATGCTTCTGGGAGATGATATATAATGAGTTGAAAAAAATGTTGAAATATACATTTATAAAGAAACCAGAAGCATTTCTATTGGGCATTGTGGGGAGTGACATAAATAGAAAGGAATGTAAGCTCTTTTTATATGCAATAACAGCAGCAAGAATATTATTGGCCCAAAAATGGAAGCAAGAAGAGTTACCGTCGATTGAAGAATGGAGGATAAAGTTAATGGACTATGCAGAATTAGATAAACTAACAGGAAGGATTCGAAACCGGTGAAACCAGAGATTCACGGAAGACTGGAGTAAATTTACAGATTATTTGAAAAGTAATTGTGAAGATCAGACGACGTTTGTAGGGTTGCAAGAAGTTTTGTGAGGAGTATTATTAAAAGTATTGTAAAAATGGAGAAGGGGGAGGATGATTTGTTAAGAGATGTAAAGGCAATATAAAGTTAAGAAATGCATAAGAAGTGGTTAAAACGGTGGATCATCAGAGGTGCTGATGGAAGTCTAAAAAGATTGTATAAGTGATAAGTTTTGTGGTACATTTTATAATTTATATGTTAGAATTAATAAAAAAAATATTATTTAAAAAAAACCATAAAGTTATTCCTGACGTTTAGCCTGAATCTCCTTTCTGGCCATTTGAATCTAAGAAGCTGCATCCCCGACCCGCAATGTCAAAATTCTGTGTTTTAAAAAATAAAGGAATAATCCCAGAAGGGATAGCCGTGTGTTCCTCCTCCCGGCGCTCTTTGCATAACCCTCCAAACAAGTGCTGTGAGCTGTCCATTGGCGGAGGATGAATAATGCATCTGGTGGAGTGTGCTTGTGGTCAGATTGTTCATGGTTGAGGTGCCGGCCCTCTGGAGAAGTATTTCCATGAGTGAACACAGAGATGTTCTTGCCCCGGGATGATGCCTGCTCTCCTTTCATTGCAGCTCTTTGCCCACATGGAATAATTCAATCTTCCACTCCTACCACAAACATAGCCTTGCACCCTCACCTCAATCTCCAAGCGGTCAGAGACACCAGGGGTTCCAGACTCTGGCTTGGTTTCCCTGGAATGGAGGTCAGCAAAGACTGTGGTATCTTCAGGATACATGGTTTTATTGACACATGTGCACAACTTGAGCATGGGATGGAGGGGCTCACAGCATCAACACCCCAACAGACCTTGCTTCTCCGTTAGCCGCAGTTGTGGATCCAGCACAGAACAAGCAGCTCTCTTGTGTCTCCAGCTTCCAGCTCAGCTTTTCACACACCCCTCTAGCTGCCAGGTAGGAACACAACTGTCCCTTAGTTTCAGCTCTTGCTCTTTGGGCATGGGAATGGGGACACTTACGTGGCCAGCTAAGGTCATTGTTTTGCAAGGAAGCTTCTCTGACCAGTTCAGTAATTGTTAAGTAAGAGCTGTTCGACAGTGGAATTTGCTGCCAAGGAGTGTGGTGGAGTCTCCTTCTTTGGAGGTCTTTAAGCAGAGGCTTGACAACCATATTTTAGGAGTGCTCTGATGGTGTTTCCTGCTTGGCAGGGGGTTGGACTCGATGGCCCTTGTGGTCTCTTCCAACTCTAGGATTCTATGATTCTATGATTCTATGTTATGTGTGCTCAGCGTGGATCCTAGAACAATAGGCAGGTAGGATCCCAGAATGCAACAACCTGATTGGCCAGCAGGAGCAGCCCAATGAGGATCCAGGAGGGAAGCAGAATCAGTCAATCAGTTAGGACCTATTGTGTAAATAATGTATATAAAGCCTGAGGTTTTGGGGGGAAATTCAGTTTATGAGCTGCAATAAAGAGCATGAAATCACTTTGAGACTCCGAGTATATTTTACTGGGGACGAGAATGGGATCCTGCTGAGCTGACAGCGACACACCTCTCCGCAGTCCGCTGTTGGCCACACCGCTGGATCGCATCGCACATCCAGGCTACAGCTCCGGGACCCAAGGACCCAGAATGACAACCGATAGCAGCTAGAATCCTCTCTTGGATTCTAACCCACATTGGGTGCAGGATCTCAAGAATGGAAAGGTTTCAGGGCGTCATCCAGACTGACCCCTCTGTCGGGTGTGAAACACAGAACAGTCAAGTCCAACATCCCTAGAGTGGACATAAAAAGAGGATGTCTGGACCAGAACTTCCTGTCTCCTCCTGGGCTGGGACAGACTTCCTCTGCATGTGACCAAAGGTGGGTGTGGCCTCACCTTTGCAGGTAACAAAATACCTCAGCGGAGGCCGCCATCTCTCTCTTTGACTCCATTCCTCAAAGAAGCAACATCTGCTTAGTCTGAGATGCTCTCTTGGCTTTGGGCAAAGGGACTATATCCTTATGAGATAGTTTCCAGGTGTATGTTACTTTTCTAAGCTAAGTCTCTCTTCTGGGATCCAATTGTGAACAGAATGTGAGTAAACTCTTTTATACTTTTATACAAGACTGTTGTGTCTATTCTTTTTAAGAGGGAATAAAGGGGAATTACCAGGAAACTTATTTTAGAGGCTTATACAAGCCTGGCAAAGACGTCATCCGCTGTGTAAGTTTAAAAGGGGAATGTTATTCTGCCAAATTGTAGAACTTGTTAACCCAAGTTGGAAAGGATATAATTAAACAACATATCCTCTCCTGCCTCCCTGAATATTCCCACACCCTCCCCCCCCTTCCTAAAATCAGGAATGAGGGGACAACCGTCGAAACATCTCCATCTGTCTTGATGACGCCTTTCATCTGGTCATTTTCAGCAAGGCAGGAATCCATCCCCTCCTGCTGGGCTGCTTGATCTTTATCCTTAGTTTTGCTCAGAGTTTTCATGTGATAATCTCCTAGCGCTGAGAATCCGGGGTGGCGGTTCAGTTGTACGTTTGCCATTCCGAAGTGGGATTCATCACGCTGCAGACTAAACAGCCCATTTTGTGGGATGCTTAGAACTCCACAGATCCATTTCTGCCAATTGCTCTGGCCGTCCTTGCTCCCAAAGAACAGCTGCCTGGCATCAGAAGCAGAGCAAAACGGCTCCATAGCTCTGAGGGAAGCTAATTGCAGCAAACGAAGCACCATTTCTAATATGCGCAGTCCTGGAAATATCTGGCAGAGGGAGGCTTCGGAATTTTTCTCCACAAACAAATTGAAGAACATGAAGACATAAAATGAGGCTGCTGGGTCAGATCACAAGAGGCCCATTTATTCCAGTATCCTATTCTCCCAGTGGCCAACCAGATGCCCCAGTGGACAACTAGCAAGCAGGATCTGACCACGAGGGCCCTCTCCCCTCCTGCAGCTTCCAGCAACTGGGATTCAGAAGCATCGCTGCCTCCAACTGGGGAGGGCAGAGCATAGACATCCTAGCTAGCTATCCCTCTCCTCTCTTGGGCTCAGGTGCTTCTTGCTGGGTTCCCCTAATGGGCATCTGGTTGGCCACTGGGAGAACAGGCTGTTGGCCTGAATGGGCCACTGGCTTGATCCAGATGACTCTTCTTGTCTCTTATGTTGAGAAACCACTAGAGCGAAGTCCTTCTGTTTGCAAAAGAGACTCTGTTTTGGCTTCCAGCTGCAGACACTTGTCCAAAGAGCAGAGGATTGGTAAGAGATGAGTGCAGCCCCTGCAGAGGTGAGATTGTGATTGGCAAGCAGGGTCAAGCGGTCACTGGGAGGAAACCCCAGAGGTGCCCCAGCTTACTTTGGCCTGACCTTTTGTTAAAGTCTGTCCAGGCTGCTCAAGAAAAGTTCCCTGCTCCCTGGCAAAGACTCCGAAAAACAGCATCAGAAGGAAAGTTATTTGTGTGGCCTTAAGGACCATTTGGGGAGGGACTTGTGCGCGTGAAAGACGCAGAGGAAAGGCAGGTGGTCACGGGGAAAAGTGGAAATGGTTTTCTTCCAGAAGGTCTTGCAACATGAAAGTTGCAATGTTCTACTCACCAAAAGTTTTTATCTGTGTATGTTTTAGATTTTGGGCCTTCCTCCCTTCCAGCTGCTTTGGTGAAATGGGGGGGGGGGCATGAATTCCTCTAGCAAACAAACATACCAAATGGTTTAGGACACCTGGGACCTTTGAAGGCATTTGTCTTCGGGGTGGGAAGGATGTGCTCAAGCTACGTCCACCCTGCTCTCGCTCTCTCTTTTGGTCTACACCTAAGGCCCATGAGCCGGAGGTTGTTTGCCCGGCTCCTGTGCTGCCCCTGAACCGAGTCACCTGATCGCGCACTGCGCTAAACCGGTGCAGTGCAGCGTGAGGACTCGCTCCCATGGCGCCGGAAATTGCATCTGCACAGATGAAGATGCCAGAAATCATGGGCGCATACTTGATCTGGCCCACAGAGGGATCTCCGTGGCACCGATCTGGCCCTGGCAAGATAAACCTTGCTGACCCCTGGTCTACACTTTGGAGAGAATCTGCTTTCTACTCTGGCCTGGAAGGATGCTACTGTTTGTTTGTTTGTTTGTTTGCTTATTGCAATGATACCCCACCTTTTTATTCCAAAGAGCTCCACTTCTGCATTTGTGGAACACCATTGTTTGGTGTCTGCAGATGGTGACAGCAGCCACAAAATTAAAAGACGCCTGCTTCTTGGGAGAAAAGCAATGACAAACCTAGACAGCATCTTAAAAAGTGGAGACATCACCTTGCCAACAAAGGTCCGTATAGTCAAAGCTCTGGTTTTCCCAGTAGTGATGTATGGAAGTGAGAGCTGGACCATCAAGAAGGCTGATCGCTGAAGAATGGATGCTTTTGAATTCTGGTGCTGGAGGAGACTCTGGAGAGTCCCATGGACTGCATGAAGATCCAACCTCTCCATTCTGAAGGAAATCAGCCCTAAGTGCTCACTGGAAGGACAGATCATGAAGCTGAGGCTCCAAGACTTTGGCCACCTCATGAGAAGACTCCCTGGAAAAGACCCTGATGCTGGGAAAGATGGAGGGCACAAGGAGAAGGGGGCGACAGAGGACGAGATGGTGGGACAGTGTTCTCGAAGCGACCAGCATGAGTTTGATCAAACTGCGGGAGGCAGTGGAGGACAGAGGTGCCTGGCGTGCTCTGGTCCAGGGGGTCACGAAGAGGCGGACACGACTAAACCACTAAACAACAACAACAACAACAACATTGTTTGGTGTGGCAGCACCGCACTTTGGAACTCCCTGCCTTTTAAGATCAAGCAGGTGCCTTCCTTGCACTCTTTAAGGTACCTCCCAAATTCTTCTTTAGACAAGCTTGTCCAGAGGTTTAAAATCCCCTGAGTTTTAATCTGCTTTTACTCTACCACTATTTTAACTTTTCAGAAGTCTTAAACTGTTGTTAATTTTCCTTACTGATCGTTTTATGTTTTTTGTCAACCACCTGTAAGGTAGACTGGGCTGACAGGCAGTGACCAGCCCCCAAGCAGGGATTCGAATCCTGATCTCTTCCAGGTCCTAGTCCGACACGCTAACCACTACACAACCACTGCCTCTCCAGTGGCTTCAAGTGGGTGCTAAGCCCTAATCCACCCACCCTTCCTACTCTCCTTGTGGCCCCTTGATTTCAGGAGGGTGAAAAGTGCACAGCGATGTGCTGGATCCTGGCCCTCTGACGCAGGCTGCCTGCCTGCTTGCAGAATAATCGTCAAAGGAGAAAATCTCCCATAACTGTGATAAAGGAAGGAATCATCCTTTTATTTTCAGTGGAAATGAAAACATGATTTCTATCGCCGCGATAGAGTCGTTTATTCACTGGCAACTTCCCTTCGCCATTTGTTTATTGCCAACCGAAATGCATGTTTTATACAGACCGATGTTTTTAATCTTTGAGCAGCAGTGCACTTTCCAGGGACCCCCCCCCCCCCCGTTGAACTCATTTTACCTTGGGAATACAAATCACTTGTGTCAGAGCAAGATGCAGAGGGACAGGGGAAGAAAGACGCTCCATCTTTGGCAGCATGAAAGGGGAGAGTTGGGCGAGGATGACAAAGGCCTGATGGAGGCAGGAGGGGCCCTGGCAGATGCGGGGACAGAAACCCTCCCTTTCTACATCTTAGTGGCAGCGCCCCCTGTGGCAGCCCCAAAGCTCTGCACCCAAAGTGAGGGAACCGGTCGCACTGTCCTAAATCTGCCCCTGCCATCCCTGGCTCCTGTGGCAGGGAGTTCTACAGTTTAAGCATGCGCCGCAAGAAGAACTCCTTTCTTTTATCTGTCGTGAATCTTCCAACCTTCAGCTTCACTGGATGTCCAGGAGTCCTGGGGTTAAGAGAGAGGGAGGAAAACTTTTCTCTCTTCCCTTTCTTCCAGGTTGCACATCATTGTATAAACTGCTACCATAGAGGGACACGGGTGGCGCTGTGGGTTAAACCACAGAGCCTAGGACTTGCCGATCAGAAGGTTGGCGGTTCGAATCCCCATTACGGGGTGGGCTCCCATTGCTCGGTTCCTGCTCCTGCCAACCTAGCAGTTCGAAAGCACGTCAAAGTGCAAGTAGATAAATAGGTACTACTCTAGCGGGAAGGTAAACGGCGTTTCCGTGCGCTGCTCTGGTTTGCCAGAAGTGGCTTAGTCATGCTGGCCACATGACCCGGAAGCTGTACGCCGGCTCCCTTAGCCAGTAAAGCAAGATGAGCGCTGCAACCCCAGAGTCAGTCATGACTGGACCTAATAGTCTGGGGTCCCTTTACCTTAAAAAAAGGGGGGGGGGAATAAACTGCTACCGTATCAGTTCTTCCTCATCATTCTCCTAATTGTTGCAGTTTCTGCGCTAACAATGGCCAGGATCCCCAGCGCTGCCTGACCTCTGCACTTCTCATCCCATCAAGCTACTTTTTTTGCAAGAAGACGGTAAACATTTGTGTTGGCCGGGATGACTCTGGTGCAACAGAGCCAAGAGCTCTTGAGAGGGTCCAGCCTGATCTTCTGGGCTTCCCATTTCCCTCCCGCTGCCCAGCAATGGCATTAAACAGGATGAGATCTTTGGTGACTGTTCCATTCCCCTCTTCTCGTTCTGCTGTTATTTTTAATGAGTCATTAGCACATTGTGTTGGCAAGG
The DNA here is from genome assembly GCF_964252035.2 of Podarcis erhardii. Taxonomy (NCBI): domain Eukaryota; kingdom Metazoa; phylum Chordata; class Lepidosauria; order Squamata; family Lacertidae; genus Podarcis; species Podarcis erhardii. Next base: position 824,061 of record NC_138497.1, on the reverse strand, counting down.
ACTAAAGCTCCTTTGACATTCCTTTGGAAGCGGAGATAGTGAGCCTGGCAATTGGGGCTGCGAGCAGAAAGAGATTATTGGCCTTGCCATCCCATTGATGGAGACCTGCTCAACAAAGGCACTTGAGGGAGCCACAATGCGAAAATTGGGTTTGTGTGGGAATCTCGTTTTCTTTCTCCCTATGGAGGAAGCTGGGCTACTAGCACTTCCCCACCTCCTCAAATTATTTGGGAGTTTTAAATCCCCCCCCCCCCGCTTGCTAAAGCATGGAGTGAGATGTGATTCCTGCTTGGGGGGGTGGACTAGATGACTCTTGGGAACCCATTGAACTCTGCAATTCTGTGGTTTTATAAAGGGTCCTCTCCTGCTGGTGGCTTTTTTCTCCTGCAATGTGTCATTGATGCAACAATAGCACCTTCGTGATGGATTTATGCTAGACCATCCGCCCATCATTTTGCTTCATTATTTGTTCTGTGATTCTTCCCCTGATGTTCCTGCATTATTGACGTCTGGAGGGGCACTCAGCAAAAGCTGCACACAAAAAATGTAATAAGCTGGAGCACTGCTGGACTGGATGAGCCCCCTTTGGCCTGATCCAGCAGGGTCTTCAGACGTTCTTATCTTGAGCCTTTTTTGTCCTGCCCCGTCCTGAGGATGACCAGTTGTGGGACCCCAAAGCTGCCAAAAGACACCGGCAAAACCAACCCTCTTCCCGTGAGGATCAATGCTGCAAAGTTCTGTATCTGGCTGTCGCATCCTGTCACTCCCCCAAAGAACTGGGAGGAATCGCAAGAAGGAAAGAAACTACCCCCAATATTTGCAGCGCTAAGTATGTGGAGTTTGGATCTAGGAGGAGGGAGAGATATCAGCCTTAACGGCTGCCATCCATGCAGTTTCCGGAATGGCGAGGTGTTTCTTGAAATTGCTCTGTGCTTGTTACTGCCTGAGATCTGGAGTGAAGGTAATTGGGCACTCAGACTTCACAAGGACCCCCCCTCCAATTCCAAGGGATTATTGGGGAGAGTGATCTGATGGGGAGACTCAGGAAGGGGGGGGGGGAAGGCTGGCTGCCTGGCTGCAAAAGGCCTTCCTGGCGGCACTCTGAAGAGACTTTCTCCCCCCGCGGTGTTCCATATAGACATAATTGCTGCAGATCTAAAATGAATACGTTCGCTTCCACGTGGGAGAATCACTGTTTGTCATCATCAAAGCAATTCGGTTGCTGGAGGAAATCACACGTAAAAGCGATTTGGCACGTAAAAGCCACATGGATTTTATAGGGAGCGTTTGAGTGGGGAGGGGGGTTTTCTCTGGGGGGGGGTGGACTGTGTGCATCTGCAGTGGGCTCTTCGTGGAAGAAAGGCCACCAATCAGTCTTTTCTCCCCGCCCTGGCCTACACATTTGTCCCAAGAGGAACATTTTGCCTCCCAGCCCCCCAGGAAGGAACAGAAGCTGAAAGTCTTTCAGCACAGAGTTCAGCTATGGAACTCCCTCCCACAGGAGGCAGTGGTGACCACCAGTTGAGATGGCTTTCAAAGAGGATTGAATGAATTCATGGAGGAGGAGAGGCTATCAAGGGCTACTAGGCATGATGTCTATGCTCTGCCTCCACAGTTGGAAGCAGCAATGCACAGCTGGAAGAAGACCCCAGGAGGGGAGAGCACTCTTGGGTTCAAATCCCGCTTGCAGGTTTCTCACAGGCATCTGGCTGGCCACTATGAGATCAGGAAGATGAACCAGATGGACCATTGGTCTGATCCAGCTCCAGGACTCCATGTCCTCATTTATATGGGAGAAGGTAGAGCAGAAGATCCTTCTCTACTTGCTTCTTGACCTTGGTGAGTGCAATATGTGGAAGGGGGGGCTCAGGGACCCCACCATGACCTGCAACATCCCAGAATGCAACAGGCCCAGTTAAACATTTCAGCCAGGCCTCTTCATCACCCTTCCTCTTCCTTTGCATGGTCACACCTGGTCCCAAGTCTTATGAGGAACAGTTGATTTGGAGATGTTTAGCCTGGAGAAGAGAAGAGTGAGAACGGTTGTGTTAGCCATCTTCAAACACTGGGAGGGCTGTCACATAGAAGAAGAAGTAAGCTTGATTCCTGCTGCTCCTCCAGACAGGAGGACCCAAAGCAATGGATTCCAATGACAAGAAAGGAGATTCAGACTAAACATTAGGAAGAACTTTCTGAGGGTGAGAGCTGTTCTGCAGTGGAACAGGCTCCCTCAGAAGGTGGTGCACTCTCCTTCCTTGGAGGTTTTTAAGCAGACGCTGGATGGCCATCTGTCATGGATTCTCTCACTGTGATTCCTGCACCACAGGGAGTTGGATCAGATGATCCCAAGGGGAACCTTTGAACTCTACATGTCTATAAGGCTACAATGGAGCCATATCCAGGACATGGCCTGAGGGCACACGGAGGCCCTTGCCTTGCTAAAGCTAAGCATGTTTGGGGTGGGTCAAGGCTTGGACAGGTGGCCTCCTCAGATCCACGTGAGCTCCACCTTCTGTGACATCAGAAAGGTGAAACCTGGTGAATTGGCACAGCCAAGGGGAGATGCTTCCCATGTCCTTAAACTGCAGCTGTGACATCTGTGAAGCCTTCTGATGTCAGGCTCCTAACTTCTGCCTGTGGCCACCTCTCCGTGCAAGACGCTTTGGAGAAGGAGGAAGTGAGCCCTGGTGGGAAGAAGGTTGGCTTAGCTGCCTACTCTGGTGCAAGAGCGAGCGAGAGAACAAGCAGGCAAGAGCCACCCACCTTCCTTCCCTCCTGCTCTTGGAGCGATTCCCTGTGAATAATTCAGCATGCTCCAGTTTGTTATCAAAGAGCATAAACAAAGATATATTTAGGCAAAGTGCTATTTACGCTGGTGATTAAGCTTTACGAGGGATGCGTAAAAGGCCCCATAAAGTACCCCGAATCTGCCGTTTGCAGGCGGCGGGGAGGCAAGAAGTGGCCTGGGGGACACTTTGGGCAGGTGACATTCCGAGCCGAGGAGGAAGAGAGCAAGTCAATTTACTTCTCTACAGGTGGAGTCTATAAATATCAACGCCTAACTGTCTCTTCCCAGGTTGTGCCAAGAAATCTGCCAGACCAGGAACAAAATGTGGAAGGGGAAAGGGAGGATTTCAGGCAAAATTCTTAAAATGCTCCTCCAACAATGCCGTCTCAGGGATTCTTCAGCTGAGATTCGGGGTCCCTTCCACCTCCAGAGCTCTGCGATTCTCTGATCCCCCACCTGCCCAGCTGCGTTTCCCAAGAGATGTCCCTCTTTCCGGTCATCCGCAGGGCCCGTCTTGGAGAGTTTGCATCCCACCTTGCTGTCTCTTGGGTCACAAACAACAGCTTGATTAACGGCAGCTGTTTTGTAACCAAATGCATTCAAATGGGTCCTTCTTTCATGCAGCCTCCTCTATTATTATTAGGGAGCCTTTTCAGCTCTCCTTTTTAATCTTGTTTTCGCAGCTGTATCACCTGGCAAGAGGGAAATCACGGCTCTTTCCCAGTCACCCCTCAGCTCCGCACTGACACCCCCGAGGGGACAAATTCAGCCAAATTGCTCTGGCTTCAGCCACAGACATCCTTTCCCCGATTCAAGGAGAGGCAAAATCGTTTCCCGAGATTACGAGGAGACAACGTGGCTTCTGCATGTCACGGAAATAAATCCACCAGGAGGCATTTCAAATAAAATAGGGGTGGTCCCCCATGACCCTGTGCCAGATGTGCCAGTATTATGCTACCCTCTCATGAGCATGTTCCTTTTAAACATCTTCTGAATTTATACAAGGGGGGAGAATGTGAGGTGCCAACAGGGAAATGACCCCTCCTGGTCACTTTCTGGTTTAAGAAATTCTGTGCTTAAAGAGGGGGTTGCGGGTCTGCAGGACCATCATAAAGAATCTGCATCAGAAATGGTCCCCAGGACACACCCCCAAGGTGCCTGTCCACAGAGATAATCAAAGGAACATGAAACGGAAGAGTTGGAAGGGACCCTGAGGGTCATCTAGTCCAACCCGCTGCAATGCAGGAATCTCAGACAGGTGGCCATCCACACTCTGCTTATAAACCTCAAAAGAAGGAGAGTCCATGACCTCCTGAGGGAGTCTGTTTAGCTGTCAAATGACCCTTACTGCCAGAAAGTAAGACCTGATGCTTAGTATAGACATATTATTATTATTATTATTTTATTATTAATGATAATTCAGTGGTACCTCAAGTTACAAACGCCTCAGGTTACAAACGCTTCAGCTTACAAACTCTGCTGACCTGGAAGAGTTACCTCAAGTTGAGAACTTTGCCCCAGGATGAGAACGGAAATCGTGTGCCGGTGGTGCAGCGGCAGCAAGAGGCCCCATTAGTGAAAGCAGGCCTCTAGTTAAGAACAGTTTGAGGTTAAGAACGGACCTCCGGAACGAATTAAGTTGGTAACTAGAGGTACCAGTGTAATAATAAGTTGGAATCTCCTTCCTCACAACTTGAGGCCATAGGTTTGGGTTCTCCCCTCCAGAGCAGGAGAAAACCAGCTTGTTCCATTTCCCCTGAAACAGCCCTTTTTTATAGTTAAAGATGACTCTCCTCTCTCTTCTCAGTCTCCTCTCTTCCAACTCCCTCAACTCTTCCTCATCAGGCTTGGCCCCCTTATCATCTTGGTCACGCTCCTCTGCACACTTTGCAGCCAGTCAACATCCTTCTTAAACTTTGGTGCTTAGATCTGGTCAGTAGATGTTGAATTATGTAGCTCAGCAGCTACTAGCAATGATAGCTGTGTTCTGTCTCCACCATCAGAGTCATTATGCCTCTGAATTCCAGTAGCTGGGAATCCCAGCTTGGCAGAATGTTCTCATGCTCATGTCCCACTTAAAGGCTCTCTACAGAAATCTGGTTGGCCGTGGTGAGAATAAGATAGTGGACCTTAAGGGCCATTGGCCTCATCCAGCAAGCTCTTATTCTGTTGTGGAACCCCCACAGCCAGTGACCATGAGGTTTGGAAGAAGTCCTCCAATGAAATCATCTAAAACCCCCCTTTTTAAATTACACAGCGATCAGCTTGTTGCTGGCTCATCTGAGTCTTACTATTAAAGATTCCTTCCTGGTAAAATCCCTTCTAATCCCTCTTAAAAAGAATAAACACAAGAATCTGATTCACGTTAATATAAAAGTAGTTTACTCACAGATTCATTCAGGTTCACAGACATTTCCCTGAAGGCAGGCTTGGGTTACATAACAACTAGAACTATTCCATAAATAAGTCAGTCCCAAGTGACTGCGACTAAGGAGTCACTTCTATAAACACACAGCAACATACAAAATGGAGAAGAAACACTGATCCAAAGATGGAGGCTGTGGGCTCCTCCATGCTAGTACAACAGACCGCACCCTCTTCAAGTCTGTCCTAGCTCAGGAGGAAACAGGAAGTCTTCTCCTGAGTGGTACAGAACATCACCTAACATGTCCACTGTAGGAATGTTGTACAGTGATCCCTCGGGTTAAGTACTTAATTCATTCCGGAGGTCCATACTTAACCTGAAACTGTTCTTAACCTGAAGCATCACTTTAGCTAATGGGGCCTCCTGCTGCCGCCGCACCACTGGAGCACAATTTCTGTTCTTATCCTGAAGCAAAGTTCTTAACCTGAAGGACTATTTCTGGCTTAGTGGAGTGTGTAACCTGAAGCATATGTAACCCGAGGTACCACTGTACTTGACTGCAGTTTTACATCCCACAGTTCCTTCCCACTCAAAACCAAGTCAAGAAGGATCTGGATAATAGGTGTCATCCAAGAATCTTTGGAGTGACAAGGACACCTTGATACTTTCCTCCAAAATGACACATTTGGTGCCTGCTGACAGTTTGGAATTTTATAAGGAAAACGTGGTGGTGGAGGCATCTACTGCCGTGCATCCAATGGGAGCGTCTTTGGTTCAGGCTTAAGAGAAGGACCATGACTCATTGGGAGAGCATTTCCTGCACTTGTAGAAGGTCCTTGGTTCAGTTCCTAGCAGAATCTCTAGGCAGGGCTGAGAAAAGACCCTTCCTGAAGCCCCAGAGGGGTGCTGTAGGTCAGTGTGGATGATACTGAGCTTGATAGACCAAGCTCCTGAACTGGTAGAAAGGAGCTTCATCTGTTCCTGTTTACCACAGCCTCTTTCACACAGTTGGAGCTCCAGCTCCACCACAAGAGCTCTTCATGATCTCTGCTGCCCCCTTGAAGGCCTTCTTGCTGTCTCCATCGGCTGGAGCAGGCATGGCTCCATCAGGGGCATCTTGGATGCATCCAGCAACAAGAGCAGCAAAACCCCAACCAGGTGGAGCCACGGCCTCAACCGGAACTGATCCCGTATTCAGCGCAGAGTCCAAGTCCGAGCCAAAGAGAGACACTTTATCTGTGAGAATCTTTGCAAATTGGTCACAGCAGGCCAATTTATATATGTATTATATCTGCAACCAGACACCTCGCCATATAAGTTCCCCCTTTTGTGTTTTTTATTGATTTTTGATTTTAAAAAGTAGAAGGTAAGCAACATCCTCGCTCTTGCTCCTTGATGGCTCCAGAGGCTCACCACCTCCTCCCCCCCCCCCCCGCCACCACAGCAAAAAGGCACATATATTTTGAAACTTGAATACTGGACTGATTGTTCGTATGTTTGTGAAGGCAGAATTTATGTTGCTGTATAAATTTCAAAGCTATCCACAAATCCTTCCTCTATTTCTACTTATTATGGGCAGACAGAGATGTCTCCCCAGGTAGGATCGCTCCAGAAAAGCCATGAATTGGGGCAGTGGGGGGAGGCAGCAGTTTGCTCTGGCATGTCTAGTCTAAGCAACCGACTTTGCTGCAGAGAGGGCTGGGAGAGTAAAAGACAGAGGAGTGAAGGTGCAACCCTGCACTTGAGATCCACAGCCTCCCAGAAATATGATGTGCTGTGAGCCCTGATCTGCTCCTGGTATGCAGATGGAAGATGGGAGTCCAGCTGAAAGACCAGCATCGTGGTGGAAAATGGGGTGGTTTTGTGCCTGAGATGTGGCTACCAAAGAGATACTGGTGCCATACACCAGCCGTTTAATATTATAATTAATTATTAAATTTGTATACTGCCCTATACCTGTAGGTCTCAGGGCAGTTACAGCATAAAATCACAATATAAAAACACAGAATACATGATAAAAACAAAAACAACCCAATAGTCCCAACACATCTTAGAAGTGCATGGGCCGTCCATCAGCCAAAGGCCTGGTTAAAGAGGAAAGCTTTTGCCTGGTGCCTAAAGGTGTATAATGAAGGTGCCAGGTGAACCTCCCTGGGGAGAGCGTTCGCCAACCTGGTGCTCCCCACCCCATGTGGTTGGACTACAACTCCCATCAGGTCGAGCCGGCACACTCTCACATGGAAGGCGGACCAAGCTGGTTGGACCCAAACCAATGGATTCCAACGACACAAGTGGAGATTCCAACTAAACATTAGGATGAACTTTTTGATTCAGCAATGGAACGGACTCCCTCGGGAGGTGGTGGACTCTCCGTCCTTGGAGGTTTTTAAGCAGAGGTTGGTTGGCCATCTACCATGGATGCTTCAGACAAGATTCCTGCATTGCAGGGGGTTGGACTAGATGACCCTTGGGTCCCTTCCAACTCTACAATTCTATGATTCTGTCTCTAGGGAATGAGCGGAGGCTGCAGAGGGGGTCTGGGAAGATGGACTCTCCTTTCTTGGAGATGGGCACCTGTCAGGGATTATTGTGACATCTGCATTGCAGAGGGTTGTACTAGATTACCTTTGGGGTACCTTCTGTGGGATGTGAAACACAAGAGCAGTCAAGTACAACATTCCTAGAGTGAACATGTTTACACATGGGGAGGAATGTTTGTCCAGCCAGCAGGTCAACTTCCTGTTTCCTTCTGGGCTGGGACAGACTTCCTCTGCATGTGACTAGAGGTGGGTGTGGCCTCACCTGTGGAGGTAACGACAAAAGCACAGGGCAGGGCAGCCATCTCCCTCTGTGACTACATGCGTCGAAGAAGCAACATCTGCTTAGCCAAAGATGCTCTCTTGGGCTCCAGCCCAGAGAGGACAAAGGGACTGTCTCCTTATGAGATAGTTTCCAGGTGTATGTACCTTTTCTAAGCTAAGTCTGCCTTCTGGGATCCGATTGTGAACAGAATGATGTGTGAGTAAACTCTTTTTATACTTTTATAGAAGACTGTGTCGTGTCTTATCCTTCATGAGGGAATAAGGGGAAAATACCAGAACAGTTATTATAGAGGCTTTAGCAAGCCTGAGCAAACGCATCCGCTGCGAGTTTAAAAAGGGAAATGTTACTCTGCTAAATTGTGAGCTTGTTAACACAAGTTGGAAAGGCTATAATCAAACAATATATCCTCACCTGCATCCCTGAACATCCCCCCCACCTTCCAACTCTGTGACTCTCTGGTTCTCCCCCTACTTTGGTCTCCACTCTGCCCTTTGAACTTGCAGCGGGACAAAAGGCTGAGCCCCATCGCCATCCCTGTTGCAGCACGGAGGCCTGTCTCCCAACGCCAGGCTCCTGCTCGACGCCTCTTTCCATTTCCGCTCTCCCCTTTATCCGGGTGACAGCAGGATGAGCAAGTCCTCCTTTCATGCGCTGATGTGACAATGGAAACGGGGAGAGTTACATCGCCTCCATGTTCTTTGCAGACTGGCGCCTGTTTGCTATAACAATTACCGATCCGGATTCTTTCTCGGGAGTCTGTTAGCCACGGCTGGCTGGCATCAGGGAAGGTTATTACAAAGAGAAGAGTGAGTTGTCTCTTTCGCAGAGCAGGAAGTTTAATGGCAGGCTCACCTTTAATCGACCAGAGGACCGCCTGACTCTCCCCCCTCCCGGCCACGCTGATAGCCCGTCCTGCTGTGGCCAATTTTCGGCTTTCGCAGCACAGTTGCCATATCAACAGCCTGAGTCGCAGAACTTCTGCCAAAAGGCTCTTTCCCTGAACTTGCAGGAGAGGGCGCAGGCACCGCTCTCGGCACCCTCGCTGATATACAGGGGCCTGGATTTAAATCAGACCAGGCGCACATATACTCTTCCCCAGTCTAAAAAGACAAAGCCCAACCTTAGCGATGAAACTCTTCTTCTCTGCATTCTGCTTTCTCTTGCAGTGAGGAGGAAGCAAGCCCTTCTTTGTGCAGCACAGAGTTAAACTGAGGAACTCCCTGCCACAGGAGGCCAGCATGGTCGCCAACCTAGATGGCTTTCAAAGAGGATTGTGCAAATTCATGGAGGAAGAGAAGGCTCTCATGGCTACTAGGCACCCTGGCTCGGCTCTGCCTCCACAGTCAGAGGAAGCAATGTTCCCAGATAGCAATTGCTGGAAACCACAGGAGGAGACCAAGAATTCTTATGCTCCTGTTCTGCCCACTGGTTTCCCAGGTGCATCTGGTTGACCTCCGGGAGAACAGGAAGCTGGACCCGATGATCTAGCACAGGGGTCGGCAAACTAAGGTCCGTGGGCCAGATCAGGCCCAACTGCCCTCTGGATCCGGCCCATGGACGGTCCTGGAATCTCTGCCTGGATCGGCGTGATCATTGGGGCTGTGCCATTTTTTTTGAATTTTTTTTGGGGGTGCCATTTTTTTGCCATCCCCCCCCCTCACACACACCATGGTGGTGCCTCCTCCCTCCCTTCTCCTGGCTTCTCCCCACCCTGCGGAGGAAGGGTGATGGGCTTTGATTGGTGCCAGCCAATCTGATGCCTCACTGCCCAGACCATAGCTGTCAATGTTCCCCCTTTTTAAGGGAAATTCCCTTATTCTGAATAGGATTCCTCGCAAGAAAAGGGAAAAGTTGACAGCTATGGCCCAGACTCGCCACCCACCAGCTGGCCTCTCCGTCCATGGCTGCGCTGTGGGCATCGTGACGGGCATGTCGCAGGGCTTTGGCTGGAGCTTGGCGCACCTGCTGGCCCCATACCTGGTACCTGGGAAAGCTGGCCCGGAAAGGAGAGGCGCCACCAGTGCCGCTGGCTCTCAACCACAGGCAGAGTGGCGGAGGAGGTAGGAAAGCAGGGGGAGGGGAGGGGAGGGGCTGGGGGAGAGGTGGGGGAGAGAAGCCCCCTCTGACATGTGTGTGTGTGCGCGCATGCAGTCCAGCCCCCGCACAAGGTCTGAGGGATGGTGAACCAGCCTCCTCCTAAAAAAGTTTGCTGGCCCCTGATCTAGCAGGCTATTTTTATGTTACGACTTTCCATGTAAAATATTTTTAAAAAGAAGCAAAACTGACTGGAAGGCTCAGGGAACAAGAAGACAAAAACTTCAAGAAGATTGAGGGGGAATTACAATATATTTAGGAGACCACTGTAAGCAGATGATAACTTTAGCAGGATTCTAACAACACTTGTAATGTAACCAATATTATGGACAATATGGAGAGATATAAAATATGGATGATGAAATAATATGCGGTTGAAAATGTTGACAATAGGACCCATGGAAGGGATGGTGGGAAGACTGGAGATTCAGAGAAATCTCCAAATATGGATATGTATTTGGTACTGTTATAATTCTATGCTTGTGAAATCAAATAAAAATTGAGAAGAAGAAGAAGAAGAAGAAGAAGAAGAAGAAGAAGAAGAAGAAGAAGAAGAAGAAGACGACGACGACAGGGGAAAGGATAGATCTGTGTTATAACCAACCTCATGTATCTAACTAATACTTGAAGGGGTCAGTACCATGGAGTAAGGTATTCTGCCTGACTTAGCCTAGGCCATATCTCTTTACCTTGGGAGCAAATGGGTTGTTGTTGTTGTTTAGTCATTTCTGCCTCTTCGTGACCCCCTGGACCAGAGCACGCCAGGCCCTCCTGTCTTCCACTGCCTCCCGCAGTTTGGTCAGACTCATGCTGGTAGCTTGGAGAACACTGTCCCACCATCTCGTCCTCTGTCGTCCCCTTCTCCTTGTGCCCTCCATCTTTCCCAACAACAGGGTCTTTTCCAGGGAGTCTTCTCTTCTCATGAGGTGGCCAAAGTATTGGAGCCTCAGCTTCAAGATCTGCCCTTCCAGTGAGCACTCAGGGCTGATTTCCTTCAGAATGGAGAGGTTTGATCTTCTTGCAGTCCATTTGCAGTCTTGCAAATGGGTAATCAAGCCAATTGTTCAGCCCCAGTCTACCTGAGAAGCTCATTGTATGAAGAGGCTAAGCTGGTTGCTCCAACTTAATCACATGGCTCTAACAAACCTCTTGAGTTCCTATACCAAAAATTTAGGAACTGTAACTGAAGTAAGTTTTACTGCCTGTCCAACTTTTTCTGAATGCTGTATGGAAAAGCACATGAATATGACCTTTGGTGAGTTTGTAAGTAAACCAATTTTTAAATTACCCAACATGTGATCTCTTTCTATACTAAGGGAAGGAGGGAAGTTTTGCAATAAGCTTAGAAGGGATATTTTAAAGGTCTAACAGCCCATATTTCCACACTTTGCTTCATATTTTGTGATTTTAAATATCTGCAGGGGTTTCCTTCTTGGTAGTGGCGCCCACCTGTGGAACGCCCTCCCATCAGATGTCAAAGAGATAAACCACTACCTGACATTTAGAAGACATCTGAAGGCAGTCCTGTTCAGGGAAGTTTTTAATGTGTGGCATTTTAATGTATTTTTAAAAAAATAATTTTTATTAACCAGCCAATCAAATCAAATTAAATCACATCACATAAATTCCGAATTACAAAGCCGAATTTTAAATTTTGTTGGGGGGGGGCATATTTCAAGATCTGTAGGGGGATTCTGATCATCTTCTTGCTACTGTGTTAATGTCCAAATCAATCCAAATCAGTCCAAATAAAGTTCATAATTCTATCCAGTCTTATCTTGCTGTTTCCACATCTCATCTTGTTCATATATTTTCTCTTTTTTCTTTATGATCTCTTCTGATAGTCTCCTTAAGCTGATAAACACCAATAATAATCCTGTGTGAATTTTCCGTTCTTCTAATCCTCAAATCGAGATGGTTTCCATATATCATCACCTTCATAGATAACAGCGCTCTTTCCATCATTTATTACAGAACTGTCATTCTTAAGTGCCACTGAGGAGTTTCACCCACAATATAAAAACAGCTCTATTTCTCTATTTCTCCTCTCAGACTTAAGTCCTCCGACAGAACTTCCCAATATGGCGACGGCATTTTTAACTGCGTCATTCCAAAGCTCTTATACATTCCACGCTCTTCTTAAAACATGCTTTGGTTTGAAAGTTTATCTCCACACAGCCTTAAATCCACAGCTTAAGTCCTTAAAACGACATTTCTGACTCGTGAGGGGAGGGGATTCTTGTTTAATCACATAAGGAAAGAAAGGAAAGTTTTCCCCCCGCCCCCATCAGTCATTTGCCATACCGTATCTTGGTGTATCTTCTCATGATTTAATCTTGTCTTGTTTTATCAGAGATCTCTTCTGTTAGCAGTCTTTACTCCCCCTCCTTCCTTGAAATATGTGCATTCCTTCATCCAAATTGTTTCTTTTGAAGTTCTTGCAGCTAGTGGTGCGGATCAGGGACGGCGTCCAGAAGCGCCGGAATCCCACAGGAGGGCTTTGTGCCTAGTGCCCCCATCCCCACAAATTCGGGGTGGTATAGGGCACAGCAGGCAAGGGCAGTCCCCCCCACCATCCTGGGGGGGGGGTAGGGAGGCTAATTACTCCCATCATAGCCTCCAAATTACCTCGTGTGGGTCGGAGAGATGTTATTGTCAGCCATCTTCCGATGTGCCCCCTAGTGGCCCCCCGACATTTTAATGTATTTTTAATCTTTATTGGAAGCTGCCCAGAGTGGCTGGGGAAACCCAGCCAGGTGGGCAGGGTACAAATAATAAAATATTATTATTAAACGACCTTCTTCCCTTGATGGATCTGAATGCTCTGAGTCCAAGTGCTGTCCCAGAATGACAAGGCTGCAGCCCCCAGGACCTCTTGATGGGCAAGTGACTCCTGAACTTCCATTTCTTAGAATCAAAGCATTGTAGAGTTGGAAGGGACTCTGAGGGTCATCTAGTCCAACCCCCTACAATGCTGGAATCTCAAGTAGATCATACTTGACCGATGGCCATCCAGCCTCTGCTTGGATATCTCCAAGGAAGCAGAGTCCACCACCTCTTGTGGAAGTCTGTTCCACTGCCAAACAGCTTTTGCTGTCAAAAAGTTCTTCTAGATGTTTAGATGAGTTGATTTGAGGGGGTGTTTATGGCGGTCTGGCAAGCTGTCATGAGAAAAGCAGCAATCGAGGCCTTTGAGGGGCCCCAACCCACTAGGGGCCCTATCCAGGAAGCCATTAGCAAGCTCCTCAGGCAACTCATTTGCCTACTGATTCCCCTTTAATTTCCCTGGGAATGAGGGTGTTTAAAAATAGGGAGGAAATTTTGCACATAACTGGTGCTCTTGATCCCAAATTATCCATTGGAAGGCTTTGAAGTATCTCAGATTTGCTCTGCAACAAGCACTTAGCAACAGCGCCAATCTAGGGCCTTTTAATTCAAAAGCTCTTTTCCACTCTTCAGGACCACCTGAGCCCAAAATCCCAGAGAGGAGCAGCTGGAGAAAAGGGAGACAAAGGGAAGGGGGGATGTTTGGGTCATGAGGCTCTTTCCATCCTCTGGGTCACTGAGAGGCCAGTCACTTAATGCTACCAGGTATCTGGGGGGGCATTGGGCATCTGTTGCTTGGAGGAATCTGAACAGCAAGAATTGGGCACCAGGCCCAGGACTTGAACCTGGTCTTCCACGAGCATCAGATTTCTTGCAGAAAACAATGGAAATGGTGGACATGGAGTTGTCTTGAGGGCTGGGGAGGGATGGTGGGATTTAAGGTCTCTAAACAGAAAACCAGGAGATTCTCCTAGGGTAGCTTTTTTAAAAATACATACATACATTCATGCATACATACATACATGCATACATACATACATACATACATACCATAATCTGATTCCTGGTTGTTTAGCACCACAAAGCTCCAGAACCTCTTTCGATTCACAGTAAGTTTTTTCCTGCAGCTCATAGTTAAACTGCAGAACTCCCTCCCACAGGAGGCAGGTGAAGCCACTAACTTGGATGGTTTCAAAAGAGGACTGGACAAATTCATGGAGCAGGAAAAGGCTGTTGGTGGCTAACAGAGTACACCCATTGAAATCAACAAACCCAACTTAATCATGTTTGATCATTTCAGTGGGTCTGCTCTGAGTAACACTCAGTTGGCTGCCACCCTATACATTGAAAGCACGCTTGAAAAGTTGTGGCTTTTCCCCAAAGGATGAGGGAACTGCAGCTTGTTGAGCATGCTGGGAATTGTAGCTCTGAGAGGAGCTCCCTATCCACTGGGTGCATGCAGAGTGCCTTCCTTTCAACTAGGCAGTAGCCACAAGCTGCCTTGGTAACTTTGGGAGAGGAGGCAGCAAGACTGAACCCCAGCGACCCCCAATGGCTGCATGAAGCCCCAGGAGCAGCCCTGCCACAGCCCTGGAGCAGGAGAAGATCTTTGGAGTCCCTTGCCTGGGCCAATGGGCCTCTCAAACCACAGCACATGGAATGCCCCACAGGCCACATGGGCTTCTGGCTGGTAGCTGGCCGGCCTGAGACCGGAGACCCATTTGCCTGGGAAGATCAGGGAGCACTTTGGACCTTCTGAAGGCATAGCAGGTGTCCTACCACTGAGCTTTAGCCTAGCACACTGGGTTGCTTAGAGAAAGAGGGGGGATAACTCTCAGCTGAGCAGTGATGAATAACTCTGTACCTTTCTCTGTTGCAGATCCGGCAAACACAGAATCTCCTATTATGGCGAGGATTTCCCAAACTGGCAAGACTCCTGTTCTGACGCACCTAAGAAAATGCAAGCTGGACTTAAGCTTACACCCATCAGATGCCCAAGTATGAGATTTCACATCCCCACAGGGATGTGTTTTGCTTAGGGGTATTTAATGAAACAGTGGGAGGGATTGGGGGGGGGAGCAGAACAGCTGTTTCAAAGGGGAATTGAAATATATTCGGAGTCGAGAATGGATTTCATGCTCTTTATTCAGCTCATAGTGGGGAGGAGGAATGGAAGTTTCCCCCAGAATTTCTACTTTATATACAGTACATTATTTACACAATGGGCCCCACATGATTGGCTAATTCCGGGATTTTCCTGTAGGCCAATCAGGTTGCAGATTCACTTCCACCTGGAGCTGGATTGGGTGGCTCCTGTGGACCAATCAGACTGCTGCATTCTGGATCCTATTGTTCTAGGAACAATCAGGCTGCTGCATTTTGGATCCTATTCAACTCAGTACATAACGGGAATTAAAAGTGGCCTCCCCACCTGCAGGAACGCCTGTCAGGAGCCATTTTTAAAACATTTTTAAAACATAGCTCAGCATTTCCGTCCACAAACCAGAGGAAGCTGGCTCATACCTAGCCAGACCATCGGTTCAACTGACTTGGCATTGTCTCTTCTGAATGGCAGCAGAGTTGTGGTGCCCAGAAATGGAAGCAGGAACTCCAGTGGTGGTTTTGATTGGGTCTCTAGACTTCTGTTGGTGCAGCCTAGAAGAGCATTTGCTTTTTTGCTGCTGCGTCACACTGTGGAATCATAGAATCGTGGAGTTGGAAGGGACCCCACGGCTCATCTAGTCCAACTGTCTGCAATGCAGGAATCTCAGCTCAAGCATCCATGTGGCAATACCAATGAGACGGAAACCTGGAAGGTGCCTAAAGAAGCCAGGGTGGCTATCTAAAGAACTTTTAACTGAGTTAAGATTAAAAAAGGATGTGTACAAAAAATGGAAAAGGGGGGAAACCACCAAAGAGGAATTCAAACAAATAGCCAGCACGTGTAGACACAAAGTCAGAAAAGCTAAAGCACAGAATGAACTCAGGCTTGCTAGAGAGGTTAAAAGCAACAAAAAAGGCTTTTATGGGTATGTTCGTAGCAAAAGGAAGAACAAAGAAACAGTGGGGTCACTCAGAGGAGAAGATGGTGAAATGCAAACAGGGGACACAGAAAGGGCTGAACTCCTCAATGCCTTCTTTGCCTCAGTCTTCTCCGATAAAGAAAACAATGCCCGACCTGAAGAATTTGGAGCAAATGATTCAGCAGAGGAAACACAGCCCAGAATAACTAAGGAGATAGTACAAGAATACTTGGCTAGTTTAGATGTATTCAAGTCTCCAGGGCCAGATGAACTGCATCCAAGAGTATTAAAAGAACTGGCAGATGTGATCTCAGAACCACTGGCAGTCATCTTTGAGAATTCCTGGAGAACAGGCGAAGTCCCGGCAGACTGGAGGAGGGCAAATGTTGTCCCTATTTTCAAAAAGGGAAAAAGAGAGGACCCAAATAATTACCGCCCAGTCAGTCTGACATCAATACCAGGGAAGATTCTGGAGCAGATCATTAAGCAAACAGTCTGTGAGCACCTAGAAAGGAATGCTGTGATCACCAATAGTCAGCATGGATTTCTGAAAAATAAGTCATGTCAGACTAACCTGATCTCGTTTTTTGACAGAATTACAAGCCTGGTAGATGAAGGGAACGCAGTGGATGTAGTCTACCTTGATTTCAGCAAGGCATTTGACAAGGTGCCCCATAATATTCTTGTAAAGAAGCTGGTAAAATGCGGACTTGACTATGCTACCACCCAGTGGATTTGTAACTGGCTGACTGACCGAACCCAAAGGGTGCTCATCAATGGTTCCTCTTCATCCTGGAGAAGAGTGACTAGTGGGGTGCCACAGGGTTCTGTCTTGGGCCCGGTCTTATTCAACATCTTTATCAACGACTTGGATGATGGACTCAAGGGCATCCTGATCAAATTTGCAGATGACACCAAACTGGGAGGGGTGGCTAACACCCCAGAGGACAGGATCACACTTCAAAACGACCTTGACAGATTAGAGAACTGGGCCAAAACAAACAAGATGAATTTTAACAGGGAGAAATGTAAAGTATTGCACTTGGGCAAAAAAAATGAGAGGCACAAATATAAGATGGGGGACACCTGGCTTGAGAGCAGTACATGTGAAAAGGATCTAGGAGTCTTGGTTGACCACAAACTTGACATGAGCCAACAGTGTGACGCGGCAGCTAAAAAAGCCAATGCAATTCTGGGCTGCATCAATAGGAGTATTGCATCTAGATCAAGGGAAGTAATAGTGCCACTGTATTCTGCTCTGGTCAGACCTCACCTGGAGTACTGTGTCCAGTTCTGGGCACCACAGTTCAAGAAGGACACTGACAAACTGGAACGGGTCCAGAGGAGGGCAACCAAAATGGTCAAAGGCCTGGAAACGATGCCTTATGAGGAACGGCTAAGGGAGCTGGGCATGTTTAGCCTGGAGAAGAGGAGGTTAAGGGATGATATGATAGCCATGTTCAAATATATAAAAGGATGTCACATAGAGGAGGGAGAAAGGTTGTTTTCTGCTGCTCCAGAGAAGCGGACACGGAGCAATGGTTCCAAACTACAAGAAAAAAGATTCCATCTAAACATTAGGAAGAACTTCCTGACAGTAAGAGCTGTTCGACAGTGGGATTTGCTGCCAAGGAGTGTGGTGGAGTCTCCTTCTTTGGAGGTCTTTAAGCAGAGGCTTGACAACCATATGTCAGGAGTGCTCTGATGGTGTTTCCTGCTTGGCAGGGGGTTGGACTCGATGGCCCTTGGGGTCTCTTCCAACTCTATGATTCTAGGATTCTAGGATTCTATGTGAAGCTTGTGGTCTACTAAGGCCCCAAGATGCTTTTCTCATCTGGAGACACAGAAATCAAGGCCCAGTTCAGAGGCACCTTCTACCTTCCAGCAACCAGGACTGAGCTTTAGGTTGGAGGAGAGAGGAGTGGGGAGTACAGGAGGCAGTGGGATCTCTGCTGCCAAGATGAGAGGTCCCCATTTTCTTGTGGGGCCAACAAACAATTGGGGGGGGGGAACAGTGTGGGAGAGAGGTTGGCCTCTAAAGCTGAAGGTGTCTCTTTCTTCCTTCTCAAAAATGGTCAGTGGGCGCAAGAAGAGCCACTTCACAGTGGAATGGACTCCCTTGGAAGGAGGTGGACTCTCTTTCATTGGAGGGTTTTGAACAGAGTTTGGATTATCATCTGTCAGGAATTCTTGACCCATCTTTGGCGATTGCTCATAGCCAGGCTAGATTGTCTTCCATAAACACAGTTTTAAAAGTGAGTCCACAAGTGACTGTGGAGGCCAATTCTGGATCCACACCTCCTTCCACTGTAGGGGCATACTTTTTTGGGCATGAGTTGATCATGGTGTGGATTTGCCAAGCGTGCCTTCCTCTTAGCACATTTCTCCCTTGTGTCCTGAGTTTGTCTTCAAAGCTCATGACACCTTTGGTAAAGGCTGTTCTCCAACTAGAGCACTCACAGGCCAGTGTTTCCCAGTTGTCGGTGTTTATACTACGTTTTTTAAAAATTTGCCTTGAGAGAGTCTTTAAACCTCTTTTGTTGACCACCAGCATTATGCTTTCCATTTTAAAGTTTGGAATAGAGTCGTTGCTTTGGAAGAGGATCATCAGGCATCCACACATGACCAGTCCAATGAAGTTAACATTGAAGAATCATTGCTTCACATTGGGGTTGGGCTCGAAGACCCTTAGGTGCATTCCAACTCCACACCTCTCCCCCCCCCCTCTTTTTCTCACCACAGTTCTCTGATTCTGCAACACTGTGGGACTCTTGCCCTTCTGGCCAAGGATGTGCCACTGCCACCTTCAAACTCATATGACCCTGTTGCAGAAGACCTAGTGAAACCAGAGGCTCCCCCCCCACACACCCACACACCAGCACAGGAGGAGGCTGGCTGTGACTCCTGCACTATGGGGGGTTGGACTATCTCAGCCTTCAGGTCCCATCTATAATTCCATGAGTCTCTGGTCCTGAAAATGCCACACTTCAATTCCGCGGCAGAGCATCCCTCACCAGCCCGTTCCACCGTATGCAATTTCTATGCATAGAATCTTTTCCCCAGAATAATCTTCAAGGTTAATAATATTTTCCTGAATGTTGCTGAACTCCTTGCATCCTCGGTGCTCCGACAGCCACCTGGCTGCCCTTTGGAAAGCCAAGCTCGGCACCCAATCTCATTTCTTTTACAAGGGAGGTTTGCAAAGCCCAAAGAGAAGCAATAAGAGCTGACGGTCCTCCAGGCCACCGACTGACAGCCCCAGAATGCTAAAACCCAGCCAGTCTGTTCCCGTCTCGCTAATGCAGTTTTGCATTATTGTCTCAGCCTTCCCAGCTCCAAACAGGTGGTGGATGACGGAGGAGCTGAACAAATCGACTTCCAGGGGGAAGCAAGTTAAATTCTTAGCTTGATTCTTTCCTCTTCCTCCTTTTTTTTTTTCAATCCCCCCAACCCCCCCCCCCAAATCATGTTTTCTTGAAAGCTGCAAAATTCCGGGCACTAATCTCTCTGTAATCCATCATAATTCTGTTTGCTGTGCATCTCATTTCCAGAATTTATTGTGTTTCCAGAATGGAGCCCCGTCACCTCCTTCTGCCTGCCTTGTTCTCAGGGGCCACCGCAAGATGGGGGTTAATCTCTCAACAAGAAGATTTGTGCTCCCTACTGCAGCCTCGTCCTTGCACGCACACACACACACACACACACACACACCGCCCCCATCTCCAAGCAGTGAGAGATTCCTGGGGATCCTGGCACTTACCCAGTGGTTAGTTTCCCTTGAGCAAGGGACAGCAGAGACAGTGGTGTCTTTTACATGGTGCATTTGCACAACCTGAGCCTATGGCGGAGGCGTTCACAGCATCAACACCCAGGGCCAGATTTAGGTTTGATGCGGCCCTCAGCTACTGAAGGTAATGGGGCCCTTTCTATGCCCACCTGTCCTTTGTCAACAACAAATTATCAATGTTTTTTGTGTTTAATATATGCTATATGGTAATTTATGGACCTAATAGGTATCTTAAGCCATTTGCACTTGTTGCCATGCAACCAGTCCATGCAGAATGTAAAGGTAAAGGGGCCCCTGACCATTAGGTCCAGTCGTGACCGACTCTGGGGTTGCGGCGCTCATCTCGCTTTACTGGCTGAGGGAGCCGGCATACAGCTTCCGCGTCATGTGGCCAGTATGACTAAGCCTCTTCTGGCAAACCACAGCAGCGCACGGAAATACCGTTTACCATTTGCCCCCACTGGAGTGGTACCTATTTATCTACTTGCACTTTGACGTGCTTTCAAACTGCTAGGTTGGCAGGAGCAGGGACCGAGCAACGGGAGCTCACCCCGTTGCGGGGATTCGAACCGCCAACCTTCTGATCGGCAAGTCCTAGGCTCTGTGGTTTAACCCACAGTGCCACCCGGTCCTGCTCTCTTCTGCCTTGGTCTGACCACACCCGGAATACTGCATGCAATTCTGGGCACCACAATTTAAGAAGGATGTTGACAAGGCTGGAAGGTGTGCAGAGAAAGGTGACCAATATGATCAAGGGTCTGGAAACCAAGCCTGATGAGCAATGGCTGAGAGACTTGAGGAGGTTTAGCTGGAAAAAAAAGAGACTGAAAGGAGAGGTGATGGCTTCTTTCAATACAGGTGCCTCTCAACATTTGGGGGCAGCATGTGAAGCCCCCCAAAAATTCTTAAGGAAATCAGCACTGAGTGCTCACTGGAAGGACAGATCCTGAAGCTGAGGCTCCAAGACTTTGGCCACCTCATGAGAAGAGAAGACTCCCTGGAAAAGACCCTGATGTTGGGAAAGATGGAGGGCACAAGGAGAAGGGGACGACAGAGGACAAGATGGTTGGACAGTGTTCTCGAAGCTACCAGCATGAGTTTGACCAAACTGTGGGAGGCAGTGGAAGACAGACAGGCCTGGCATGCTCTGGTCCAGGGGGTCACAAAGAGTTGGACATGACTAATCGACGAAACAACAACAAACATTGGATTCTATGGTGAGCGATTGCCAAAATCTTTTTTTGCCAGATGCTTGCCCCCTTTCTACCCCCTTCTTATTTTATTTTATTTTCACTTTTTTGCCAAGCATGTGAAGCTGAATGTGCACATGGATTTTCTGGTGATAAGAGCCATTTGAGAGTGGACAGGAGGACCTCCAAAAGTGGTGGACCCTCCTTCCTTGGATGGCCATCTGTCTGGGATTCTTCAGCTGCGGTTCCTGCATTGTGGTGGGTTGGACTAGCTGGCCCTTGGATATCTCTTCAAACTCTACAGTTCTATGGTTCACTCTGATAGAAGTTCCTTGGCTTTCTGCCTGTCCATGAACCCCCTCCAAAATTCCTCTTTAGGCAACCCTTGACATCGCCACTCCTGGTTTCATGGTCCAAGCAGATGGCAGGTGCTCCAAGGATCGCTCCCAGAGCATCCCCTCAGCCGTGATGGCAGAGCTGGTCTGTTGCTCCTGCTGCCCATATGGTGGAAGAATGGTTTCTTCTTGAGCATAGAAACTTCCAGGTCCGTTCCGCTCTCAGAGCTGCCTTGGCGCTGCCAGCAGATTTGCATTCCTTTTCTGCTTCCAAGGCTGTTTGGAGCGCCGCTCAGATCAAATGCCTTCTGATCACACAGAGGCTGGCATCAAACAAACAAACATCTGTGAGGAACAAGGAGCAACAAATTATTGGCATGTGTTCTGGCCTTGTCAGGGCCTGGCCCTGCGGGCTTTTGAAAGGAACACTGGTTAATGGAAAGAGGGCGGGCCTGTGCAACTTTGCCCACTATGCGCCCTTGAAGAACTCACCCCATCTTCCATAATTCCCTGACTTGCAACCAAGAGCCATTTCCATGCTTAAGACAATCCAGAGATGCTGCACGTTGTAGAATCGTGGAGTTGGAAGGGACCTCAAGAATCCCTGACATTATGGGATGTAATCCATTGGAGCAGTCAAATACAACATCCCTTGTTTCCCTAGAGTGGACACAGGCAGGGGGATGTTACTCCAGCCAGTATAACTTCCTGTTCCACTGGTCTGGAGCCTCCTCCCCATGCATGTGACCAGGCAGGTGGACATGACCCTGGCTGACTCCAGAAAAGAGCCGAGTCACGCAGCCATCTTTCCTTGATGCCATGCTGCTCTCCAGCAGCCATATTTGTTCTCTTGATGCTGTTCTCCTAATGTATTTTGCTGTCTGCTGGCTCTCGGCCAGCAGCACACGGGCTCAGTCCCCATATGGTATAAACTCACACTTTGTTATGTAATTACAAGCTAAAGCCTGCCTTCAGGGATCATACCGTGAACTGAATGTGAGTAAACTTCTTGTTTACTTTTAAGGAAAGACTCTTGTTTCTTTCTTCTTTTAAGAGGGATAAAAGGGGACACCAGGAATAATCCACCTGGGCAAGCCGGATTGGATTGCTTAACTAAAGAGATTCAAACAAATCTGCAAACAAGCTTCCTGCTGTACTGAGGGGAAACGGCTCTGCTACATGCCTCACTAGCGTGAGTGAAGGAAAGATAATATTTAATCAACATATCCTCTCCTACTATCCTTAACATTCCCACAGACAGGTGGCCACTCAATCTCTGATTAAAAGCCTCCAGTGAAGGAGAACCCAACACCTTCAGCTATTTGAGGGTGGCGCTGTAGGTTAAACCACGGAGCCTAGGACTTGCCGATCAGAAGGTTGGCGGTTCGAATCCCCATGACAGGGTGAGCTCCCATTGCTCAGTCCCTGCTCCTGCCAACCTAGCAGTTTGAAAGCACCCCAAAAAGTGCAAGTAGATAAATAGGTACCACTCCGACAGGAAGGTAAACGGCGTTTCCTTGTGCTGCTCTGGTTCGCCAGAAGCAGCTTAGTCATGCTGGCCACATGACCCGGAAGCTGTACGCCGGCTCCCTCGGCCAATAAAGCGAGATGAGCGCCGCAACCCCAGAGTCGGCCACGACTGGACCTAAAGGTCAGGGGTCCCTTTACCTATTATGTCTCGTCTTCTTTTCTAGGCGAAACATAGCCAGAACTGGACACAGTATTCCAGGTGTGGTCTGACCAAGTCTACTACATTCCAAGGGAGTCCCTTCCATTGTCAAACAGCTCTTACCTAATGTTAAAGCAGAATCTTATTTCTTATTTGAATTAGTTGGACACAGTATTCCAGGTGCGGTCAGGCATAATAGAGCAGCCCTATCGCCTCCCTTGATCTGGACACTAGACTTCTGTTTTTTGCAGCCTAGAATAGCATTCGCCTTTTTTAGCTTCTGCATCACACTGCTGACTCCTGTTAAGCTTGTGGTCCACCAAGACCCCCAGATCCTTTTCACATGTAGTGCTAGTAAGCCAGGTGTCCCCATCCTATATTTGTGCATCTGGTTCTTCCTGCCTAAGAGCAGAACCTGACATTTGTCCCCATTGAAATTCATTTTGTTAGCCTGGGCCCAGTTCTGTTGATGCAGTCTGGAATTGCATTACCTTATACACACACAAACACATTCTCTGGGCATCTGGCTGTGGAGAGTACAGAATGGCCCAATATATATTTAGAAAGACATACCTGGCAGCTGCTGGGTCCAGGTGTTGCCTGGCATAATAATCAGGGTGAGCCAGGGAGGGAGGGAGGGAGGGGGAAAACTTCCCTTCCGGTGGATAATCGCATTCTGCTGCCATTAAGGAAGCATCAGTGCATCAGGCATCTGTGATTTGGAGGGTGGGAAACGTCACTGTTCCTTGCGGGGGGGGGGCATTGTGAGAGGCACAAATTCCACAAAGGAGTGAGGATGATGAAAGCTTCCAGGAAGAGCTCGTCAGCAGCTTCCAGGAAGAGCTCGTCCTGCTACTACACACATCAATACGTTGCCAGGAAGTCAGCAGGCGAGGGGGTGGCATCGGGGGGGGGGGTGAGGGAGCAAGAGGGGGACAAACAGCTGTCTTTGGGGGGCAGTGAGGGAGCTGGGGCAGCGAGAGGGAAGCCTCTCTTCCAGAAGGCCCAAGCATTCAAACCCAGGGGAACTGAGTTGCGGCTCAGGTGACAAATTATAAAGGAAATGCTGCACCATCTTGGTCACCTTCTAATTCATAGAAATGTAGAGTTGGAAGGGACCCACAAGGGTCATTTAGTCCAACCCCCTGCAATGCGGGAATCACAGCTGAAGAATCCCTGACAGATGGCCGTCCAACCTCTGCTTAAAAACCTCCAAGGAAGGAGAGTGCACCACTTTCCATCAGAAAGTTCTTCCTAATGTTTAATCAAATTCAGAAGCCATTCAGCCTGGGGAGAGCCCTTTAAACAGGCAGGCAAGGGGATGGGGACCAGTTGCTGCTTTGTCATGATACAACTTCATCCAAGATGATGGGCGACCAAGAAGATGAAGGGTCTAGGAAGCAAGCCATGTGAGGTGGAGGGAGTTGGGTGTGTTTAGCCTGGAGAAGAGGAAACTGAGAGGGGACATGAGAGCCACCTTCAAATATCTTGTAGGCTGGAGGGAGCAAGCTTGTTTTCTCCTGCTCTGGAGGGGAGGACCTAAATCAGTGGGTTCAAATGACAAGAAATGAGAATTTGTGTACTGCAGGGAGATGGAGTCAACGATGCTCAGGGTCCCAGGTTCCAAGGCTACATTTCTATGATTAACTGTTGAGAGACCATGTTTCTGAGTGTTTGTCTGCCCCAGACATGCAATCAAACATTTCCCAGAGGAAGTCTGAAGCCTTCTCCCTTATCTGTATTTTTTCCAAGTGCTGGTTTTGAACTTCAAGCTTCTTCAAGGTGAGGTACCTTTTCCATAGAGTCATTGGAAGGGACCCCAAAGGTCCTCTAGTCCAGCCCCCTGAAATGCAGGAATCAGCTAAAGCATCCCTGACAGATGTCCATCCAACCTCTGCTTAAAAACCTCCCAAGATGGTGGTGGCAGAAACCTTCCCCAGAGAGGCTCACCACTGGCAATCTAGTTTAAGGCCAGTCCAGTGCTGGCTGAAAACTTTTTCATTCTCCCAGACCTTTTAAACCTGGCTGTGGCTTTCAAACCACTTGGAGTTCTGGAGTTATTTCTTCTTAATATTTGCTCCTTAGCTGGAGGTGATGGTGATCATGGCAACATGCTGAAGAAACAGCAAGATATACAGGCAAGATCACATATCTGATAACAATCTGATCCAATGCAAATAAGGTATAATAAAAAATATACCTTCAAAATAAAAAAAAACACCATAGCAAATAAAGTAATATCCAATCATATATTTAGAATATAATGTGTCACAATGAAATTAGCTCTAAAAAATCAGCAATTCAAGCAGAAAATCACTCTCAGCAATTACAATAAATGCTTACTTGATATAGTCAATAAACGTAACAGTGAAGTCACAATACATACATAAAACACCACAATACTTTAAAAAGTATATAAAAAGATCAAACTGAGCTGCAAAGTCAAATAACTTTTTGCTTCTTAAATCACACTTTAGGGTACTGCTGTGTTATTGTAATTGTGAACTTTGCGTCATCAATAAATATTGCACAATACAATATGAAACTGGAAACTTTTTAAAGTAGAAACCCCCTGCTAGCATTGAAAGCTGCCAAGAAAGAAAGATTTTAAACTTAGGCTGGGAATTAGTGGTGTTGTTGTTTATTAATTTCCTGGCTTGCTTTTTATGGCCAAAGGCGACTCAAAGCAACTTGCAAGCAAGCAAACGAAAAAAAAAATGATAGAATTGTCGAAGCAGAGGGGACCCCGAGGGTCATCTAGTCTTTCAGCCCTGCAATACAGAGGTTTTTGGGCTTCTCCGAGGAGGTGATTCCGGAGCTCTGAGAAAGACCTCTCTCTCCTGCTAATGGCCCCAGATGGCAGGGAAATGTCAGCGGCCTCTCCTTCTGCTTACAGATGAAGCATCTTCAGGGCTTTGCCCCCTCCCTCGGGAAAACATTTAGGGCCATAATAAGGACCTAGCGAAAATATCCCTCGAGCCATTTTTATCCCCCTTTATAAACACCAGGCTTTAATGTCGGGAGGATTTAGCGAGAGGAGAGGGGATTTTAAAAGCGGTGGCATTTCGCTCCTCGCCAAAACGCCTCCTATTCATCACTCCCTCTCTCCGCACCTTGTTTAAAACTTGCCTCCCGATGCTCTTCTGTCCCATTAACTGGGCGCAGCCGGGCGCTCGCTGCGCGCTCCCAATGAGGTATGAAATGAAAGCACCGTCGGAGGCGCAGAGGGCTTGCCATCGCCCCCACCGGGGAAGTGCAGCCTGGAGCGGAGAACCGCCCCCCACTTTTGAAACATCAAAAGGATGGGGGGGGGAAGAGAAGAGAAGCCTGAGGAAGTCCAGGCAGGCAGGAGACCACCCCCCCCCCACTGCAAGGGCCCTCTTAGACGTGAAATCCTGGCAGCAGCCCATCAGAGCAGAGGTAGGCAAACTTTTTCAGCAGGGGGCCGGTCCACTGTCCCTCAGACCTTGGGGGGGGGGGCAGACTAGATTTTCTTTTTGGGGGGGATGAATGAATTCCTCTGCCCCACAAATAACCCAGAGATGAATTTTAAATAAAAGCACACATTTTACTTGTGTAAAAACACCAGGCAGGCCCCACAAATAACCCAGAGATTCATTTTCAATAAAAGGACACATTCTACTCATGTAAAAACATGCTAATTCCCAGACCATCCTCGGGCCAGATTGAGAAGGCGATTGGGCCGGATCCAGCCCCCAGGCCTTAGTTTGTCTACCCATGCATTACTCGCAGCCTTTCTCCACCTGTGGGTCCCCAGATGTTGTTGAACTACAACTCCCATTACCCCTAGCTAGCAAGGCCAGAGCTCAGGGATGATGGGAGTTGTAGTCCAACAACATCTGGGGACCCACAGGTTGAGAACCACTGCTAAAGTCATAGAACTGAAAAGTTGGAGGAGGGGACCCAAGGGTCATCTAGCCCAACCTGCTGCAATGTAGGCAGAAGGTCGTCCTCTGCATATATGAAGGAGACTTCACCACCTTTTGAAGAAGGGAGACCTTTCCACTGTCAAACAGCTCTAAGCATCAGGAAGTTCTTCCTAAGGTTTAGTTGGACTCTCCTTTCTTACAGTTGAATCCATCGGTTCAGGTCTGGCCCTCTGGAACAGCAGAAGATAAACCTCCATCTTCCATTGCACACTCAATATGTGTTGTCTGGTGGCTCCTTCCTCTCCCCACTTAGAGAGGAGTTCTTGGAGCTCCAGGTCCCCCTCTCTTGACCACCCTGGTCACCAGGTTGTCCGGTGGTCAGGAGGGCTGGGAGTTGCAGTTGTAGTGGAGGGCATCTGCTTAGGTTACTCTCTCAGAAAAGGAGGAGGAGGCACCTTTGGGTGGGTACATGTGTGAAGAGCCTGGTGGATCAGGCCAGCTCTCATCCTGCACTAAAAATATTGCTGCAACCAACTGAGCAGGGAGAGCATAGCAAGTGTGACTGGTAACTATGGATAGTGCTCATGAATTTGTCCAGTTCTTTTTTAAAGCAATCTAGCGGATTGAGGCTGAATCCTGACAAGACAGAAGTACTGTTTTGGGGGACAGGGGGCGGGCGGGTGTGGAGGACTCCCTGGTCCTGAATGGGGTCACTGTGCCCCTGAAGGACCAGGTGCGCAGCCTGGGAGTCATTTTGGACTCACAGCTGTCCATGGAGGCGCAGGTCAATTATGTATCCAGGGCAGCTGTCTATCAGCTCCATCTGGTACGTAGGCTGAGACCCTACCTGCCTGCGGACTGTCTCGCCAGAGTGGTACATGCTCTAGTTATCTCCCGCTTGGACTACTGCAATGCGCTCTATGTGGGGCTACCTTTGAAGGTGACCCGGAAACTGCAATTAATCCAGAATGCGGCAGCTAGACAGGTGACCGGGAGTGGCCTCCAAAACCACATAACACCAGTCCTGAGAGATGTGCATTGGCTCCCAGTTTGTTTCCAAGGACAATTCGAAGTGTTGGTGCTGACCTTTGAAGCCCTAAACGGCCTCAGTCCTGTATACCTGAAGGAGCGTCTCCACCCCCATCATTCTACCCAGACACTGAGATCCAGCGCCAAGGGCCTTCTGGCGGTTCCCTCATTGCGAGAAGTGAGGTTACAGGGAACCAGGCAGAGGGCCTTCTCGGTAGTGGCGCCTGCCCTGTGGAATGCCCTCCCATCAGATGTCAAAGAAATAAACAACTACCTGACTTTTAGAAGACATCTGAAGGCAGCCCTCTTTAGGAAAGTTTTTAATATTTAATGCTGCATTGTTTTTAACAGTCAATTGGGAGCTGCCCAGAGTGGCTGGGGCAACTCAGCCAGATGGGCAGGGTATAAATAATAAATTATTATTATTATTATTATTCCAACAAAGAGAGGCACAAATACAAGATGGGTGACACCTGGCTTGAGAGCAGTACATGTGAAAAGGATCTAGGAGTCTTGGTTGACCACAAACTTGACATGAGCCAACAGTGTGACGCGGCAGCTAAAAAAGCCAATGCAATTCTGGGCTGCATCAATAGGAGTATTGCATCTAGATCATGGGAAGTAATAGTGCCACTGTATTCTGCTCTGGTCAGACCTCACCTGGAGTACTGTGTCCAGTTCTGGGCACCACAGTTCAAGAAGGACACTGACAAACTGGAAGAGGTCCAGAGGAGGGCAACCAAAATGGTCCAAGGCCTGGAAACGATGCCTTATGAGGAATGGCTAAGGGAGCTGAGCATGTTTAGCCTGGAGAAGAGGAGGTTAAGGGGTGATATGATAGCCATGTTCCAATATATAAAAGGATGTCACATAGAGCAGGGAGAAAGGTTGTTTTCTGCTGCTCCAGAGAAGCGGACACGGAGCAATGGTTCCAAACTACAAGGAAAAAGATTCCACCTAAACATTAGGAAGAACTTCCTGACAGTAAGAGCTGTTTGACAGTGGAATTTGCTGCCAAGGAGTGTGGTGGAGTCTCCTTCTTTGGAGGTCTTTAAGCAGAGGCTTGACAACCATATGTCAGGAGTGCTCTGATGGTGTTTCCTGCTTGGCAGGGGGTTGGACTCGATGGCCCTTGTGGTCTCTTCCAACTCTATGATTCTAGGATTCTATGTGCCCCAGCTGGGCTATGGATGTTTCCAGGTGTTTCACGGATTTCTTAGGACTGGGGCAAATCAGAAGGCTCCTGACTCAGGTCTCACCTGCATTTCCTCTTGTTCTATGCCTAGAAAACACGACTCTGAGAAGTTTCCCGCTTTTCTCGGGTGTTGTAGGCAAAGGTCAGAGCAGAGTCCCATTTGCCTCACCACTTTCGCCAGGAAACCCTACGCTTGACTGCTAAATCGGAGGAAAAGACAGTCTGCAGAAACCTGATGGACATTTGCTCTGATTCAGAGGAAAAGAGAGGGTTTTCCCAGGGGAAAGTGGCAGGAATGGCTGAAGTGAAGACGAGTCCTACGTTTACGGCGTGTGCATTTCCAGGCAGCCAGGTCTTCCTGCCTCCTCCCCATTTTTGTCATATTCATTTGGTGCATAAATTATTATTATCAATATTCTGTTGGGAGCAGCACCAAGGGGCTGGGGAAACCCAGCCAGATGGGTGGGGTATAAGTAATAAATTATTCTTATGCCATCAAATGCCAACAGTGCCAACAGTGCCCTTCAGCTCTCTATACAGTGGTACCTCGGGTTACATATACTTCAGGTCACAGACTCCGCTAACCCAGAAATATTACCTCGGGTTAAGAACTTTGCTTCGGGATGAGAACAGAAATTGTGCTCTGGCGGCACAGCGGCAGCGGGATGCCCCATTAGCTAAAGTGGTGCTTCAGGTTAAGAACAGTTTCAGGTTAAGAACTGACCTCCGGAATGAATTAAATACTTAACCTGAGGTACCACTGTATTGAACAAACAGGTCAAACCCTATGCCAATGGATAAATGGACATAAATCTGAATTCAGGAATCACAAGACAGAGAAACCAGTAGGAGAAGACTTCAGTCTCCCAGGACATTCTATACAAGATCTCCAAGCAGCTGTCTTATTACAAAAGAATTTCAGAAATAGACTGGAAAGAGAAGTTGCTGAATTGCAACTTATTACCAAACTTTAAACCATGGAGAGACCTGGCCTGAACAGAGACATTGGATTCTTATCTCATTATACATGATAAAGCTATTTTTAGCCACCTCACCCCTTGCTTTTTCCTGCAAGACCAAGTACAGTTCTTAACAGTCATCAACAGGTTTACCACACCTACCAGCCAATCACCCATCTCCCACCCATCTTCAGAGTAAGACCCCTTCCCACCCTCCCACTAGATATAAGGGTCTGGCGACTTCTGTTTCAGTGTATCTGAAGAAGTGTGCATGCACACAAAAGCTCATACCAAGAACAAACTTAGTTGGTCTCTAAGGTGCTACTGGAAGGCATTTTTTCAAGTTATTCTTATATTATTCTTATAATTGACCTCATGTTTCACTGTGGGAAGAAGGTGTGTTCCTGAGCAGAATCCTTGTCTTGCCCTCACTTTATGGTTTGCTGCAGTCGAGCAGAGCAAATCGGGTCTCGTGCTGCGTTGCCTTTCATGCCCCTCCTCTCCCCCCAGTTTGGAAAATAAGAGGGGTGCGCAGGAAGCCCTTATCAAACCCTCCCAGATCTTCAGAGAACACTGACAGACCTTGCAAGGGAGCCGTTTATCTCCTCTGCAGCCTGCGGAGTCCTACAAGGGGCTTTCTTGTTCTCATTAAGAAGTGCCCACTTCTTATAACAAGGAAGCGAGAGGAGAAAACGGAGCTTGACATATTTAGGGTAATGCACGGTGGGGGGGGGGTAGCTACATTAAACAATACAATTGCATGGAAGACAAAGCATCCCAGATGCTGAAATTACTCCAATGTTTGGTGGAGTTTTCCTAAGAGCTGCTTAACCGTTGTGCTGCCTTTTTGTTCCGAGACGTAGGAAGAGGGACCACAGCTCAGGGGTGCAGAATATGCTCTGCAGGCAGATGATCCGAGGGCCAAAACTAGACCCATCTGGAAAGCCCCCCTTCACTGGCTTCACTTCACAAAACTAGACCCATCTGGGGACTGGAAAGCCCCCCTTCACTGGCCCCCAAGACTTTGTGTAATGTTTCAGAAATTTCAGCTGGTGCAGAATTTGGAGACCAGGCTACTCACTGGGGCAAGATGGTTTGAGCAAATTACACGGATCCTGGCCTGACTGCACGGGCTGCCAATTGATCTCCAGGCCCAAATCAAATTCTTTTATTATGATTAGTTTTTATTAAGGTTTTTTTGTGTTACAAGGAAAACAGATAAGCAGGGAGTGGTACATCTATTGCCTCCATTTTCAGTTCATAGTCTTTTTCACAGTTTGTTTATGTTTGGTAAGAGACACTTTTGTCATATACATCTTGCAGTTGGGGGAGAGGAGGTGGGGGTGATGGTTTTGACCAATAAAACCTTACATTGCTCAGGACCACAATACCTGAAGGACCACCTCCTTCCATATGAACCTCTCCAGACCCTGAGATCAAAATCTGAGGTCCTCCTTGAGAGGTCCAGAGGGTGGCCGTCCTGCAGGGGCTCCTCATTTATGGACTGTTCTCCCCAAGGAGAATCGCCTGGCGCAGGCTGTATATATCTTTAGTGTGAGGCAGCAATGCTTCTGAATACCCATTGCTGGAAGACACAGGAGGGGAGACAGGGCTCTTGTGCTCAGATCCTGCTCTGGCACCCAGCTGTTTCTTTAGCTACATGGGTGTGCTCATGTCAAAGAATTTTTGAGAATATTCTGCAATGGCCCCACCTGAAAACAGCTAAGTAACTCTGCCTGGACCTGTCTCTGAACCTCCCTAAGGGACTTTTCTTCAGCGACTGCTAGAAGGTGAGATACAGAGATGAAAATGACAGTGTGTGGTGTGTTGTGTGTGTGTATGAGAGAGAGAGAGAGAGAGAGAGAGAGAGAGAGAGAGAGAGAGTGTGTTGGGTGAAAGCGTTAAGCCAGTGCTGGATTTACATATAAGCTAAACAAGCTATAGCTTAGGGCCCCACTTTCTTGGGGCCCCCCAAAACATGTAAAGGAAAAAAAAACACCTGAATGTACATTTCCAAAATATAAGATAAAAAACAAATAAAATAAAACCTACATACAGCAACAGCGTTTTGTGTTGTGTAGGCTCCTATTTGTTATGTGCAAATGGCTTTAGATCCCTATTAGGTCCATAAATTACGATATAGTATACTGTATAGTCAACAACAAAAAACAGCGGCAATTTGTTGTTGACAAAAGACAGCTGGACATAGAAAGGGCCCCATTACCTTCAGGAGCTGAGGGCCGCATCCAACCTAAATCTGGCCCTGGGTTTAGCAAAGGGAACGCCAGCTTGGCTGCCACTTGAGAGCAGCTGCCCACATCTTTGCTTCAGGGAAAGGGCTGCCTCTCTGCCACCTTCCCCTCCTTCCACCTGTCAGAACTCTGCCTCTTGCCATCCCAGCGTCCCTCTGACTCTGACAAGCGTAGCCTGGAGTCAGCACTTTCTCCACCAAACAGGCTGGAGACTTTGCTTGATCCCGAGTTTAGCATTCCCCTCCGAGTGACAGATTGACATGCAGACCCTTTCATTGCCCTGCAAAGGCAGAGCTGGCTGGCTGGCTGGGAGCACAGGCGCTGCCAAGAGCCCCCCAGATTCCTCTTTGGCGGCTCGTGATAGAAGAGGACTTGCTGAGCAGGGCAAAAACTCCTCAGGAAGAGAGTGATGGAGAGAAGCTCATAGCCCAGGAAGATCATATCACTGCAGTTTGCTATGATGGTTCGGAGCTGGGGAAAATAATTAGGAGTTGCGAGAACATAGATGAGAAAGAGAGCTGGCAGACCCTCCAAATGTCCCTATTTTTCAGGGACATCCCTGATTTAGAGAAGCTGCTCCGGTTTCTGATTTGATCCCGGAATGTCCTACTTTTCCTTAAAGGTAAAGGGACCCCTGACCGTTAGGTCCAGTCGTGGACAACTCTGGGGTTGCAGCGCTCATCTCACTCTATAAGCCAAGGGAGCCGGCGTACAGTTTCTGGCGTACAGATGTGTGTGGTATAAATAGTAAAATTATCCTTATGGAACGGGACCTCCCTAATGTTGGAGGGTACGAGATGATAGATAGAGGGGTGGATAGATAGATATTGAGAGGAACTGAGTCCAAGGTCAGAAGGTTGCAACGAGTCACCTTGTTGGGTCTCTTAATCTCAGGGTCTTGGCTTTGAGCCCGTGTTGGGCAAAAGTTTCCGGCATTGCTGGGGGTTGGACTGGAGGTGCCTTCCAACTCTACAATTCTATGATTCTGTAATTATTATTATGTATTTAATTTCTATACCGCCCTATACCCAAAGGTCCAAAAGAGATGGAACTTCATGGCCAAGAGAGGATGTGAAGCTGGATCTCTCTCTGGGCCGCCTCTGACACTCTGCGTAAAATGTGCTCATTTCCCTTTAGGGAAATGAATGGGATGCCCTTTGAAAGCACTCCCCTTCCCCTACCCCAAAACCACTTTTTCTTAAAGCAGGTGGTTTTCCCCATTTCCCTCCATGACTTCCGAGTGGATTCCCGCCCACTCTCTGCCTGTATTGTGGAAGGGATCCTGGGGGCAGCAATCCTACAGCTATTTGCAGTCCCCGAGAACTGAGCAGGATTGATTTCTGATTACAGATGCACTGGATTGTGCTGCCCATTAGAGTCCTAATTTTATCAGTGGAACTGACAGGAATTTGTTGGGCTTTGTTCAGTCCCAGCGGGCAGGTAATGCATGAAGGAGCTCTCTAGAACATGCCTGCATTAGCCTCACCAGCAAACTGCACCATCTCTCTCTCTCTCTCTCTCTCTCTCTCTCTCTCTGTGTGTGTGTGTGTGTGTGAGAGAGAGAGAGAGAGAGAATACACATTTGTCACACAGGTATATGCAAATAGGGGTGCATGGGGTGTCAGGGAGGAAGGACCTCTGATGGAACACGTCATACTCCTTCTGGGGTAGTTTCTTCTG
The DNA here is from genome assembly GCF_964252035.2 of Podarcis erhardii. Classification (NCBI taxonomy): domain Eukaryota; kingdom Metazoa; phylum Chordata; class Lepidosauria; order Squamata; family Lacertidae; genus Podarcis; species Podarcis erhardii. The sequence continues at coordinate 790,156 of NC_138497.1, read as the reverse complement.
CCTTGGTCAGACCACACTTGGAATACTGTGTCCACTTCCAGGCACAACAGTTTAAGAAGGATGCTGACAAGCTGGAAGGTGTGCAACCAAGGAGGGTGACCAAGATGATCCAGGGTCTGGAAACTAAGCCTTATGAAGAACGGTTGAAGGAGCTGACTATGTTTAGCCTGGGAAAGAGGAGACTGAGAGGAGATATGAGAGCCATCTTCAAATATCTGAAGGGCTGTCCCATGGAAGAGGGAGTGAGCTCATTTTCTCCTGCTCTGGAGGGGAGGACTCGAACCAACAGCTTCAAGTTACAAGAAAGGATATTTCAACTCAACATAAGGAAGAACTTTCTCATGGGAAGAGCCATCTGATGGTGGAATGGTCTCCCTTGGGAGGTGGCGGACTCTCCCTCCTTGGAGATTTTTAAGCAGAGGTTGGCTGGGATTTTTTAGCTGAGCTTCTTGCATTGCAGAGGGTTGGACTTGATGATCCTTTTGGAGCCCCTTCCAAGGCTACAATTCGAAGAGAGAGTTTTGCCTCAAGCTGCCAGTGACTTTATCAGGAGGGAAGGGACCTTGCTACCCAGCTGAAATTCTTGAACACTCCTTGACTCCTTTGCTGCCCTCTTGGGGACCAAACAGGGCTTAGGAAGGAAAGGTAGGGGGTGGGTTTGCTGTACCTAAATGTCGAGGACACGAAAAGGTAAGACAAGCATTATTTCAAAACCCAAGACATCTCTGGGCAATGAACTGTCTGAATTGGCTCAGCTCCTGCAGTAAATCTTGCTGGACTGATTAAAGGCCAAGACTTGGAGGCCCAGGAAAAATCCCCTCGAATCCAAGAGGCTGCTTTGCCCAGCCGGTCTGAAAATGCAAGCAAAGCATCCTGGCTGTTAGAAATTAATCTTCCCGGAAGCCCTGCAGTGTTGAAATGCAGCCCACTATCTCCCTGCGCACAGGTCACGACCAGCTGAACTCCTGACATTTATTTATCTGGCAAGGCAGGAGGAAGATGAGGCCTGGGCCAAGCGCTGGATGAAGAGGGGCCAGAGAGGCAAATCTCCATCTGTGTCGTCCGCCTCCGCCTCTGGGCTCACGGCAGAGCTGGAACCGCTCCAGGGGAAAGCCTGCAGCTGAAGGAAATCGCTTGGGCTGCACGGAAAGGGATGAATAATTCAAGCAGGCCTGCATTAAGGAGGTGGCCCAGTCCAAGCAGATGCAAAGGGGCTCTGCGCTTCGAGAATGCTGTACTGCACAGAGGTTGGCGAGGTCAAAATGCTCCAGGGTGCAGGACTGTAAATAATAATTCCCTCTGCTTCAGAATCGTGTTCTGTGTGCTGAACTAACACAGAACCATAGAAGTGGGTGGGACTCCCAGGGTCATCTAGTCCAACCCCATGAGATGCAGGAATCATAGATAAAGACTCCCGTGACAGATGACCCTCCAAGCTCTGCTTAAGAGCCTCCGATGACGGGGATTCCAGCATGCTGGAGCCAAAACGCAGAGTTCATTTGAAATTGGCACTTCTTTGAATCTTGCAATTCAGCTCCCCAGCCAAGTCGTGTGGATAAAGTGACATATGCAAAGTGTGCACATAAATTGTACTTAAAGGTAAAGGGACCCCTGACCATTAGGTCCACTCGTGACCGACTCTGGGGTTGCAGCGCTCATCTCGCTTTATTGGCTGAGGGAGCCGGTGTACAGCCACCCGTGTCAATAAATTGTACTTACCTACCTACTTATTTTGGAACACAGGTGGCACTGTGGGTTAAACCACAGAGCCTAGGATTTGCCGATCAGAAGGTCGCCGGTTCGAATCCCCACGACGGGGTGAGCTCCCGTTGTTTGGTCCCTGCTCCTGCCAACCTAGCAGTTTGAAAGCACGCCAAAGTGAAAGTAGATAAATAGGTACCGATCCAGCAGGAAGGTAAACGGCATTTCCGTGCACTGCTCTGGTTCGCCAGAAGCGGCTTAGTCCTGCTGGCCACACGACCCGGAAGCTGGACGCCGGCTCCCTCAGTCAATAAAGCGAGATGAGCACCACTACCCCAGAGTTGGCCACAACTAGACCTAATGGTCAGGGGTCCCTTTACCTTTTACCTACTAATTTAACAAGAATCCATTCTATTTGGGGAAATTACTCTGCAAAAAATGTGTCTGTTAGGCAAAAACAATGCACTACAACATGTTTTTTTAGGAGGAGGAGAAGAAGAAATGCAATCTGGAGTCATTTCTTTTTCCTTTTCACAAGCTGATGTGGAAATGGGCAGGACTTGATTTAAGATTGGGGAAATGAAAGACACCAACCATGGTCATAGCCAGGGGGGCAGGGAGGGGCAGCTGCCCCCCCAAATAAAAATACATTGCAAATGGGAGTTCTGCCCCCCCCCCAACAAAAATCCTGTCTATGCCCATGACACCAACCTAGAGAGATTCTCTCAGCCCAAACAGCAGGCCAGGATTCCAGGCGAGGCTTGTTTGTAGAGCAGGGGAGCTGCTGGATCTGGTGCCCCCAGATCTCTTGCAGAGAAATGGGGAGCTGGACGTCCAGAAAACTGCTGTGCCAGCAAAGGCCAGGCATCCTGGTGCTGGTCTACCACTGATTTGGGGAAGGTGAGCTAAACATGCTCAGAAGAAAGTCAGCTCTCAATGCAGCTTCCCTTAAGCAGACAAGGGGCTCATCCATGTGGGAATGTTCTGGGGTGCAGGAGAGGATATATTGACTAATTATATCCTTATCCAACTTGTACTAACAAGTTCCCAAAATATCAGCAGAGTTTATAGACATTCCCCTTTAAGTTCGCAACGGTAACGCTTGCACAGGTTCGCTAGAACCTCTATAATAATTACTCTGGTAATTTCCCCTTTGTTCCCTCTTAAAATACAAGACACGACACAGTCTTTATAAAAGTATAAAAGAGTTTACTCACGTTCTGTTCACAATATGATCCCAGAAGGTAGGCAGGCTTAAAAAGGTTACATGCAGTTAGAAACATGCACTTATAGGAAGATAGTACTGTCCTCTCTTGGCTGAGAGCCAAGAGGGCATCCTTAGATGTTTCCTCATCGAAGGAAGATGGCAGAGAGGCAAGAGGCAAGAGGCAAGAGAGAGAGTGGCTGCCTGCCCTGTGCTTTTATCATTACCTGCACAGGTGAGGCCACACCCACCTCTGGTCACATGCGGAGGAAGTCCGTCCCCAGGAAGTTTACCTGCTTGCTGGACAGACATCCCTCCCCATGTTCTAACATGTACACTCTAGGAATGTTGTCATTGACTGCTCCTGTGTTTACATCCCACATACCCCTTCTCAGGCAATACAACATTATACAAAACATAAACAACTTTATTCAACCACCCAGAGTCCCAGCTTGACACGTAGATTCTGGAAACTCTCTCTTGGTAGGGGTTTCGTCAGGATGTCAGCAGTCATCTCTTGGGTGCTGCAGTAGGATAGTTCCACAAGTCCATCCTGGATCATCTGGCGTATGTAGTGGTATTTAACCCCAATGTGTTTTGTTCTGGCCAGGAACTTCTCACTCTGCGTCAGCTTCAGGCAACTTTGATTGTCCTCTAGCAAGCTGACAGGCCCTTTTCTCACCAACCCAAAGTCCTTTATGAGTTGATCAAGCCAGGCGATCTCTCTGCAGGCTTCTGTTGCTGCAACGTATTCTGATTCTGTGGAAGATAATGCTACACAGCTCTGTTTATAACTGCCCCATGAAACAGGTCCATCACCAAACATGAAAACATGACCACTTGTTGATTTATAATCAGCATTATCCCCAGCCCAATCCGCATCAGTATACCCAACCAACTTAGGGTCTCTGACGGCTGGTAACCTTAATTTACAATTCATGGTACCCTTCAAATATCGCACCACCCTCTTTACACCTGCCCAATCATGCTCAGTGGGAGAATTCACTTTTCTGCTAAGAATCCCCACAGCATTAGCTAAGTCAGGTCTACATGTGGTAACTAAATACAAAAGTTTACCAATCGCCGACCTGTAGTCATTGTTGTCTGGCAACTGCTTCGAATCCTGCTGATTCTTCAGGAAGTCAGTAGCCATCGGTGTAGCAACTGGATGTGCGTCTTGCATCTGCATGTGCTCAATCAGCTCGTGGATCTTCTGTCTTTGGCTGAGAAGAAATGAGCCGTCCTCTTCTCTTTCCACCTGGATCCCGAGGTAGTAGTGGACATCTCCTAGCTCCTTGACCTCCACCTCTTTGCTAAGGTGTTTTACTATCTGTGTATAGTCTTTCTCACTTGCTGTGGCAATAATCAGGTCATCAACAAATGCTAAGATATATGAGAATTGTCCATTATTTGACTTACTGTACAAGCACTTGTCAGCGTCGCCTTGCTTGTACCCAAGTTGCGTCAGCATTTTATGCAACTTCTGGTTCCAGGCTCTAGCAGCCTGTTTAAGTCCATAAAGTCCTTTCTGCAGTTTGCACACTAAATGTGCCTCATGTGGTTTCACAAAACCTTTGGGCTGTTTCATATAGATTTCTTCAGAAATCTGCCCGTGTAGAAAAGCGGTAGCAATGTCTATGTGTTTCACTCTCATTTTCTTGGAGGCTGCAATGCTTAAAAGCATTCTTACGCTGCTGTACCTCACGGTTGGTGCAAAAACTTCATCATAGTCTTCACCAAAACGCTGTGAAAATCCCTGTGCTACAAGTCTAGCTTTGTAGCGCTGCACCTCTCCTTCTGACCCCTTCTTAACCTTGAAAACCCATTTACTGCCAATGGCCTTCTTACCGGGAGGCAGCTCAGTGAGTGTCCAGGTCTTGTTCTGATGCAGTGCATCCATCTCCTCCTGCGCGGCCTTCCTCCAGAGACTGGCTTCTGCAGCTGGCATCTCCTGTATCTCTTCCCAAGTGGAAGGTTCTTGTGGAAACGCCGACCCTGCAAAGTAGGACAACCGTAATGGTGGGACACCTTTGTTGGTTCTGGACGAGCGCCTGACCTCTGGTTCTGCGACCGCATCAGCTTCCTCATCCTCCTCCAACGCAGGCATGTCCCCATCTGAGTCCTCATCTTCGTCTCTGGTGCCGCCAGGGTTCTGGTCCTCTGCGTCTTCTGGTGCGTCGCCTGTAGGGGGCGCTGTAACACTCGAAGGCAGATTAGTACTTTGTGGGGTCTCAAAAGGGAAATATACAAACTCTTGAGTCCTTTCTGACTCATCTGAAGAATCCACAACAGTGTTCTTAGTGTCTACCTTTCCATATTCATCAACATAAACCGCATGGTATGCATTTGTCTTACCAGTTTGTAAGTCCATAATTCTATATCCTTTGCCTCCAGAGGCGTATCCCACAAGGATACCTGCTTTTGCCCTGGAGTCAAGCTTGTGTCTGTGTTCCTTGGGCACGTGGAAGTAACATGGACTTCCAAACACACGTATGTGCGACAGATTGGGAGCTTTCCCATGCCAAAGTTCAAATGGTGTGCGCTCTGCACCTTTAGTTGGCAGTCTATTCTGCAAATAGACCGATGTGTACACTCCTTCGGCCCACAGCTTCTGTGGCAAACATGCATCCTTTAGCATGCACCTTGTCATGTCCATAATGGACCTAAACTTTCTCTCAGCTATGGCATTCTGCTGTGGTGTGTAAGGAATTGTGGTTACATGTGCAATTCCTTCCTTGGCCAGGAGAGCCTGCATTTCATTTGAGCAGTACTCACCTCCATTGTCGCTCATTAGCACAGCTGGAGCTCTTTGGAATTTATTCTTGACCATGGCAATGTATTCCTGGAGCTTGTCCACTGTCTCACTCTTCTCTTTGAGGAAATATACAACACAAAATCTTGAAAAGTCATCCAGAAATATTAAAATATATCTATTCTTTCCCAGTGAGGGAACATTCATGGGTCCACATATGTCAGTGTGCACTATGTCAAGCACTTTGTTGCTTCTTTGTTCTGCACAACGTGGAAATGAAGGTTTTACAGCCTTCTCAGTAATACAGCTTATGCACTTTGCTGGAGCTTTGTTGCTCTGCTTTACCTGCAAACCTCTTACAAGATCTCTTTTCAGTAGATCCAGAATGACGTTGGTGTCTCTATGTCCAAGCTTTCTGTGCCACAGGTCCAGATCTGCTTCATTCTTCTGGCTGGAATGTGCCACTTTTGCAGACTGATTCTCTGAAAGATCAAGCTCATATACACCATTGATTAGCTCTGCTTGAGCAAACACTTTGCCATTTCTAGTCACCTTGCATTCTCCATTTCCAAATGTGATCTGGAAACCTTTCTTGTCCAGTGTGGACACGCTGATTAAATTGCAGCTCAGCTCTGGTACATACAAAACTCTAGAGATTGTGTTCTCAATGCATTCATTGTTTATATTGCATTTCAGACTCATGGAACCTGCACCTTTTGCTTTAACAATGTTGCCATCTGCAATCTCAATTTCAGATCCTTCTTCATCATTTATCTCATTAAAATAGTCCTTTTTATATGAAAAATGTGAGCTGGCACCTGAATCAATTATCCATTTATTACGTCTATTTTCACGATTCTGGACAGCTAAATTCCTTTCTTGCAGTAGCCATGTGCATTCACATTTCCCCTTCTTTTCTCCTTTTGGCTCAAAGGGGTGGGGTTTCTTGGCTTTAGGAGCCCTGCAATTCTTTGCAATGTGTCCTTCTTTGTTACAATTGAAACAAATCACTTTCTTAGGCATCTCTTTGGACTTTGTAAATTGCCTAGATGCATAACTACTGTCTTTGCTTCTAGCATTTCTCACTGGAGATTCAGCTCTATCTCTGCATTCTTCTTTTAAATAACCAATCAAGTCTTTAAAAGTCAGACCTTGTCTATGATCCATCAAACTTACAAATGCGCTAAAGCGTGGTCCAAGTGATGACAACAAAAATGCTATCTTTGTATCTTCATCAAAAGCTTTGGGAGTCAAATCAATTCTTTGAATAATCTCAGTGAACTTGTTGATGTGCTCTGTGAATTCCTCTTTTGAATTCATCCTCACTCTGGTTAATTTACAAACCAAGTTTCTGAAGCAGTTTATGCTAGATTCTCCATACACGCGCTCAATATCTCTTAAGATTTGAGATGCATCATCTGTACTATTTATTAATGATAGCTGCTCATCACGAAGTCCACTCAAAATTATGTGTCTAGCTTCGCTGTTCATGCGTTTCCAAGCACTTATCTTGGCTAAAGCTTCCTCAGACGATCCCGTAGGTTGAGGGTTTAAAGCTTCCAAAATGTGCTTATAATCTAAACATGCTATCAAGCGCTGCTTCCAGTGCATGAAATTGTGTTCATTCAGCACAGGCATTCCTAGCTTTGCATCACTATCAAAAGCTGCTCTAGCCATCTTAAAATCCAAAAATTTGAAAATTCTTCAAAATTTCAAAATTTCTCAAAATTTCAAAATCAAAATCTCAAAAATCTCAAAAATCTAAAAATGCAAAACAATTCTTCACTGCCTTGGGTCACTGTGAACTCTGAGGGAAGGGGGGGTTGCTTAATCCCCACTGCACAATGGAACAAAGGACCATGTGCTTACCAGGAAGTTAACTCAGAAAAATACTACTCAACTCAAAATCACAATCCAACGCAATCCTTCAAAAATACGCAGAAATATACAATACTGGGGCCCATAACCCTTTGTGGGAATGTTCTGGGGTGCAGGAGAGGATATATTGACTAATTATATCCTTATCCAACTTGTACTAACAAGTTCCCAAAATATCAGCAGAGTTTATAGACATTCCCCTTTAAGTTCGCAACGGTAACGCTTGCACAGGTTCGCTAGAACCTCTATAATAATTACTCTGGTAATTTCCCCTTTGTTCCCTCTTAAAATACAAGACACGACACAGTCTTTATAAAAGTATAAAAGAGTTTACTCACGTTCTGTTCACAATATGATCCCAGAAGGTAGGCAGGCTTAAAAAGGTTACATGCAGTTAGAATCTATCTTGTAGCAAGATAGTACTGTCCTCTCTTGGCTGGGAGCCAAGAGGGCATCCTTAGATGTTTCCTCATCGAAGGAAGATGGCAGAGAGAGAGGCAAGAGGCAAGAGAGAGAGTGGCTGCCTGCCCTGTGCTTTTATCATTACCTGCACAGGTGAGGCCACACCCACCTCTGGTCACATGCGGAGGAAGTCCGTCCCCAGGAAGTTTACCTGCTTGCTGGACAGACATCCCTCCCCATGTTCTAACATGTACACTCTAGGAATGTTGTCATTGACTGCTCCTGTGTTTACATCCCACAATCCAGACCTCCTCTTCTCCCTCTGCTTTTCTCTGGAAACCACAGGAGGGGACTTTGCTCTTGGGCTCGGCTCCTGCTTGCAGGCATCCCATCAGGGCATCTGTTTGGCCACTGTGAGAACAGGATGCTGAACCGGATGGGCCATTGGCCTGATCCTTCTCATGCTCATACAGCTCTGCTTGAGCTTAGTCAATGTACATGAGCGAGAGAGAGATCACATTTCCAGATGAGTAAAGACGTAAGGACTCTCAGTAGCGAGAGCAGGACTGGTGATGAATGGGTGACCACCAGAGGCTGCGAAGTTCCCTTTGCAGGAGGAGCTCAGGAGACAGGAGAACATCCTTCCTCAGCACGGCCAATCCCTTTCCATTCTTGGTGATGCCAATGACTGGCCAGGCTTCTAAGAGAAGACATCTGTCCCACTCCAGGGCAATGACGCCAGCCTCTCTAAGGATCTGGCTGCAGTTGCTACTGGAAGGGAAGTGGGAGAAACCAGAAGGGCTGGGAGCTCTGAGGCGGAGATCGCTTTTTGCTAGTCAGAAGGCTCTGAGCTGAGCCCCAGCATCTCCAGGCCCCGGGGTGTGAGTGTGGGTGTGCTAGCTCTCCGACTGGTCCCCAGAGCTTTCGGGGCATAAAGATCCACAAACTCATCCCCAGTACCCCCTAAAAGCATTATTCAGTACAGTGGTTTTCAAGACCCACTAAGGAAGATAATAACACAGCAAAACTCAAAGCAGTACCCAAATAATTGCACAATTATTATTTTTCAAAATTAGAACTAATTAGGTGAATTAATTCAACCAAAGGGATGGATTTGATCCAGCGAAACTAGGTTTTCAAAGTCGATAGGTCACCTCTGGGGCCCGCCCTGCTGCCTCCTTGCCATTGAGTGCCCCCAAAGATTATCCCTCCCACCCCCAGGGTGTGGTTCTGCTCAGTGTGGGACCCAGTGTGGGAACAGAAGAGGAATGAGATGAAGGCAGAGGGTTCCTGGGAGGATCCTTGCTGCTTCTCTCGCCTCCAGTGTCAAGGCAGCCTCCATCTGCCAGGTGAAGGGGGGGGGGGGGACACACACAGAAATGTACTGACAATGAGATGCCTTGAAGACTTAATAGCACTTCCTTAACTTTCCATAAAGGCCTCTACCTGCTGTTGCTCGATACTTTCACTTGATCAAATGGCCTCGTTTGTCAGTGTCAAATGGCACATATGCAATTCATCAGAGGACATTATCAATACAAAGAGGGGAGCCCAGCGAGAAGCACATGGCACGGTGGCTCATTTGGCTAATGGAAGTGACCCGAGACAGCACTTACATGATTAATAAAAGGACTAAACTCCCTCTTTAAATGGGAATGTTAATTTGGTGCACATTTGCATGGAGGAGCTGCCGATTCAGTCTGGAGGTGATAGCGAAATTGCTAAGTGGCTCCCCCCCCCCCCCGCGCATCTTCTTCTCTGCTCATCCTTGGTGAGTGGAGGACAGAAGCAGCCAGAAATCGCTCGCTGATGGAGGTCAAAGGAAGAGTCTTGCATGCAGGCAGTGCTCAAGGGACCAGAGACGCCATAGACCCAGCCAACCTTTGGGTTATTAAATTTATGAGTCACTTTGTCTTCCTCAGAGCTTCCCAAAGTGACTTACAACCAAACAGAAAATAAACCCCACAGAGATACTTCAAAACCAAGAAGAAAACACCCTGCCCACTTCTAAAAGGCCATGCATGGAGATTTCCAGACCCAATTTAAAGTGCTGGTTTTGACCTACAGTAAAGGGACCCCTGACCATTAGGTCCAGTTGTGGACGACTCTGGGGTTGCGGCTCTCATCTCGCTTTACTGGCTGAGGGAGCCGGCGTACAGCTTCCGGGTCATGTGGCCAGTATGACTAAGCCGCTTCTGGCCAACCAGAGCAGTGCATGGAAACACCATTTACCTTCCCGCCGGAGCAGTACCTATTTATCTACTTGCACTTTGAGGTGTTTTCGAACTGCTAGGTTGGCAGGAGCAGGGAGGGAGCAACGGGAGCTCACCCCGTCACGGGGATTCAAACCGCCAACCTTCTGATTGGCAAGTCCTAGGCTCTGTGGTTTAGACCACAGAGCAACCCGTGTCCTACAGTATAAAGCCTTAAATGGCTCAGGACCACAATACCTCAAGGACCGCCTCTCCCCACAGGAACCTACCTGCTCAATTGGGAGAGCATGAGACTTCTAATCTCAGGGTTGTGGGTTCAAGCCCCACCTTAGGCAAAATAAATAAATAAATAAATAAATAAATAAATAAATAAATACTTATACCCCGCCCATCTGGCTGGGTCCTCCCCAGCCACACTGAGCAGCTTCCAACAGGAGATTAAAAATACATCAAAACATCAAAACATTAAAGATTCCTGCCTTGCAGGGGGTTGGACTAGATGACCCCCAGGGTCCCTTCCAACTCAGATTCTATGATCTCTGTTGCCCCAAGTAGTTTCCCCTGCAGAAGTGTCCTTTCAAAGTGCGTGGCCTTTCATGGTTTGCATTTGAACCCTTCCCCTCCCCTTCCGCCCGGGATGATATTTTGCTTCTGCAAAGTGGTTGCCTACCTGGGAGTCTATCTTGCCGTTGTGAATGAGGCAGTTCATAAATCAAGCGAGCGCCTGGGCAGCCGCACATGTACTTTCTCCTGCTCATCCGTTTCAGCAATGGCTCAGAGGGTTGGCGAAGTCATCATTATTGCCAAATAGAGCTGTTGAGATTGGAGACCAGAACGGCTGCCAGGCTCCTTCCTGGACTGTACTTATCATAGGCTTTTCGCACAGGTAAGTTCATCATTGAAAAATGACCAGATACATAGGTTGGAGGATTTAATAGAATTGTAGGGTGGGGGGGGGGGACCCAGAGGGCCCCAATTTCTCTTGGGGTGCCCAGCCTCCAGAGCATAGACTGCATGAGGTCCATCATGGGTCCCAGTTGTGCCCAGAAGACCATTTCCTCAGGCCTCTCATGAGTTTGGTTCATAAGGGGGCTGTTTTGCAATTGCACACGGCAAATATTGTAATTTCAGAAGTGAGCTTTGTGCAGTTAAGGTTTTGAACCTCCTTCAAAGCAGACCACAGATCCATATGCATGCACACACACCCTTGATAAACGAGAGAGTAGAATCAACAGATGTTAATTGCCTATAGAAAATCCTGCTGCCCAAGATATATTCTGGAATCATGAAAAAGATTGGCAGCTCTAGCCCTGGCTTAGGGGGAGGCGCAGCTTCAGTTAAAACAACTTTGCTAAATGCCAAGCTTAGCATGAGTAAATCTGCACGAAAATCTCCAATATAATAATCTCGCTGATGGCAGGCACTAATAATGTTTACTGGAATGGACGGAGCCCACCCGGACTCGGGAAATCTCATGGAACTGGCAAAGAGACAGAGCCCTCTCTATCCCTCGGATCTGCCAGAAATCTCTAAGCTAGCAGATGTAAATGAAAGGCAAGGTTGCCCACCAACTGCTAGCAGGTGGGAACGGGAAGCAGAAAGCGCTGGTGCTCTGGAGGAAGGAGAAGCTGCGGCGCATGAGGGGGAGAACGTCTGCCCTGGCCGCCTCCAGCCTTCAAAAACATCTACGCAAAAGGTGCATCCATGTGCAAATTGGTACAAAATTTTACGTCCTGTCGCTTCCAACAATCCGACCTGGGGCTTTGTTGTGACGTGTGTGCCTGGCGCCTGCTGGAAAGCCAAGACGGAGGGAGGCCTTGTTCCACAGGCATTTTGGGGAAAACCTCTTGCCATTATTATGACGCCATTGTTCAGAGCAGTTGTCGCTCCTACTACACCACTGTGCAAATTATTCAAAACAAAGCATGTTTTCTATCTTACTTACAGCCAATAGGAGGAATGATGCGCTCGCCACAATCTGTTGAGGTTCTACGAAAGAGAGTTTATTCCAGAGCTGGAAAAGAGGTTTCCTGATGGTACTGGGATATTGCAGCAGGAACTAGCCCCCTGTCACACACTGAAAGTGGGGAAGAATTCATGACAGAGCAGCAAATACAGGTACTTGGTTGGCCAGGGAATTCCCCAGACATAAATCCCACTGAGAATTTGTGGGCTATATGCAAAAGTCGCCTCCGTGCTGTAGACCAGGGGTCCCCAAACTAAGGCCCATGGGACTCGTTTATCTGGCCCGCTGTGACCCCCACTGCCCGCTCTTACCGGCTCTGTGCTGCGCTGCACGGCTGCCCACTTCTGGGTTGGAGGAGCACCAGAAATAGCTTGTGTGCATGCACAAGCATTATTTGCGCATGTGCAAGCTTTATTTTCACATGTTGTTTAGTCGTTTAGTCGTGTCCGACTCTTTGTGACCCCCTGGACCAGAGCACGCCAGGCACTCCTGTCTTCCACTGCCTCCCGCAGTTTGGTCAAACTCATGCTGGTAGCTTCGAGAACACTGTCCCACCATCTCGTCCTCTGCCATCCCCTTCTCCTTGTGCCCTCCATCTTCTCCAACATCAGGGTCTTTTCCAGGGAGTCTTCTCTTCTCATGAGGTGGCCAAAGTCTTGGAGCCTTGGCTCACATGCGCAAGCATTATTTTCGCATGCACAGGTATTATTTCTGGTGCACATCCAGGTTGGAGGAGGCCCGTGCACATGCGCACAAGCTATTTCCAGTGCTCCTCCAACCCAGAAGTGCGCCAGAAATAGCGTGTGTGCACGTGTTTGGGCACACGCTCCCCCGCCTTCCGGCCCGCCGCGCAATCGGCGCTGGAGACACCTACCCAAGACGTGGTAAGTTTGCTGACCCCTGCTGTAGACTGTATGACTATGGAGAAGCTCCTTCAGGCGCTGATGCAAGTGTGGTACAGGGATCCAAAAACCAACAGTGACTGTTTGAAACTAGTAGACTCCATGCCAAACTGTGTTCAAATGCTGCTTTAAAATAGCGGAGGTCATATCCGTTACTAATGTACATATATGTTTGTACATCTATATGCAAGTTTTGTACAATAAACTACATTGTTTGTTTCAATTAATTTGCACAAGGGTGTATTATACTGTATTTAGGTTTCCTCTATTATAAAACAGAAACCTTTGTTCTGAAGATAGGACATCTAGAACAGGGAAATTTCCGGGAAGGGGTATACAGCTTCCTTAAAATAAAAATAGAAAATCAGGGGAATGAGCTGAAGGAATTGTTGAGCTGCGTTCATCTCAAAATGTTGGCTTGAAGAGGGAGATTCTCACAGTTCCTGGTAGGGTTGTGTGGTCTCCCTGTGCTTCCTTTCAGCACTCTGGACCAAGCCCCTGTTCACTTTGGACCATGGGGGGCAGGGGGGGGGCTGGAAGTGGGGTGCTTGCCTCAGACCCTGAATCCAAAGCAATATTCAGAAAGCTAAAAGATTGATCCTCCCATTGCCTGGGAGACCCAATGGCCACAACTTTCTGGGGGTTTCCCCCACAAATAGGAGCACAAAAACTAAGTAGTTGCACAAGAGAGGAGTTGCCCTGCCAAATTTCAGACAGGTGGATCCAGGGTTGTTGTTATTTCTTTCTCTCCCTGGCCCCCAAATGGCCCTAACTAGTAGAACCAGAAATGGCCAAAATTGGAGGAGGGGGAGGAAAGCAAAGCTAGGAGCCTACCTGTTGTTGTTGTTTAGTCATTTAGTCGTGTCCGCCTCTTCATCACCCCCTGGAGCAGAGCACGCCAGGCACTCCTGTCCTCCACTGCCTCCCGCAGTTTGGTCAGACTCATGCTGGTAGCTTCGAGAACACTGTCCAACCATCTCGTCCTCTGTCGTCCCCTTCTCCTTGTGCCCTCCATCTTTCCCAACATCAGGGTCTTCTCCAGGGAGTCTTCTTTTCTCATGAGGTGGCCAAAGTCTTGGAGCCTCAGCTTCAGGATCTGTCCTTCCAGTGAGCACTCAGGGCTGATTTCCTTCAGAATGGAGAGGTTTGATCTTCTTGCAGTCCATGGGACTCTCAAGAGTCTCTTCAGCACCTTAATTCAAAAGCATCCATTCTTCGGTGATCAGCCTTCTTTATGGTCCAGCTCTCACTTCCACTACTGGGAAAACCATGGCTTTAACTATACGGTCCTTTGTCGGCAAGGTGATGTCTCTGCTTTTTAAGATACCTGAGCAACTATGAATTGAGGATTAAGAAGGATGAGTCACTAATAAGGCATGGACAAGAGACAGCACGTCATTTTGTTTTAATCATAAAGAAGGTACTGTTTTCTGGAACAGGAAGGATGAAAAGGGATTTTTAAAACAAGCAGATAGGCCGGCTATGAACTGATGGGTGAATGTGTAAGATCAACCAAATGAACCAAATATAAAGAACACAAAACAATACTATTGCAGCAGCTTAGCCTTCACTGGAGGTTTCTTAGCAGAGGTTTGGTGGTCATCTGTCAGGGATAGTTTAGCTGTGATCTTGCACAGCAGGGGTTGGACTAGATGACCATGGGAGGTCCCTTCTAACTCCATGATTCTGATTTGCCAGCCCTCCCTCCCTGTAAAAGTCTGATCCTGAAAGGGAAGGGTGGGAGGTGGAAGAATCAGGTGGTGAGACGTCTGGAGCCACACACAGAAGGGAGCTTTCCAGATCTCGATCTTGCTCTCTTCACAAACACCCAGCACCTGAACTCCTTTGATGGAGCTGGGGGGTGGCTGTTGAGGGGGGACTTTCTGGGCAACTGAATCAGAGCTGCGGCTTTTCAGCTGCGAGAGAAAGTTAATTTGCGACACGTAATTAGAAGTGCCATATTCAATAGCACTTTTCTGATCCTTTTAAAAAAGGGAATTAAAAATAATTTGTGGTAATATTTTCCTATTGATTCTTACTCGGGACTATGGATTAGGCAATTAGTTGTCCTGAGAAGCCAAAGGAGGAAGGCGAGGGAGCCAGAAAATGCTTCTCCGTGCGCTGGAGAGATTCTCCTTGGCTGCATCGATTTCTGGAGATGCCTCTCTGCCTGCTCTCCTGCCTTCTGATCTCCAGGTTGTTGCCTATGCCTGTGGCTCTCCCCACCAGGGATCTAGTGGGATCTGCAGAGTCCTGAATTTCATAGGGTCCCAGGGAGTCTGCAGCCTGTGCTACAGCTGCACCTTCATTTTCTGGCCTCTGTCTTGGGGACCATAAGAGTATAAGAAGACCTTCTGGATGAGGCCAATGTCCCATCTAGCCCAGCATCCTGCCCCACGGTGGCCAAAAAGATGCCCCAGTGAGAAACCCACAAGCAAGATCCAATGGCCATTCCTGCCTCCTTTGGGAGGGAGTTCCATAGTTTGGTTGTGAGCTGCAAGAAGTCTTTCCTTTTCTCTGTCCTTGTGCTGGTCCCGTGGGTTACCCAAGAGGCGAGGTCCAAGTCCGGTCCGTGGTCAAAGGTGCAACATGGAGGCAGTCCGTAGTAGCTGAAGCTGGGTACAGGGCAGGGAGTCGGGTGAAGTCAGGAACAGGCTTGCAAGCAGGGAGCCAGGGCGGGTCAGGAGCTCAGGCAGAAAAGCAGGACAGGGTGCAGGCAGGAACAGGCTAGCAACAACTTGGGACTGGGGCTGGCTGGCGTTTATCTGCCCCGAGGCATAGGGCAGCCCCGATCCTCTGGTGACTCCCCCCTCCTGGCCTGGAGGCGAGCACTCCTCCTGCGGGAACTCAGTTCCCTCCGCCTCTCTGCCCTGAGCCTCTGCAGCTCAGGAGAGGTTGGAGGGCTACCAGACCCAGAGGCAACCTCCGCTTCCCCTGACCGGGCTGAGAGTGGAGCACCTGCAGGCAATGGGTCCTCCATCACCTCAGGAGCCAGAGCAGACTCAGCTGGTGCCTGCACCTGAGGATCCAGCACAGGTGAGGACCCTTCAGGCTCAGGCCCCAGCCCCGGCTCAGCTGGTTCTGGAGGCGGGGGATCCTGTGCAGGCTGGGATCCCTCAGGTTCAGCATCCGAGTCTGAATCCCAGGCCATCACAGTCCTGAATCTTCCATTGGCAATTGCAGCTTGCCTTCTTTTGCCTGGATTTGAAAAGTGCATTCTGCCTGGCCTCCCTGAAACCTCCCAGAGGAAGGCAACCCCACAGCCTCCACAGCCCTCTTCTTCCCTGGTTGGCTTCTCTTGAGCAGCCCTACTGTTGGGCAGAAGGAGGCTTCTGCCTCGGGTGACCTCAGGTATGGAGCAGGCAGAGAGCAGGCAAATCTGTCCACTTGTCATGGAGGAGGCTATCCTGCTGCTGGCATTGAAGTGAGATCCAGTGGAAAGTCTGGTCACTTTCATACATGGAATGAGGGAAAGGGGGAAATGTCCTATTCCAGACCCTCCAAGTGTCCCTATTTTCCAGGGACATCCCTGATTTAGAGAAGCCGTCCCGGTTTCTGATTTGATCCCAGAATGTCCCGATTTTCCTTAGGACGTCTCTATTTTCATTGCATAAACGCTGGAGGGTATGGAGTTATGTGACCCCCCCCCCAAAGCAATCTGAAGGCAACCCTGCATAGGAAAGGTTTTTAATGTTGAATGTTTTACTATACAGTATTTTTATATAAGTTGGAAGCTACCCAGAGTGCCTGGGGCAACCCAGTCAGATAGGCAGAGTATAAATAGTAAAATTATTATTCATATTATTATTATTGATTAAAGGTAAAGGTAAAAGGACCCCTGACCATTCAGTCCAGTTGTGGACGACTCGGGGGTTGCGGTGCTCATCTTGCTTCATTGGCCGAGGGAGCCGGCATACAGCTTCTGGGTCATGTGGCCAGCAGGACTAAGCCGCTTCTGGTGAACCAGAGCAGCGCACGAAAACACCGTTTACCTTCCCGCCGGAGGGGTACCTATTTATCTACTTGCACTTAGACGTGCTTTCAAACTGCTAGGTTGGCAGGAGCTGGGACTGAGCAACGGGAGCTCACCCCGTTGTGGGGATTCAAACTGCCGACCTTCTGATCGTCAAGCCCTAGGCTCTGTGGTTCAGACCACATTAGGACGTCCCTATTTTCATCGGAGAAATGTTGGAGCATATGCTATTTTGCCCCGGTAGCAAAATAGTCCTCCTCTTCACCTTGAGAGAGTCCTCAGGGAACCTGGCAGGGGGAAGACATCGCTTAAGAGCACAGTCTTAGCTTCCCAGTGAAAGTAGCTGAAAAGCCATTGCGACTCTGCCGTGCCAACAGAGCTATAATATCATTTACCTCCTCGCAGTGCCTGAAACACAGGCTTCGGGTTTTGCATCAGTGGACAGGGTGAAGAATTGCTTGTGCTTTTCCTTCGGAGACCTTTTCAAGCATTTCAGACCCGTCAGCAAATCCCTCTCTCCCTTGATCTGACTGCGTTCCCAAAAATAGGCTCTCCCCGAGGAGCTTGAGTTAAAATGTTGTCAGATCTGAATGCCTGCATAGGTAGCAATCTTGTTATTTGCTAACATGATTTGCGGATTTAATTCGTATGCATTTCTCAGAATATTTTCCGCAGCAGAGGCAGACACTCTCTCTGTTCTTGTCGCTCATGAAAGTCACATGCCTCCCCCCCACACACTTCCTTTTCTCCTGACAAAATATTACCTGTGGCATCTCTCTCACCTTGGCCATTGTCTCAACTCTCCCACAAATGCCACCTGATTGACTGACTCAGAGATGAAACACTGCCGATGTTTGTGAAAAGCGACACACACACACACACACACTTTGACTCAGCCTGACGTGCTGCAAATGCTGCCCGTCCGAAATAGAGGCAACAATGAAACAGGGAAATATCTCTGTTTGGTACAACTCGGAAGCATTTTTCTTTATGAACAAAAGCTCTGACAACCTCCCCCCCCCCCCCATACAAATATGGCAGGTTTGATAAGGATGGGAGGAAATAAGGCCTGTCAGTTTGCAAGAGGGAGTGTCTGTCTCCCATAAGAGCACCAAAGAGTTCTCTGCAGCTAGATCAAACTAGGGAGGGAAGGGCTGGGTGTCTAGTCCAGCATCCTATCATAGAATTGTAGAGTTGGAAGGGACCCGTGAGGGTCCTCTAGTCCAACCCCCTGCAATGCAGGAATCACAGCTGAAGAATCTCTGGCAGATGACCAGCCAACCTCTGTTTGGAAACCTCCAGCGAAGGAGCGTCCACCACAAGAGAGTCCATTCTGCTATTGGACACTTCTTAACAGTTAGAAAGTTCCCCCCAATATTTAGTCTCCTTCCATAGAATCATAGAGCAGCAGAGTTGGAAGGGACCTCCAAGGGCCATGTAGACCAACACCCTCCAATTCAGGAATCCCAGCTGAAGAATTCCTGTTTCATGACCACTGAGCCTCTGCTCACAAACTTTCAAGGAAGGAGAGTCCAACATCTTTGGAGATCATTCCTTCCACAGTTGAATGGCGCTTGCCATCAGAAAGTTCTTCCGGACGTTGAGTTGGAATCTCCTTCCTTGTCATTTGACTCCACTGGTTCAGAGCCTTCCCTTCGGAGCAGGAGAAAACAAGCTCACTCCCTCTTCATTGCTGGGCAGAAGATGGAGGTAGCATGGAGGCCAGCAGGACGGCAGCCTGGAATTGGGATGGCGGCATCCAGCAGACACATATAGAACTTCCAAAGCCCATTGCAAGCGATAAGCACCTTGGGAAGAAGATGGACACGGGGGAACCACTTTGACCAATTCCTTGCACAGATTCATGGGGAAACTTCCATCGCCATCTTGAGGGTGTTTTTGTTGTGTTGGGCTTTTGGCCGTGAATCTAGGCCTCAACGTTCAGGTCTTTCCCTCCGCTCCAGCGACTCCCCGGCTGCTTAAAATTCATCCCCAGGCTTCACCCTGGGAACTCTGGGCTTGTTGTGCTGACTTGAAATAGTGCTGGGGGAGAGGGGGGGGGCAGAAAAAGAGAGAAGAACAGGCTCTATTCCCTCCGGTGGCTGCAATGTTCTGTGAGACTGGAACTTTCCAACTATTAATTAATACAGAATATGATAAATATTCATAGGGAGGCTTCTAGCCTGCGAAAAGCAAATGAGCTCATCACACTTATTTTGGTTGCAGGTGTTCTGAGGGAATAAGGGGAATCCAGAGGAATCGGGAGGGGGGAGCTTTCTTCTGAAAAGCAGCCAGTCGGATGGCTCTCTGGAGGAATGTCTGCATCTGGCTTAAACAGTTTGCAAAGGCTTTGTAGCGCCAAAAGTTCTCCTCCTCCTCTTCCTCTCATGTTCCTGCATCTTCCCTAGCACCAAGGTGGGGAGTGGGGCTTCCAGCTGATCAATCGAGGGGAGCAACAGAGGGAGGAAACCTCACTGCCCTGGGCCCTGCATGGAAACAGTGAGCTGGAAGGGACACCGAGGGTCATCCAGTTCAACCCCCAGGAATGCAGGAATGCGCAGCTGAAGCATCCCTGGCAGATGCCCACCTGCCAGCCTCTACTCCGAAACCTCCAAGGAAGGAGGATTAGATAAAGCAGATTACATACACGGCTTTTGGAATGGTTCTCAAATGGTTCTGGAAATCCATTCAGGCTCATACCTCTCATCTCATATACCCTTGGAACCTAAAGTATTTCTGCTTGGTTAACTGTTGTTGTTGTTGTTGTTAGTCTGACTCCCCCCCTCCCCTTTCATAAGAACGTTAATGAAAGTGGCCTCCCAATTTTTCTCACAGGCCCATATAAGTTCAGCACAAACAATTGGGGCCTGGTGATTATTTAAGGTCCCCAGCCCTAATCTTGCGGGTTGCCATCTGATCAGATTTTATTCTGATCCTGATCTGATTTTAGGATGTATTTTAATTGATTGCCTGATTTTATGTTAGTGTGTCATACATTTGATATTAGCTGCTCTGAGCCCGGTTTTGGCCGGGGAGAGCAGGGTATAAATATTATTATTATTAGGATCCTTGGGGTCCCTTCCAATTCTCCAGTTTCATGATTCTATAATTCATTGGAGGTTTTTAAGCAGGTTATATAGCACTTAGCACAGCTGCCTTCCAAACAGTTGACCAGCCTGTGATATTCAGATGAAGGGTGGTATATAAATTTAATAATTAACAGCCAAATAATAAATCAGGGTGGCTGTGATGCACGCATTCCAGGGGGTTGGAGTAGCTGAACCTTGGGGTCCCTTCCAACTCTACTCTTCTGTGGTTCCAGGATCTTAGCACTGCCCATGCACACACACACACACACACGGCTGAGATTGGTCGACCTGCTCCTTTGGGTGCAGCCATTTGGATCCCCCACTCACTTTCCCAGTGATCCCCTTGGGAAACCGAGACTGGCAAGCACTGTTCCCAGGCTGTTGGCTCAGAGACCAAGTGGCCTCGGAAATCAGCCAAGAGAAAAGGTGGGGGGAGAGAGAGAGAGAGAGAGAGAGAGAGAGAGAGAAATCAGGAAGGACGGAAAGAATTAGAAAATAAAAACCCTGAGCCTGGAGGGAAGCAATATGGACAACCTCAGCCATGCCCAATTGCCATTTTTATCTCCTCTCTCCCGGGAGAGAACAATGATGGGTGAGGCGGAGATTGGCGGAGGAATCCTTCTCCTGGCTGCCTCTCTTGCCCCGGAGGAAGGAACAGCTGTCAGGCTGGCTGGGTGATGAGTGGGGATTGATTTCCCCCTCAGATCATTTTGATTCAATCTCTTCTTGGTCGGCTGGAGAAGGGACGGCATTTCGGGCCATTTGCATCGGCCGCGGAAAGGAATGCAATCCAAAGGAGATGGGTTGTTTTTTCAAAGTTTTATAAATTTAAACAAGCCGTAAATCTGAACATCGGCAGAGAAAACATTGACTTCCACCCAAGGGGAAGGCCCCTGTTGGCTTTTATTTTTCACTCTGCTTTGTGTTGAGAAGGTTCGACGTGGAGATATATTCGGCTTCTTAAAGGCAGCTTTGGCAGGAATATCAAAGCGCAAGGAGACGGCGGAGCAGGAGAGCCGTAAATGCCGTGGAGCAAAATTCATCGCCAGCTTGACGGATGGGCAGAGGGCTCCGGTGGATCACTTAATCCAAGCCCCTGTTCTGGGCTGTCGATAGCCTTGCCAGGTGAAAGTGCAAATGCTTTTGGATCACCCCTGGGAAAGAGCAAATCCTGAGTAACAGGGAGCTCAGGTGGCTGGGATCGGAGGCAGGCTCAGAGATGCCACCCTGAGAAATTCGGGGTTCCCAGGCACTTAACCAGGGTTCAGTATCCTTGGAAGGAAGGTCAGTGGAGACTGTGGTGTCTCTGTGTTGTGAGGTCTATGGATGAAGGGTGGTGTACAAATTTAATTTTTTTAATCATAGAATTGTAGAGTTGGAAGGGACTCCAAAAGTCATCCAGTCCAACCGCCTGCCATACAGGAACCTCAGCTCAAGCATCCTTAAAAAGTGACCATCCAACCTCTGCTTGAAAACCTCCAAGGAAGAGAGTCCACCACATCTGATGGGAGACCTTTCCACTGTCGAACGGCTCCCACTGTCATACTGATATATGGTTTATTTACACATGTTAACAACCTGAGCCTCAGGTGGAGGGGCTCACAGCATCAACACCCCCAAAGGAGTTGCTTCCCCTTGGATCCCTCCCAAATCAAGCATGGCTCTGAATGCCAGCTTCTTGGCCTACAACCGATTTCTAGCTCAGTTCATATACAACCGTCCTGGCTTTGGTCATTCCGTCTGCCAGTCAGATGAGGCACGTGGGGGTGGGGAGGTGGGGGGCCCTCCATTTGCCCTCTGGCACAGAGCAACCTCTTTTGTGCCCCCAGTGATGCTACTCTGCCCTGGGAGGAGCACAGAGGGAAGAAACGCCCTGGTGTATCTGCAGCAGCACAACTGGACGCCTTCCTCTGCCTCAGTGTCAGGAGTCCAGGTTCCCGGCTTGATAACACAGTTGTTGTTGATTAGTCATGTCCGCCTCTTCGTGACCCCCTGGACCAGAGCACACCAGGCACTCCTGTCTTCCACTGCCTCCCGCAGTTTGGTCAAACTCATGTTCTTAGCTTTGAGAACACTGTCCCACCATCTCGTCCTCTGTCGTCCCCTTCTCCTTGTGCCCTCCATCTTTCCCAACATCAGGGTCTTTTCCAGGGAGTCTTCTCTTCTCATGAAGTGGCCCAAGTCTTGGAGCCTCAGCTTCAGGATCTGTCCTTCCAGTCAGCACTCAGGGCTGATTTCCTTCAGAATGGAGAGGTTTGATCTTCTTGCAGTCCATGGGACTCTCAAGAGTCTCCTCCAGCACCATAATCCAAAAGCATCCATTCTTTGGCAATCAGCCTTCTTGATGGTCCAGCTCTCACTTCCATACATTACTACCGGGAAAACCATGGCTTTAACTATACGGACCTTTGTTGGCAAGGTGATGTCTCTGCTTTTTAAGATGCTGTCTAGGTTTGTCATTGCTTTTCTCCCAAGAAGCAGGTGTCTTTTAATTTTGTGGCTGCTGTCACCATCTGCAGTGATCATGGAGCCCAAGAAAGTAAAATCTCTCCCTGCCTCCATTTAAAAAGGAGGATTTATTGCAAAAACAAACAGATAGCTCTGGACAGCTCTACCAAAGCTGCTGACGTTCTCACTCAAGATGACCCTTCTGAAGACTCCTTCCAGTTCCTACAGAAGATATTGAACCTTCACCCTTTACATCTCTTGTTCTGCTTCCTGTCCTGCTTCATGATGTGTCTGCGGCAACACAACCAGACGCCTTCCTCTGCCTCAGCTGCAACACAACATGCGTCTTCTGTATTGGTCCCTACAGCCACAGCAGGTGCTGCAACCTTCCAACAGTTTGACTTCACCCCCAAAGGTGCCCTCCTCCATTGTCTCCCAGATGCCAGCTAATGCTACTTAGGTAGCAACTGCGGCCACCCTAAATATGATTGCATCTTACCATGCGCATAGCCAAGGGGGGAAGGGAAGGGCAGCTGCCCCACCAAAATCAATAAAAATACACAGCTAACTGGGGTTCTGCCCCCCCCAACAAAAGGTCTGCCCCAAAAATCCTGGCTACGCCCACGCACCTTACATAGGGGGTGAGTCCCAAGGGTTCTGTCTGTTCACAAAAACTGCATATTCCCAGAGTCTTGGAATCACCCACAGTTGCAGATAAGGAAAGATAAGGATCCCCTCATACTTCTAGACCAGGGCTAGGCAACCTAAGGCCCATGGGCCAGGGGACATTTAACTGGCCCACAAGCTGCCCCCAAACTGAGCCAGCCACTTGTGCGCTGCGCCAAACCGGCAAGGCGCAGGGACTTGC
Organism: Podarcis erhardii; assembly: GCF_964252035.2. Classification (NCBI taxonomy): domain Eukaryota; kingdom Metazoa; phylum Chordata; class Lepidosauria; order Squamata; family Lacertidae; genus Podarcis; species Podarcis erhardii. The sequence continues at coordinate 766,760 of NC_138497.1, read as the reverse complement.
TTCTGGAGTGCCGGAAATCGCGTCTGCACAGATGTCAGAAATTGCGGCGCCACCCGCACGTGCGATCCAGCCTACGGAGGGATCTCCGCTGGAGTGAAACTGCCCAGGTGAGGTAAACCTTGCTGACCCCTGTTCTAGAGGCTGCGTGTTGAGTGAGCCTTGGCCAGAAAGTGAGATGGAGGGCGTAAAATCTTAGTTGAAGCTCTCTGCCTTGTTTGACTCGCTTGGTGCACCTGGGAGGCCAGGGATGCTCATGCGCCATCTCATGGGAATTTGGATGCCCCCATGAGATCTTGAGCGAGCCCCTCAGAGCTGGCTGGAAGTGTCCTTCCCATTCTATGATTCTCTGGTGCTTCCACTGCGTCTCGACGGGGGGGGGGGAGGTTGTGAGCATGACACTCTGAGGCGCTCCGAGGCCTCCATGCAGCTGGGTGAGGAAGCAACCGCTGGCTCCCTCTCTTGATAAGGGCAGCGCGATTGAAATGGCACCAACCTCACTGATGTCCCTTCTAATTGGCAAAAGCTTCACTAATAGAGCAGCCCTGAAGGCATCTCAATGGTGAAGGATTGATGGCTGAGCGCACACAGGGGAGGGGGGATCCTCTCTCTCTCTCTCTCTCTCTCTCTCTCTCTCTCTCTCTCTCTCTCTCTTTCTCTCTCTCTCTCCTTCTTTGTGCATCTGCTCTTCCGAAAGAGCAGGACTTAACACCTTAGAATTATAGAGTTGGAAGGGACCCTGAGGGTCATCTAGTCCCACCCCCTGCAATGCAGGAATCTCAGCTGAAGAATCCCTGGCAGATGGCCATCCAACCTCTGCTTCAAAGCCTCCCGTGAAGCAGAACCCACCACCTTCTGAGGGAGTCTGCTCCCTTGTCAAACAACTCTTGCCATCAGAAAGGTTATTCCTAACCTTCCATCGGAATCTCCTTTTTTTTTTTTTTGCAGTTTGAAGCCCTCACTTGGGGTCTCACCCTTGGGAGCAGCAGGAAGCAAGCTTGCTCCTTCTCCCAGGCGACAGCCTTTCAGACCTTTCTCTTCTCTCCTCCACGCTAAGCAGACCCAACCCCTCAACCGTTCCCCATAAGGCTTGAACCAGTCACCTGAAATAGCAGCGCTGGGTTGGCGCCTCATGTTTCTGGCTCCAGCAAAGCTGAGTGAACCTCACCCATGTGCAGTGAAGTGCAATGTGCGGTGATTCCTCTCCTTGCCAGCAGGTGGCCTTCTCGCTTCAGTGAGGCTCCCTGGCTTAGCCTCTGCCTTCTTTCCCAAGTGCACAAATGCTGCCCTTTGACGCATGGCGCTTTTGAGATGTCACCTACTGGCACTTCCTCCTTCAGCCGAGCTTGCTGAGCCTCTGGCGTCTCGCAGTCCTTGCACAATAAGCCTCCCACACCTGCCTCACCTGCCCACACTTCCTCTCCACCTGGGAGTGTGACAAAGATCCAGCCGACTCCTGTCAATCGGGGCTGGTTCCTAAGCTTCCCCAGTTACGTTATTTCACTATTTAACAGATTATCCGAGAGTGTAAATTTCCTTTCTTTTCGGCTGCATCTGGAACAAACACCTCACTGGGCTTAGAAACAAAAAGGAATCATAATAATGGTGATAATAAGGTTCCCACGCATTGCAGCTAAGGAAATGGGGCTGGTGATTAAAACCTTTGGAAATTCAGATTGCTGACACGAATGTTCCTGGAGCTGACATCTCTTCCTGGGGATTTGGGAGCAGCAGGGAGCCCCCGCTGCAAGCCCAGGATCCAGCAGCTCTGCCGCTTGCCTGACCCAAATGGAAGAGAATGGAATGAGGTTGAGCTGAGCAGGACAGGCGTCACCAAAGAGATCACACCAGGGCCCTGAGGTGTGCAGCCATCAGGACCAAAAAGGATCTCTGCCCTTGGGATCTATTTGGAGGGGGGGAACATGAAGCAGCAGGAATTGGCTACAGTGGCGTAGCGTGGGTTGTCAGCACCCGGGGCAAGGCAAGTAATTTGCGCTCCCTAACCCGTGGATTTGCGCCCCCTAACCCTAACCCCCAGATGTTGCGCCCGGTGCGGCTAGCCCCCCCTGCACCCCCCACGCTACGCCACTGATTGGCTAGACTGCTTCAAGGCAGCCCCTCCTCAAATTTGTGCCCCACAAAGGTTTGCTGCTGCAATTCTCATCAGCACCAAAAAGTCATGCAGTCCCAGTCTGGGGGCACAAAGTTGAGGAAAGCTGAAAACCTTCCTCAAGGGTCTGGAAACCAAGCCTGATGAGAAACGGTTGAAGGAGCTAGGGATGTTTAGCCCAGAAAAGAGGAGACTGCGAGGAGATATGAGAGCCATCTTCAAATATATCAAGGGCTGTCACACAGAAGAAGGAACAAGCATAGGACACAACTCCCAGAGGCTGAGGTCCTTTCGCCTCCCCCCTATATTTTGTTAAATTGGCACCCCTGGGAGCAAGCAGGCCAGGACACAGGACTCCAACCAATGTATTCATGTTAAGAGATTCTGAGTGAACACCTGGAAGAACTTTCTGACGATAAGAGCAGCTCTGCGGTGGGCTGGTCTCCCTTGAAAGGGCTCGGAGGTTGGGCTAGATGACATTCAGGGTCCCTTCCAGCTCTGTAATTCTGCACTACTGTGATTCTATAAGACTTTCCCTGCAGGGTCAGCTCAGTGGCCCATCCTGTCCAGCCTCCTGTCCCCACAGGGGCCACCCAGATGCCCCAACGGGTAGCCAACAAGCACGACTCAAGCGCCAGAGCCCTCTCTCCTCCTGTGGCTTCCAGAAACTGGCATTCCGAAGCAGAGCATGGCCACCTTGGCGAAGGGCATTGATAGCCTTCCATGAATTTGAGAGGGTCTTGGGTCTTCTGCCTGTGGCCTCCGTAGGCCAACCATTCACCAGCCCCCCCCCCCAATCCTAGGGTCAAACAGAAGCTGCTGTGCCACCACGGAACAAGCTGCGCAAAACTCCACCCCGTTACTCTCTGCAACTTCAGAAGTGTTTCCTGGTTTGTGGTTTGCACGGGTGGTTTTTGTTGCAAGGAGCTGGGCGAGCCCAGCTGCTGCTGGCGGGTGGCGATTTGTGTGCATGGGAGCGTGGCCGATGCGGAGGCTCCTGTGATTGCTCTTGGATTGCACCGCGGAGCGTAATTGGAGCCAGATGCTGCATGGAGATAAGAAGGGCCAGTTTTCCAGGGGCGATTGGGCAGGTGGCGCCTGGCGAGGATGGCAATTAGCGGAAATGAGCCAGAGCCTCCATCGCGTCAGGTCAGCGCTCCAGGCTTGCGGCTTCCAAGAATGTTGCTTCGCATTATCCATGGGATGTGGCTTCTGCAACAATGCGCCTCCTGTTGTGGTGATGCAGAAGGGACCTCACTGCCCACAGCTGCCAGGTCTTTGGGCCCCCTCATGGCCTGGAGAGCTCCAGCCTGCCAGAGCATTCAGGAAACTGCCCTGCTGTCAAGGATGGAGCATCAGAAGGTGCTTTTTTCTCGCCTTGTGTGACCCTTTTCCTGAGCTAACCAGACAGGAGAAGCTCAGCCATACGGTGTGAATTGCAGATGGAATCAACATTGTTGTTGTTTAGTCGTTTAGTCATGTCCGACTCTTCGTGACCCCATGGACCAGAGCACGCCAGGCACTTCTGTCTTCCACTGCCTCCCGAAGTTTGGTCAGACTCATGCTGGTAGCTTCGAAGACACTATCCAACCATCTTGTCCTCTGTCATCCCCTTCTCCTTGTGCCCTCCATCTTTCCCAACATCAGGGTCTTTTCCAGGGAGTCTTCTCTTCTCATGAGGTGGCCAAAGTATTGGAGCCTCAGCTTCACGATCTGTCCTTCCAGTGAGCACTCAGGGCTGATTTCCTTAAGAATGGATCGGTTTGTTCTTCTTGCAGTCCATGGGACTCTCAAGAGTCTCCTCCAGCACCAGAATTCAAAAGAAACAATTCTTCGGCGATCTGCCTTCTTTATGGTCCAGCTCTCACTTCCATACATCACTACTGGGAAGACCATAGCTTTTACTATACGGACCTTTGTTGGCAAGGTGATGTCTCTACATGGGGTTTATTTATTAACTGGTTGGTGCCCCAGGTAACTTTTCTCCCCCCCCCCTAAAGTTTGCACTCAAGGCACAAGGACACTTTAAAAAACCCAATTTTAAAGAGCCCATAGGGCTATGTGCTTAGGCTTCCTTTATTATGCTTGTTCTATTTTATTTATCATCATAAGAATGTTCATATATCATGTTGTTATTGTTGTTTAGTCGTTTAGTCATGTCCGCCTCTTCGCGACCCCCTGGACCAGAGCACGCCAGGCACTCCTGTCTTCCACTGCCTCCCGCAGTTTGGTCAGACTCATGCTGGTAGCTTCGAGAACACAGTCCCACCATCTCGTCCTCTGTCGTCCCCTTCTCCTTGTGCCCTCCATCTTTCCCAACATCAGGGTCTTTTCCAGGGAGTATTCTCTTCTCATGAGGTGGCCAAAGTATTGGAGCCTCAGCTTCAGGATCTGTCCTTCCAGTGAGCACTCAGGGCTGGTTTCCCTAAGAAGGGATAGGTTTGATCTTCTTGCAGTCCATGGGACTCTCAAGAGTCTCCTCCAGCACCAGAATTCAAAAGCATCCATTCTTCGGCGATCAGCCTTCTTGATGCTCCAGCTCTCACTTCCATACATCACTACTGGGAAATCATATATCATAAACTCATAGGAAAATAGGAAGGTGGTGCAGAGCAATAAATATGCAATAAAATGTAACACGTAAGCCTGTAGGGCCAACCAATGCCCCCCCCCCCCGGGCAGCCTCCTGTTCTCACAGGGGCCAACTAGATGCCCATTCAGGGGAAACCAGAAAGCAGAATCCAAGCACAAGCACAACTCTACCCTTGTGTGGTTTCCAGAAACTGGTCTCCACAAGCATGGCTGCCTCCAACTGTAGAGGCAGAGCTGAGCTGCCTTATTACAGAACCATAGGGTTGTAGAGTTGGAAGGGTCCCCTAGAGTCATCTAGTCCAACCCCTTGCAAGCCAGGAAGAGGGAGAGCCCACCACCTTCCGAGGGAACAGCTCTTGACATCAGAAAGTTCTTCCCAAAGTTTTGGTTGTGTGTGTTGGTTTTTGTAATTCCTGTTCACAACTTTTCCCGAATGTGCTGAAAAGATATAAATAGTACAAAAAGAATTAAAAAATAAGTATCCAGATGTTTGGAAGCAGAATCGAAGCTGGGAGGAAATATGTGAGGATGATCTCTCCCCGCCGGCTCCCTTTCCCCTCTCTGCCGTCCTTCCCTTGGGGAGCCACGGGGGGGGGGGTCTGTTTGCTTTGACAATCCCCCTCGCCAGGCTGGATGGAGACGTGAGAGCCTCAAGGATCTGATGGCGACAATCAGCAGCTCCCGTGCCATTGTCAGTCACCACGCGCAACGTAAATGCATTTAAATAGAGGGGTGACCTCCCTCTGAAGGACTTCATCTGGAGCGCTTTCAAAGGGATTCATCTCATGGAAAGCACTTGGAAATGAAATGGGTGATTTTCCTCCGAGGCACTTCAGAACCATTCACCGGGGCCGCACAGGAGACGAGAGGAGCGAGTCAATTGACAAAGGCCCCCATGCACGCCCCCCAGGGCCACCCCCGAGATGCAGGGAGAGGGGGGGCCAGGAACGCCTGAGGGATCGCAGGAAGGGAGAGCGAGAAGAAGAGAATCAACCCCTCCAGTGGTCACACAACGTTGTGTTGAGGAAAATTCTGGGTGAGAGGATACTCAGGAGACGCATCTCGTCAGGCAGAGCCCGCAGGTTCTCTTGGTCAGCAAAGGAAGGGGTCCCAGCCACAAACCGGAGCAAAACAGCCGTCAGTGGACGCAGATCAAAGTTTATTGCACAACAGGTTCAAACAGTGGAATGAACCCAGAGCAGGGGGCGACACTGACTTTGAAAACTTTCCCACCACATCCCAGGATACAGTGCGCACTAAAGTCAGAAAGGGGAGGGTTACACAAGATTAGCAGAGACAGATATGTCAGGGCAACACCCAAGTATAAGATTAGCAGAGGCAAACATGTCTCAAGCACCCACCACCCAAAAGTACAATAGAACATCCTTTGCGTGTCTGGAGCCTGAGGCAAGTCCAGTGATGAGATTTGGCTTCCCTTGGAGAACAAGGAGCCCAGAAATTGTCACCTCTGGGCATTTCCTGGAGTGTAGACATGTCTTCAAGCTTGGGGAGGTGGCAGGGGAAAGAGTCCTTTGTCCAAGAGGGCAAAATGGCGTTGGACTGAAGGAAACTGGCAAAGGAGTTGATTTCATATGATTTTTCAGGCATAATATTTGTAACATTTAACAACTTTAAAGATGTGCCCCCGCTTGCCATTTCCATAACAGCTGGAAACAAGAACATAAGAGCCTGTGGGATCACCAGCCAGATGCCCCAAGAGAAACCCAAAACAGGACCCCTGAATTTCTGCATGTGTGTACCATCACCGAGGACAATTCTCTGTGGGTGTTTTCAGGAGCTGAGCAAAAAGCCCCCCTTCATCCGCAGTGGAGGCACAAACAGAAAAACAAGCGAGTGAGCGAAGGCTGTGGACACGTCATGTCTGCTTCATAGCCGATGGGCTCAAGTGAGCCGCTGTGGGGTGGTGGTTAGAGGGTGGGGCAAGGACCTGGGAGAGACCAGGGTTCAAATCCACACTTGGCCGTGAAGCTCACCTGGGGGGCAGCCACAACCTCTCTCAGCCCTGTGGGAATGTTCAGGGAGGCAGGAGAGGATATATTGTTTAATTATAACCTTCCCAACTTGGGTTAACAAGTTCTACAATTTAGCAGAGTAACATTCCCCTTTTAAACTTACACAGAGGATAACGTCTTTGCCAGGCTTGTTTAAGCCTCTAAAATAAGTTTCCTGGTAATTCCCCTTTATTCCCTCTTAAAAATAATAGACACAACAGTCTTGTATAAAAGGTAAAAAATAGTTTACTCACACATTCTGTTCACAGATGGATCCCAGAAGGCAGACTTAGGTTACAAAATATATACACATGGAATCTATCCCATAAGGAGATAGTTCCTTTGTCCTCTCTTGGCTGGAGGCCAAGAGAGCATCTCAGGCTAAGCAGCTGATGTTCTTCGATGAAAGCAAGATGGAGAAGAGAGAGTGATGGCGGCCAGCCCTGAAGTTCTGACTGGCTGGGCACTTCCGGGTTGGCACCTCCGGCAATGGCGGAGCTCCTCCGATCGGGAGGAACTTGCTCTGTGGAAAGTAGGGTCTGAACCGCCACAGCGAAGGCGGAGACCCACTGAAATCACAGGCGGAAGAAGCTTGTGAACCTGGGATTCGGTTGGCACCTTTTGCGCCTCCCCTACTCGCGGGGAAACCCTGTTTTGGGGATCCGAAGCGACGTGGGGTGAGCGGCGCGGTGCTTTGAATCGACTGCTTCTTTCACGGAGTGAAGCCGCATTGCTATTGCTGGAGAGTGCTGACTTTTTCTTGTGGACAATTGGACTTTAAACAACAACCCGTGAGTAGAACGGAAAATTGGATCTTTAAATACCTTAATTTGACATCGAACAGAGAAGGTTCAAAACAGGAAGTCCGCTTTCCCCTTTTGTAAATAGACTGAAGCAAAGAGCTTACAAATTAAGGTCTTGGAAAGCCTTATGTAAAGGATTAAACTTCCATCGATTGAAATTATTAGACCCCCCCCCCCTTGGAAGCAGGAGAAGAGGGGGAAATTTTGGACCGTGTATCCTGCAGGAGGGAGTGATTAAAATTAAATTACCACTGCTCTGAACCTGGGAATGGGCTGCCAGTGATTGACGTTTCGGGAGAGTTCATTGACAGCGAAGAGAACGGATGTTGACAGTCAGTTAAATAAGAGAAATATATTGTTTCCATTGTCCGCTTCTGCGTTTAAAAGGGAGGAAAAGTAACTGAAAATTGAAACTAACTTTACTTTTTGAACTGTGTTTGAAAGGATTGATACAAGTGGAGACTGTTCCCCTTTAGAGGGAGCTTTTGAAACTGTTACAAGAGTGGAGCTGGGAAATCTCCAGCTGCTTGATAAGAACTGTGAGAACTAGAGACTGACGTTGGACATTCGAGAATGTTGACAGGAGAAGCCTTATTCACTGCATTTTGTAAGATAAGCCATTTGTTGGAACAGCTTCATAAAAAGATGGATGTTATGACTACTAAAATTGACATTTTGGGACCAAAAGTGAGCACCAATACAGAAATTATTCAGGATTTGGCACAGGAATCTATTTTAACAGGACAAATTGCTGAAAAGGAGAAGGAGAAAGTTGCTGGTGTCGAACCTAAAGTAATACAAGGGGGAGCCTTTGCCTTACAGAGGCAAATTGAGGGCTACAAGTTGAGGCCCTTTATGATTGAAACTAGAAAAAGTCAGATTTTGAAGATCGGAGCCTGGCCTGGCCTGGAAAAGGAAAGTTGAAAGATCCCTCTATGCAGGGATTAACTGACTTTTGGAACATGGACTTGGGTCATGTCAGGGAACTGCCATCGGAGAGACAGGTGGTGGACAGGCTCCAGGAGAATAGGAGAGAATCTGCAGCAGAAGAGGGAACCAGCAGGGGGAGTGCAGGAGTCACAGCGGAGGGGAGGCTCTGGGATGCTTCCAGTGAGAGTAGTGGAGAGGTAACGGGACCCCCGTTGGGAACTCCCACCCTTCGCCGGAAACTGTCACGCAGAGAGTCACGAAGGCGCATGTCCGTCAAACAGCTTTTATGTTGGCGTAAATTCCGTAGACGCCCACTGTCAGATTCTACCAGCGACTGACGGAGTCATGCTTTGGGGGCTCCGTTAGTGCATCGGTTTGGATGACCAGCCAAACCCCAGAGGGATCAAGCTTTTACGCACAAGCAGCTCATTATCCCATCACAGGTCAGGAGGAGATTGGAGTTCTGGGGGCCTTTGGATTTGGAGGAATTTTGAAACATGCCCTGAAATACTTTATGGATCCTAGCTTTAACTATGGAAATTTGGCTGACCTGTCGAGAAGGAATAAAAGTATTGTTAGATTGGCGTTTCCCTGAGATCTGCTCTTTAGCATCAAAGAATATGAAGAAGACTGGCAGAAGGGACGTGGAAAAGAGTTAAGAGCCTCGGACATAAGATCTCCAGGGGAGAGGAGATGGTGGAAGAAGATTGGAAAATTTAAAGTCTATATATAGAAATATTGTAAAATTAATGAGTGATAGAAAAATGTTGGAATGAAATTTTATGGCCTTAGTAGAAATGCTATAAGGAGTTAAGCTTAAATAAGTATACTAATTTTAATGGACATAAGATTAAAAATATGTTAAGACATTTATATGATAGAAAATAGAGAAAGATGGAAAGGAATCGCTGAAACAATTAATGGAAGTGGAATACAAAGAGGGAGGTGAGAGGAGGTCGATGATACAAGGGGATGAAAGATAGAATATGGAAAAGGTACGATGTATGTTTTTAAATTGTTTTTGTTTTGTTTTCTTTTGTTAATTGTGTTAGTTTAATGTGTTAAGGTTGTGTTTTGTATTGTTTATATATTGTATTGTACTGTTCTTTCTTTTTTTGTTTTTCTTTCTTGTTCTTTCTCTCTCTCTTGTTTTCTTTTCTTTTTTTCTTTTTTGTAAGTTTTAAAAGTAATAAATATTATTATTATTATTATTTAAAAAATGAAGTTCTGACTGGCTGGTCCAAACATGTCCACTCTAGAAATGTTGTATTTGACTGCTCTGTGTTTCGCATCCCACAAGCCCAACCTAACTCAGAAGTCAGGTAGGTAGTCATGTTGGTCTGACACAGTCAAAATAAATTAAAAATTAAAAAAAATAATAATTGTCCAGTAGCACCTTAGAGACCAACTAAGTTTGTTCTAGGTATAAGCTTTCATGTGCATCTGAAGGTATCTGAAGAAGTGTGCATGCAAACGAAGGCTTATACAAACTTAGTTGGTCTCTAAGGTGCTACTGGACAGTTTTTAAACTTATTTCAACTACCTCAGAGGGTTGTTTTTTTGAATTAAATGAGGCAGGGGAGGGGGAGAACCAGGCCACCTTAAGCTCCTTGGAGGAAAAGGTGAGATGCCAATATCTTAAGGAAATAGATATTAGCAGGCAGTGCCAACTTGGCATGGAGTGCCAAGTTCACCTGCTGGCCGAGAGGGACATTTTCAGGGCAATGCTAGAGTCAAGGAGACATCGCATCTAGGAGGGGGAGAGATGGCTTGTCCTGGATGGGGTTGTCCTCCCCTGGAAGGAGCAGATTCACAACTGGCGGTTGTCACTGCCTCTGAACCACAGAATTGCAGAGTTGAAAGGGACCCCAAGGGTCATCCAGGCCAGCCCCCTGCAATGCAGGAATCTCAGCAGAAACATCCATGGCAGATGACCATCAAAACCTCTGCTTAAAAACTTGCAGTGGAGGAGAGTCTACCACCTTCCGAGGAAGACCGTTCCACTGCCGAACAGATCTTAGCATCAGGTAAGATGGGAAGTTCTTCCTAAGGTTTGGCTGTGTGTTCTTCCTAATGTTTAGTTAGACTCTCCTTTAATGTAACTTGAATCTACTGAAGGGTCGGATGGTCACAGTGGCCAGGAGCACCATTTTCTAGCTCCAGCGGCTTCACCAACTATAACCCCTGTCAGACAGAGATGGTTTGACCATAGTACTCCAGGCCCTAGTGACTTGCAGACTGGATTACTGCAATGTGCTCTACATGGGGTTGCCCTTGAAGACAACTTGGAAACTTCAACTGGTCCTGTCGGAACACGCCTGGGAGGCACACACAGCCCCCAGGATGAGATAGACCTCTCCGAGTGTCCCAACGTTCACAAATCTTCAGTCCCAGTGCACACCAGCGACACATAACAAAAGACATGTGCACACTCACTCAGCAGAGTATGGCAGAAATGATTGTGGAGCATGAGTGTGTGCATTCTAAGCATTTATTAAGCAATATATACAGGATAAAGCAATCATGGCATCCTCTCACATCTTCTCCGAGAGAAATAAAAGGAGAAAAGCACAGTACAGCGGAAGAGAGATAAGACTGACTTTCGTTCTCATACTTTCCAAGCCTAGAAAGTAGTCACAGACATGTGATGTAACAATCACACACCCAGCAACGGAGGAGTGAAATGCTAACAGGTCTAAGACACAGCTGCAAGATTCCTGACTGGGGTTGCATTTGGATCACACATAACCCCTGTTTGAAAACAGCTGTGCTGGTTGCCAGTTCCCACTTCATGATGTTCATTCTGGTGTTTGAAGTCCCGAATGACTCAGGCCCCAAATATCTGAAAAACCTCCTCCTTCCCTACAGAGCCTCTTGGGTGCTACCCTCTTGGTAGCCCATCTGCCCTCAGAGGCTTCGAGGGGTGGCAGCCCGGGGGAGAGGGCCTTCTCTGTGGTGGCCCCTAAGCTGTGGAACGCCTTCCCCACAGAGGTAAATCCGGCACCTTCAATTTAGTTTCCGTTGCATGCTAAAGCTGCACCTCTTTATCTTAAGCTTTGACACTGAGATGTATATTTTTGGTCTCACCCTGTTCTCGTGGTTGTAATTTTCTTCAAACTGTTTTAATGTTGTGTTTCGAATTGTTGTGTTCCGCCAGGGGATCTCGGGGTAAAGGACAGCTATTAAATCAAATAAATAAAATTATTAATAACAACAAAACAGCAACAGCCAAGCCATTATGCTATGGCGGTATTACAGGAACGGCTGTGCAAAATGAAAAACAGTCTTTCCTTCTAGCAGGGAATGGTAGCTTCTCTTCATCGGATTGCAAGCTCTCACATAACATCCCCCAAAGGGAGCATATTTTAAAGTTTTGGTAATTGCCAATTATAAAGCAAGTGGTTAAAACACATGTGATTAATCAGTTTAAAATGTTTAATCTGTGGACAAAACAGCCCCCTCCCCCCTCCGTCTACAGCTGGTGGTGCGGCTTTCAGTTTGACAACGTTCATCATGCAAGGTCATTGGAAATACTCAGACAGGGTGAATGAAGCAGACAGAACACAAGACCTGCTGGATGAGGACGGGGGCCAACCAGGGGCCACAATGGGCAGGCAGAAAGCAGGATCTGAGCACCTCCTGTGGTTTCCAGCAGCTGGCATTCAGAAGGTAGAACATGGGCACCATGGCTAGTAGCCCTCAGTAGCCCTCTCCTCTTCTACACTGTGAGAGGAAGCACTTTCAGCCAAAGAATCATGGAATTACAGTGTTGGAAGGGACCCCAAGGGTCATGTAGTCCAGCCCCCTGCAATGCAGGAATCTCAGCTCAAGCATCCCTAAGAGATGGCCATCCAACCTCTGCTTCAAAGCCTCCAACGAAGGAGAGCCCACAACCTCTTGTGGGAGTCTGTTCCACTGTCAAACATCTCTTGCCATCAGAAAGTTCTTCCTGAAGTTTAGTTGAAATCTCCCTTCTTGCAACTTGAATCCATTGGTACATCCACCCTGAATCTTCAGCTTCGTGGAAAGGCCTTCAGTTCTCATATTACGCTTAATTTAATAATAATAATAATAATAATAATAATTTTTATGGAAGCCGCCCAGAGTGGCTGGGGAAACCCAGCCAGATGGGCGGGGTACAAATAAATAATAATAATAATAATAATAATAATAATAATAATAATAATAATTTATTTATACCCTGCCCATCTGGCTGGACCTCCCCAGCCACTCTGGGCGGCCTCCAAAAGAATATGAAAATACTGTAATACATCAAACATTAAAAGCTTCCGTAAACAGGGCTGCCTTCAGATGTCTTATAAAAGTCTGGTAGTTGTTTTTCTCTTTGACATCTGAAGGGAAAGCATTCCACAGGGCGGGCACCACCACCAAGAAGGCCCTCTGCCTGGTTCCCTGTAACTTGGCTTCTCGCAATGAGGGAACCACCAGAAAGCCCTCGGAGCTGGATCTCAGTGTCTGGGTTGAACAATGGGGATGGAGACGCTCCTTCAGGTCTACTGGGCCGAGGCCGTTAAGGGCTTTAAAGCACCAACACTTTGAATTGTGCCCAGAAACGAACTGGGAGCCAATGTAGGTCTTTCAAGACCGGTGTTATGTGGTCTTGGCGGCCGCTCCCAGTCACCAGTCTGGCTGCCGCATTCTGGATTAATTGCAGTTTCCGGGTCACCTTCAAAGGTAGCCCCACGTAGGAACACGACAAGGGTGCCCCCTATCCCCTCTGTTATTTATCTCTGTTCTGGAGGTGCTTTTGAACATGATTAGGGAAGACCGGTTGGTTCAAGGAATACAGGTCGGAGTGAAACAATTTAAATTGAAAGCTTTTGCAGATGATTTGGTTTTAACATTACAGGAGCCAGAATCTAGTACAAAGAGAGTGTTAGAACTAATTTATGAATTTGGTCGGGTAGCGGGGTTTAAATTGAACAAGCAAAAAACTAAGGTCCTGGAGAAAAACTTGACACCTTTGGAAATAGATGGGTTTCAGAAAGAGACAGGATTAAATGTTGTTAAAAAGGTAAAATACCTAGGGGTAAACTTGTCTGCCAAAAATTTGAATCTATTTAAAGACAATTATGAAAAATGCTGGTCCGAAATTAAGAAAGATTTAGAGATTTGGTCAAGATTGAAACTTTCCTTGATGGGCCGAATTGCAGCTATAAAGATGAATGTATTGCCGAAGATGTTATTTTTGTTTCAGACCCTACAGATCGTAGACAGAGTGGAGTGTTTTGGGAAGTGGCAGAAAGATATCTCTAGGTTTGTCTGGCAGGGCAAAAAGCCCCGAATAAAATTTAAAATATTAACAGATGCCAAAGAGAGAGGGGGGTTTGCCCTGCCAGATTTAAGGTTATATTATGAAGCTGCGGCTTTCTGCTGGATGAAAGATTGGTTACTTCTTGAGAACACTGATGTCTTAGATCTGGAAGGGTACGATAATGCTTTTGGATGGCATGCATATTTGTGGTATGACAAGGTAAAGGTTCATAAAATGTTCAAAAACCATATTGTCAGGAAAGCTATATTTATGGTCTGGACAAAATACAAAGACTTATTAGAAGGTAAGACCCCGAGGTGGTTATCACCAGCGGAGGCCAAGGCCAGAAAAAGACTCAATATGGAGGTCGGATGGCCAAAATATTGGGAAATAATAGAAAAAACTGGAGATAATTGGAGGATGCAGAGCTTTGAAAAATTAAAGAATAGGGTGCAAGACTGGCTTCATTATGCTCAAATTCAAGAGGTTTTTAAGTTGGACAAAAAAATAGGATTCCAGGTGGAAAAATCGAAATTAGAGACAGAATTGTTAGAACCTAAGACCAAGGTACTCTCGAGAATGTATAATTTGCTGCTTAAATGGAATACCCAGGATGAGATAGTTAAATCAGCCATGATAAAATGGGCTCAGGACATTGGGTACAACATTATGTTCGAAGACTGGGAAAGGTTATGGACCACCGGAATGAAATTTACGGCATGTAATGCCCTGAAAATGATATATTATCATATATTATGAAAATGATATATTATCATATATTATGAAAATGATATATAGGTGGTACATGACCCCAGTCAAACTTGCAAAAATTTACCATCGGTCTGATAATAAATGTTGGAAATGTAAGGAGGCTGAAGGGACATTCTTTCACCTTTGGTGGACTTGTCCAAAAGTGAAGGCCTTCTGGGAAATGATCTACAATGAGTTAAAAAAGGTGTTTAGGTACACCTTTCCCAAGAAACCAGAGGCCTTCCTCCTGGGCATTGTGGACCAAAGGGTGTTAAAGAAGGATAGAATATTTTTTATGTATGCAACTACAGCAGCAAGAATACTTATTGCAAAATATTGGAAGACACAAGATCTTCCCACGCTGGAAGAGTGGCAGACGCAGTTCATGGACTATATGGAACTGGCTGAAATGACTGGCAGAATCCGGGATTTGGGAGAAGAGACAATGGAAGAAGACTGGAAAAAATTTAAGGACTATTTACAAAAACATTATAAGTTGTATGAATGTTAAGAATCTGCATGACTTGGAAAATTTAGCTCCTGCAACTAGATTGAGAAAACAGAAAGTTAAGTTATAAGTAAGAAAAAGTTGAAATTTAAAGCTATTATTTACATTATGTTAAGGTATAAATATTTGACAAAAGGTACTTTAAATTTAGAAGTAAAATATTTTGAAAGATATAAATAAGACACGAAACAAGGTAATAATTTGCTGATATGTTTTATTGTAAAGAATGCAGGGTGAGGGAGATGTGGGGAAGTTCAGTTAACAACTTAAAAATGTATTTTGAAAGTTGGATTATTTTTCTTTTTTTTCTTTTCTATCTTTTTCTTTTTTCTTTCTGTGAACTGAAAATATAATAAAAATTTTATTTTTATTTTTTTTAAAAAAGGTAGCCCCACGTAGAGCGCATTGCAGTAGTCCAAGCGGGAGATAACCAGAGCATGTACCACTCTGGCGAGAAGCTGAGGTGATCTCAGGGACTTATAGCTCAGGACAATGCATGGACCTTAAGGATAATTTGTTGGCAAGGCTTCCACCAGGGACAGAAAATGGGAGAGGTCCTGCCAGGCTCCCGTGGCTTCAGGGCTCAGGGCTGCTGGCCTGGCACTGACCACGAGAGGACCCCTTGGGCACTTTCTCTCCAGCCAGGCTCTTGGCAAACCCCTTGGACCAGATCCTCTGCACTCCCTTGTTTTACTGCTGAGTTTATGGCCCTTCCAGGGTGACTCTCCCATCCGGCTGTTAATTTTTGGGCTCGGCTGCTTTTTAGTGAAGAATTTTTATCGTCACATTTCAGTTCTGCTTTTATGGGTTTTTTACAGCTTCTATTTATCGCTCCCCACTTTGGGGGAGATTTTGTGGGAAAGTTACCCTTTCTTAACTAAACAGGCAAATGTTGCTGGGCTTTGGGAGAGCTCTCTGGAGACCTGGAAATATGCAGCAGGCCCTCAAGGCGATGGACTCTCCCACACATTGCAACCTGCTTGCTCTTCCAAAGCATTTGAGGGTTTGGCAATTTGCCCTTTTTGTAAAGATACCTCACAAACTAACAGAATCTAAAGAGCAGAGCTCAAATGACCACTCCTCCTACCCGCCTGTCTGACATTGTCCTCCTTGTTCCAACAGACTTTTGGGAACTGACCATTTTTAATGAAAGGGCTGGTACCTGCCTGTTTTTATGATTGCCCCCCCCCCAAGGTTTTGAGCTGTTCTTATTTTTATTTGTAAGTCCCTGTCAGAGATATTGACCTCCGTCTGTCTCAAGAGATTATGGGGTGAAGTCAACCTCTGTGTTAGCAGCACCAAAGTGACCTGTCTGGGGCACAAGCCTGGGCAGGGTGTCTGGGGGTCCTGGGCTGCCCAGACGACAAGACCCCCCTCTCAGCCTCACTGATGGGGTCCAAAGGAAAACAGAGCCAGATGTTTGGCACCAGCTTGGCTGGAAGAGTTTCCGGAAAGAGGTGTACAAGGCACCATCCAACCGCCTTAGGGACTGCATTCTGAATTTCTATAGGATTCACTTCTTAGCCTTTTCTTCTCCCAAATTTATCCCACAAGGTTTAGGATCAGAATTTTTGTTCTACTAGACGGGTTACCTTCCTAGATGATGATGATGATGATGATGATGATGATGATACCGTCTTTTTATCTTAAAATACTCAAGGCGGTTTACAAGCTGAAAAAACAAAAAATGTACATCCTATAACAATCTAATGCAATACAAAAATGTGATAATAAAACAAAACTTTAAAATAAGCAACCCACATCAAAAAGTAACATTCAACAATTATTAGAGTAGTATCAACATATAAAAGTGAAACAGAAATCCATTCAACAGTTACAATAAATAATTTCTAAACTGTAATCAATAAAACAACGGCAAGCCACAGGACATAAAATAATACAATACAAATTGAGAGGCGGAGACTGGAGGGTGGGGCAAGGCAGTTGGAAGGAGGCAGTCTCTCCCCTCACAGTTCTTCCTCCAGGCACAGCTTCCTTATGAGGAGACCCAGGGCCAGAGGTGGGGCAAGGCAGGTGGACGGAGGCCTTGCCTGATGGAATCTCTCCCCACAGATGCATGATTCCCAGCAACTCCCTCTACATCATGGGCAGAAACTTCCTTCTTGACCATTGGACCTCCTCTTGGTCTCCTCCACTCCATCCTCCAGAACCTGCTTTCGCATGCAGGGGAAGCCCCAAACTCACTGAGGGGTTGAGACCCTTCAGCCTGCCACTCGAAGCCTGAGATTGTGGCCGCTGTCACCTGCTGACAGCTTCTAGGAGCCACAAGAGAGAGCAGGGTGGGGATGAAAGGTGGACAGAGTACTCCAGAAGGAGCACAACGTGTCCCCCCACCAGAGGTACCCCACCCTTCTCCCGACACCCCCATAGCTGTCAACATTTCCCTTTTTTAAAGCGAAATCCCCTTATTCTGAATAGGATTCCTCGCAAGAAAGGGAAAAGTTGACAGCTATGGGCACCCCTGACACATCCTGTTGGAATATAAACCAGGGGTCAGCAACCTTTTTCAGCAGGCGGCCAGTCCACTATCCCTCAGACCTTGTGGGGGGCCAGAAGAAAAAAAATGAACGAATTCCTATGCCTCACAAATAACCCAGAGGTGCATTTGAAATCACAGCGCACATTCCACTCATGTAAAAACACCAGGCAGACCCCACAAATAACCCAGAGATGCATTTTAAATAAAAGGATGTAAAAACACGCTGATTCCTGGACCATCCGTGGGCCGGATTGAGAAGGCAATTGAGCCAGATCTGGCCCCCGGGCCTTCGTTTGCCTGGTATAAACAAACAATTTCTCACTCTGGTGGCAGGTAGTACCACTTGCACATGCAAAATGCCTGCCTCATTTAAGACTGCAGAGAACCTCGACTCTCAAAAATGCACTTACAGGCCAAGAATATTTTCATTGTTAAAAAATCTTTACCATTTGCAAAGGGGATCTTTGCAGGGGTTAATACTTTGCCACCCTTTGGAGATCTGTCTTTGCTGCACTTTTGACTTTCCAAGCTGCGACACTTGATGGCTTCCATTTTTGATCCTTTGTTTCCTTTCTTCCTGTTATGTTTGCACTTTTTTGTGGTGGGGTTAAGGGATCAATAAAAGAAGAAGCAACTTCAGGCAAGGTCACTGGGGCAGGGAGGAAGAGGAGGGGGTCCTGCTTAGACTCTCATCCTCCCCCCTCCCTCCACCACCACCTTCCCTTTCCAATCCAACCTTCCCAGGCAGGGCTAAGGTTACTTATTTTTTCCATCAAATTTACACACCGCTTGATTGCAAAGAATGAAATAAAACAAGAAACTCTTCAGTGAAAAACAGTATCAGGTTGGTTTCCAGCTAAGTGGCTCAGAGGTGGGCACTCAGATTTACAGCTGTCAATCATCACCAAACTTGGCTGTGGCAATTTGAACCTCTATTGACAATCTCCGGCATTGCTGGGGGCTGGACTGCATGACCCTTGGTGTCCCTTCCATGATTCTATGACCTCTCCAAATGGAGTGAAAAGGTAGTAAAATGGCAAATACAATCCAGTGTAAATGAATATAAAGTGATGTACATTGGGACAAAAATATCTTAATTTTAAATAAACTTTCACAGGGTCTGAAATGGCAGGGACCGACCAGGAGCGAGACCTAGGGGTTCTAGTGGATAACTCAGTGACGATGTCCACATAGTGTGCATTGGCTGTGAAAAAGACAAGTTCTATGCTGGGATCACCATTAGGAAATAAATTGAAAATAAAAGAAACATTATTGTTTGTTAACACTTGTTTTTTCCCCCTTTTGCTTTGTATTTGTGTAATTTGGCCTAGATTGCCTGTTTCTCGTGCCATTGAATTTATTCTGTGCCTGCTGAATTGTTTGTTTCTGACATTTTTTAGTTTATTCAGATGCTCTGCCTTTTGTATATTTGCATTCCCAAAGCTCTGCATTTCAATGTTTTGCATGTTTCCTGTGAGCCGCTTTGGGCTCATTGGGGGAAAGCAGAATATAAGTGAACTCTATCATCTATCTATCTATCAACCAATCAATTCTATGATTCACGAGATGAGGGATCAATCTTCTTCTTTGGCGATCCCTCATAGCCAAGTAAGATTGTCTTCCAAAAACACGGTTTTGAAAGTGAGCCCATAAGTGAGTGTGGAGGCCACTTCTGGACCCACATGTCCTTCCACAGTGGGGACATGGGTTTCTGGGCAGGAATTGATCACGGTGTGGATTTGCCAAGCATGCCTTCCTCTTAGCACATTTCTCCCTTGCATCCTGAGTTTGAGCATCTTCAAAGCCCATGGCACTTTTGGTAAAGGCTGTTCTCCAACTGTAATGCTTGCAGGCCAGTGTTCCCCAGTTGTCAGTGTTTACACTACATTTTTCCAGTTACAGGTAGGTAGCTGTGTTGGTCTGCCATAGTCAAAACAGAATAAAAAAAAATCCTTCCAGTAGCACCTTAAAGACCAACTTAGTTAGTTCTTGGTATGAGCTTTCGTGTGCATGCACACTTCTTCAGATACCGATCTGAAGAAGTGTGCATGCACACGAAAGCTCATACCAAGAACTAACTTCGTTGGTCTTTAAGGTGCTACTGGAAGGAATTTTTTTATTTTGTTTACACTACATTTTTTTAGATTTGCCTTGAGAGAGTCTTTGCACCTCTTTTGTTGACCACCAGCATTACGCTTTCCATTTTAAAGTTCAGAATAGAGTAGTTGCTTTGGAAGACAATCATCAGGCATCCGCACAACATGACCAGGTGAACGAAGTTGAAGTTGAAGAATCATTGCTTCCACACTGGTGATCTTTACTTCTTCCAGTACGCTGTGTATTAAATGAATACCCAGATCTGGAAACCTGCAGTACATTTCTCATGCTAGTTCTGAGGCAGAGAGTTGTGCGAGGTTGTGTGTGTGCAGTTAACGGCAGACAAAAAGCAGAGCCCTTCTCAGCGTATTCCCCAGAGAGCTTTCTCTGCGTTATTAGAGAGATCCAGCTGTCACTTTAAGAGAAATGGCTCCATTGCAGCAGATAAACCGGCAATCTGTGAGTCACATCCTCTATTTTGAGAGCTGTCCTGGTGTGCTTAAACAGGTGGAACACTTAATAAAGATGAGGACAGTTAACTTGAATGCCCCCCCACCCAGAAAACACACACACACACACACACACACACACACACACCAAGCCTCTCCTCTACAGCTTCATGTGTCAGGTAGTGGGAAACAATTCTTCAGCAATGGCTCTCTCTGACCAGGATCTAGATTTGGAAAATAATAATAATAATAATAATAATAATAATAATAATAATAATAATACATTTTTTAATACCTCACCCTCCCCCAGCCAGAGCCGGGCTCAGGGCAGCTAACACCAATAAAATTACAATAAAACATAATGTGGGGGAACCAGTTTATTCAAGTAAAGGTTAAAATACAATTTAAAATGCAGCCTCATTTTAAGAGTAGCCCATAAATCAAAACCATAATTCAATGAAACAATATTTCAAAATTTGAATGTTGGAGGGTTCTTCCCCCACCCACCGGTGCAACAGATAGATAACAGAGAGATGCAGGGAGATGGTTGCATAGAGCATGTAGAGAAATCAGCTGAAGGCGACAGAAGAGCATTTGCAAAAATGTCCAAGGAAGCTCAGGCCCATCAGAAAGTTGCAGAGTTGGAAGGGAACCTAAGGATCATCTAGTCCGACCCCCTGCAAGGCAGGCATCTCACAACAGGTGGCCGTCCAACCTCTGCTTTAAGACCTCCAAGGAAGGAGAGTCCACCATCTTCTGAGAGAGTTCATTCCACTGTCGAACAGCTCCTACTGTCAGAAAGTTCTTCCTCAGGTTTAGCTGGAATCCTTTCTTGAGACTTGGATCCCCTCTGCTACAGAAGAAGAAGAAGAAGAAGAAGAAGAAGAAGAAGAAGAAGAGGAGGAGGAGGAGTTTGGATTTGATATCCCGCTTTATCACTACCCTAAGGAGTCTCAAAGTGGCTAACATTCTCCTTTCCCTTCTTCCCCCACAACAAACACTCTGTGAGGTGAGTGGGGCTGAGAGACTTCAGAGAAGTGTGACTGGCCCAAGGTCACACAGCAGCCGCATGTGGAGGTGTGGGGAAGCGAACCCGGTTCACCAGATTAGGAGTCTACCGCTCTTAACCACTACACCACACTGACTCCTGTGCTTTCTGACGGTAAAATCTGATCAACTGTGGAGCAGCCTTCTGAACATCTCTCTCCTCTGCTCCAGACCAGCTCCTGCAGCCGGATCGGCCCCTCCCTCCAAGCAAAGGTCAGGCGCTGGCCCTTGCAGACCACTCCGCTTAATAATAAGAATAATATTTTATTATTAATACTCCGCCCATACGGTTGGATTTCCCCAGCCACTCCGGGCGGCTTCCAACAAAATATTAAAATACAAAAGTCTGTTAAACATTAAAAGCTTCCCTAAACATGGCTGCCTTCAGATGCCTTCTAAAAGTCTGGTTGGCTCAGGGTTGCCTCTGTCCTCTCTTTCACCTGCTCTGCTTTTAGCCCCCTGCAGGCAGCCATCCAGCCTGAGCGTCTCTGAGCTGGCAGCCCCATTTCAGCTCCTGGGGGGCAGGCAGAGGTGTGCAGAGCAGACCCTGGGGGACGTGACCCACTTTGCCCTCCGCCTGCTGCTCTGCTCTCCCTGACCTTGTCGCAAAGTTAACAGACCTGAAACTCCAGCCCATGCTCAAAGCCAACCATCCGTACAGATCACCATCAAGTCCCCAGGAAGGAGGTTATAAAACACCTGAACGCCGAAACACACCAGCAGCAGACATCTTCTGCTCCTCCTGTGGGTGCTTTTGGTTTTCGCCTTCCTGTGCCAGTTAATGGCTTCACTTGTAGGGTCTCTGGCATGTTAAGACTGCAAAGAAGGAGGAGGAGGAGGAGGAGGAGGAGGAGGAGGAGGAAGAGGGGGAGGATGGAGGTCCATGCAATTAACCCCATCCTAGACTGGTGACTGGGAGCGGCCGCTGAGACCACATAACACCAGTCTTGAAAGACCTACATTGGCTCCCAATATGTTTCCGAGCACAATTCAAGGTGTTGGTAGGTAAAGGTAAAGGGACCCCTGACCATTAGGTCCAGTTGTGGCCGACTCTGGGGTTGCGGCGCTCATCTCACTTTACTGGCCGAGGGAGCCGGCATACAGCTTCTGGGTCATGTGGCCAGCAGGACTAAGCCGCTTCTGGCGAACAAGAGCAGCGCACGGAAATGCCGTTTACCTTCCTGCCGGAGTGGTACCTATTTATCTACTTGCACTTTGAGGTGCTTTTGAGCTGCTAGGTTGGCAGGAGCCGGGACCGAGCAAGGGGAGCTCACCCCGTCGTGGGGATTCGAACTGCTGACCTTCTGATCAGCAAGTCCTAGGCTCTGTGGTTTAACCTACAGCGCCACCTGCGTCCCCAAGGTGTTGCCTCAGCCCAATATAACTGAAGGAGTGTCTCCACCCCCATCATTCTACCCAGACACTGAGGTCCAGCTCCAAGGACCTCCTGCAGTTCCCTTCCTGAGAGAAGCCAAGTTACAGGGAACCAGGCAGAGGGCCTTTTCAGTAGTGGCGCCTGCCCTGTGGAACGCCCTCCCACCAGATGTCAGGGAAATAAACAACTATATGACATTTAGAAAACATCTGAAGACAACCCTGTTTAGGGAAGCTTTTAATGACTGATGTTTTAATGTATTTTTAATCTTTTGTTGGAAGCCGCCCAGAGTGGCTGGGGAAACCCAGCCAGATGGGCGGGGAAGAAATAATAAATTGTTGTTGTTGTTTTGGTTGGTGTTGTTGTTATCCCGGCTTAAACCTGGACAGGTTCCTTGTGGAAGAGGAGCAGGGCTCCCGTCAAGCTAGCGGTGCAGCTAGAAAACTGCTGGCACATTTGCAAAGCTAAGCAGGGTCCAGTATGGTTTCAAAGCCTCCCCTTTCACTCCTCTTGTGCTCAAACCCGGCTTGCGGGTTTCCCGCTGGCATCTGTGAGAAGGGGCTTCTGGACTAGAGGACCCCCCTTTGGCCCGACCCACCTGCAGGCTTCTTCTCAGGTTCTTACGCTCCTCCTGGCAGCGTAGCCTCCTTTGCACTGGATGCTGAGCTTCTGCCCAGCTGAGCCTGGTTTCTGCCTGCTTCTCCGCCAAGCGCCCGGAGGCTGCAGATGTCGCTCTCCTGGCGCTCTGAATCAATTCTTCCTCATGCACAGCACATTTGCAGACCCAACCTGCTGCTCACTGTTTGGTAGATCCTTGAGTGCCTTTATTATTTCCTGCACTGGCACTTCTGATTCTGTGCCACAGCAACACTTTCAAACGGCAAACAGAGTCTTTATAAGATTTTTTTTCTTTTCTTAGAAGCCAGAGGCTGCATTTAAGTGGCGATACAAATTCAGGAAACAATCCCACAGGAGACATCCTTTCCCTGACACCCCAGCAGCAGCAAAGACAGGTGGGCTGCACCATTTTTATTTTTATTATTTTGTTTTTTGTAGCACAGGGAACCTGGATTTCTGTTTCCATTAGGCGGCAGCAGCAGCATTTGGGCTTCTGGGAAGTGCAATTTCCCAGGGATTCGGGTCCAGATCAATGATGATCCAGGAACCCTGGGAAGCTGCAGTTCCTATGGATCCTGGCACTGAGGGTATTGCTGTGAATATGCTTCAGGTGTCTTCAGAATGACGATGACACCCTGGGTGCACATGAGAAGGCACACAGCACCCTTCCTGCAGTGTAGCTCTTGGGTTTGGGGAGGAGCGGAGTCGGGGAAAGGAAAGAGAGGAGAGGAAGAGGCGACGGAACCGTTCCAACGCAATGCAGGTGCTGGATCCTGCCAGGGGCCTGTTTTCAGATGGGCTCTGCTCAGCTGCTGCATTTTCTCCCTGGTGTAAATGCTAATGGCGCTCTTGCTCTGGTTCCGTAATTTATGTATGAGGTTATTTTCTGTGCTGACTTGTAGCAATTATCCCATAAACTGCACTCAGCAGAACCAAATCATAATTATACATGCAGTTATTTGAGGGCACGTGCCAGAATATGATTATTCATCCGCAGCACAAAAGACATGGAGGAGAGGAAACAAAAACAGGCGGACCAAACAGGCAAAACAAGCGCCACACCAAGACGGAGACGTGGAAGACGAGGGCGGAAGAAGGAGGGAGGAGGGAGGGAAGCGGCACAGCGCATGCAGAATGTGTCCCCCAGTCTGGGCCTGTTCTCCTTGGATGCTGTGGTCATTGTTGTTTGCAGAGGATTTCAAAAAGCAAACAATCATAGGGAAATCCTCCTCTAATGTTTATTTAAAAGAGGGGCTTTGTTATTATTATTATTATTAGTGTTGACCTTTAAAGCCCTAAACGGCCTCGACCCAGTATACCTGAAGGAGCGTCTCCACCCCCATCATTCTGCCCGGACACTGAGGTCCAGCTCCGAGGGCCTTCTGGTGGTTCCCTCATTGCGAGAAGCAAAGCTACAGGGAACCAGGCAGAGGGCCTTCTCGGTAGTGGCGCCCGCCCTGTGGAACGCCCTCCCATCAGATGTCAAAGAGATAAACAACTACCTGACATTCAGAAGACATCTTAAGGCAGCCCTGTTCAGGGAAGTTTTTAATGTATGACATATTAGTGTATTTTGGGTATTTGTGGAAGCTGCCCAGAGTGGCTGGGGAAACCCAGCCACATGGGCGGGGTACAAATAATAAATTATTATTATTATTATTATTATTATTATTATTATTATTATTTCACATCTTGAAGCACAAAAGGGGCAGTTTCAGACAAAAACTCCCTGCAAAGGGAATGTCACGATCTAGGGGCAACTGGATCATTTTGGTTGCCCTTTTCTGAATCTTTTCAAACTCCCCAATATCCTCCCCACCTTCTCACTATATAGAAGGGTCTGGAAACTTCTGTTTCAGTGTATCTGAAGAAGTGTGCATGCACACGAAAGCTCATACCAAGAACTGACTTAGTTGGTCTTTAAGGTGCTACTGGAAGGAATTTGTTTTGTTTTTTCCCCAATATCCTGTTTGAGGTGAGGCATCCAGAACCGCACTGTGAGACGCAAGCTCCCTGAAGAGAGAATGTCACCATCTGGAGGCACTTAGCAGAAAACTCCAGCGTCTTCTGACCACCCGCCTGGTCTCCAACGGCAGCAGAACAAGTCCAGCGGCTTACCTGGGCAGGTGCATCTGGGACAAAGTGGCTCTCCAGGTCTGGGGCTTTCAAGCTCAAAGCAGGCCTCTTGACTTGCACTTGGAAACCACCTGAGATCTAAAGGGCAGGTCATATTTGCTCTTGGCGACGGGACTCGGTCCACGACTTTGCTGTTGCTGCTTCCCAAGCAACTGCTGTGCCCACATAGCTTTCGAAGGCAGCCCCTTGTTGAGCACGTTAGACTAATGTAATCTGGAAGTGACCCCGGCAGGCAGCCCAGTCACCAGGTCAGCAAATTCTAGGAAGGGACCCAGATGCACAACTAAAAAGCATTGCTGGAAGGAAACGGAGCCCAGCTATGCAAGAGCCAAACGAGGCCCATTAAATACTTTCCATGGAACTGAGGGCTGATTTCCAGGTGAGGTTTCTGGGCAGGAGGTGAGCTTGCTGAGCCATCTCTTTGGAGCACAGAAGCTCTGTCTGACTATAGATCTCTTTCTGACTCTTCACCTGAAAGCCCCATGGTGGCATACATAGAATCATAAATTTGTAGAGGTGGAAGGGACCCCAAGGGTTATTCATTCCCCTGCAATGCAGGAATCACAACTGAAGCATCTCTGGCAGATGACCAGCCAACCTCTGCTTCAAAATTGTGGGATATAATCCCCGGAGAGTGGCCAAACACAACACTCCTTGTTTTCCTAGAGTGGACATGCGGGAGAATGTTTGGTCCAGCCAGTCAAAAACTTCCTGTTTCTTCCTGGCTGGAGCATCCTTCCTTTGCATGTGACTAGAGGTGGGCGTGCCCTTACCTGTTCAGGTAACAAAAGGACAAGGCATGCTGCCACACGCTCTCTCTTTGACTTCCTGCATCGTTGGAGTAGCAGAAAAGGGCAACTAAGAAGATCAAGGGTCTGGAAATGAAGTCTTATGATGAGGAACAGTTGAAGGAGCTGGATACATTTAGCTTGGAAAAGAGGAGACTGGGAGGAGATATGAGAACCATCTTCAAGTATCTCAAGGGCTGTCCCATGGAAGATGAAGCAAGCTTGTTTTCTCCTTCTCTGAAGAGTAGGACTCAAACCAATGGCTTCAAGTTGCAAGAAAGGAGATTCCAACTGAACATTTGAAAAAAAAAAAACTTTCTGACAGTAAGAGCTGTTTGGCAGTGGAACAGATTCCCATGAGAGGTGGTAGACTCTCCATCCTTGGAGATTTTTTAAACACAAGATGGATGGCCATCTGTTATGGATGCTTGAGATTCCTGCATTCCATTGGGTTAGACTTGATGGCCCTTGGGGTCCCTTCCAACTCTACAATTCTATGATTCCATGATAAGTGCAAGAACAACTCTCCCCTTCTGTGGTTTCCAGCAACTGGTCTTCAGAAGCATCGCTACCTCTGAGAGTGGAGGCACAGCATGGTCATCCTGGCCAGTAGCCCCCAAGAGCCCTCTCCTCCTCCCTGAATCTGGCCAATCCTCTTTCAAAGCCTCCAAGCTGGTGGGCATTTCTGCCTCCTGGGGGAGCCCGTTCCACCGTGTGCTGGATCCTTCGGGATTCGAGGAATGCTTTTAGCTGGAGGACAGCCTTAGTACTTTATGAGCTTATAATATTTCACTAGCACCAAATAGCTTTGGAGAGTGCTATTTTGCGAGCAATCATTTCCAGGATGCAAACGGCACTTCTCCTTCAGAGCAAGAGTCAGTTGACAGGAACTTCTGCCTTCATTGTGCTGCCGATGCATCAGCCGGTGGCAGTGAGGAAGATCTGGTCTGGTCTATGTGTCTCGGCTCAGAGGGAAACCCCACAATGACCCTCAGCCCATGACCCTGTTTTATTGGATTTCAGAGGCTTAAAAAAACATCTCCATGTCCTTTGCTTGGTTTCCTTCTCTCACTGTCCCCTGGTCTAAGCAATCAAATCTCTCCCTGTACAGGTCCAAGGTGTAAGTTTTATGGTTCAAATAAATCTTGTACTGCGATATGTGCAACTCTCGTAGTATGTATTGTAAGAACCAGAAGAACTGCCCTCGTCAGAGCGAGGTGGCACCGTTTGGGGTGGTGTCTCCCCCTCTCAGGCCTTGGGACCTTCCTCACTGTCAGAAGAGATCAGAAACAGCAGAGGCTTCTTCTGGAAGCGAGAAGAACGCCGTCTCTGCAGATTTTTTTCCAGGTTGGTTGCCAGGATTGGGGGTGGGAGGAGGAAAACACTGGGGGGGGGGCGGGGCGAGGCTGATTTCTCACGCAAAAAATAAATGAGAAGAAAAGTACTAGTGCATTTCCCATCATGTCTCAGGTTCTACAAATTTTGGGACTTAAGCTTAAGGATCTGATAAATGCTGGAGAGGCAGATTAAATAAAGCAGATTACGCACACATCTTTTGGAATTGTTCTCAAATGGAAATGTTCCGGAAACACGTCCAGGCTAATATCTCTGATATGTTAGGATACCTTGGACCCCCTGGAACCTAAATTATTTCTGCTTGGTTATCTAAAAGATGTCATTCCTGAAATTGATCAAGAAATAGCTGCTGCTAAGAGTATAATAGCTAAAAAATTGGAAAACGCGTTATCTCCTACTATATCTGAATGGATTGAGAAAAGTCGGTCCGTAGTAATTATGATTTAGCTAACTTACTACAAAAGAATGCACTTACAGCAGCCTAGCAGGTTCATGGTGGGAAATGGGTATTTTTTTGTAATGTTTTGCAACAGCCCGTAGGCTGGCTTTGATACCTTTGTTAGAGCGGAGCTGAACTGGCAGCCCATCTGCTGCCAAGACAGGTTCAAGGTTTACAAATCCCTGAGCAACTTATGTCCAGGATACGTCAGGCATCCCCTGAACCTTTCTATCACAGGTTGGTCACTGAGGTCCTCTGCAAAAGCATCACTGGTCATTCCCTGAGCTGGCGAAGCTCATCTCACTACAACAAGGAACTGAGCCTTTAGTGGTTGTTTTTGTTTGTTTGTTTGTTTGTTTGTTTGTTTGTTTGTTTTCTATACTGCCCTTTACCCGAAGGTCTCAGGGAGGTTCACATAAAGGATCACATACATAAAATCAAAATATAAACAACAACCCAATAAAAAAAAAAACTTAAAAGAGCCAGCATTTTAAAAAAGAGTATAGGATGTAGATCAGGTCAGGCCTGGTTAAAAAGGAACCTTTTTGCCTGGCGCCTAAAGGTGTATAATGAAGGTGCCAGGTGAACTTCCCTGGGGAGAGCATTCCACAGATGGGGAGCCACTGCAGAGAAGGCCCATTCTCATGTTGCCACCCTCCAGACCTCTTGAGGGGGAGTCACACGAAGGAGAGCCTCAGAAGATGATCTCATGATCTGGGTATGTTCATATAGAGAGAGGCGGTCCTTGAGGTCTTGTGGTCCTGAGCCATTTAAGGCTAGTGTTGTCAGCCCTGTGGAACTCTCTGCCACTGGAGATTCAAGGGGCATCTTCTGTGTTAACTTTTAAATGTCTGCTGAAAACATTTGTATTCCACCAGGCCTATGCAGGCTGTTGGGAACACATCATTCCGCAATGGTCTACTGATATTTGTTTTTAATTATATATGCTTTCCTCTTTTAAAGATTTTGCTGTACAGTTTTATGTTTTGATATTATTGGAAGCTGCTGTGATATATATTTTTATCAGTAAATAAATAAATACTGTTATAAGTTTGGGGGACACTCCCCCCTAAACCCAGAAATAAATAAATGGTAGGATTTGATGATTTGGGATGAGAGATACCAGCTGTAGAGGAATTCCTGAACTAGCCTGTGCAAAACGACCTGGCCAAGCTAGGACCATTAAGAAACAATACAGGGCCATTGAGGGCCATTAGCCATGCAATAGAACTGCTTGCCCCTTGCCCAGAGGTGTGCACAGAGACAGGGGTTTGGAAGTTCACCAGGGTAACTGGGTGTGAGGTGTCAGAAAAAGAGAATCTTAAGAGCAAGGAGTGCTGGGAAGAAGGGAGAGAGAAAAGACCGGGATCCATCTTGACAGGTGGGCTGCAGGCTGGCTGCACTGCTATGGGAGACAAGCCCCTCTTGAAACCACCATGCTGGAAGATCTGGACTCCCCCCTTGCAGACTGAAGATGTCAGTAGGTGAATAGGTCATATTTCTTAGAGCTATGACAGTCTCCGCTGTGTCTCGATTCTCCAAAGGAGCCCTGGGATCCTGACACCGCTCAGCAGAGATTGGGGGAGGCACTTGTAACAACATATAAATAATTCTATTTAGAGGCTAGGGGACACTGGGGGGAGGAGTTCATGGAACCAGTTTGGGGACAACTGATCCAGATGAAGATACCTAATCACATGGAAGATGGTGCAAGCTTGTTTTCTCCTTCTCTGGAGGGTAGGACTCGGACCTGTGGCTTCAAGTCACAAGAAAGGAGATTCTGACTAAACAGATGGAAAAACTTTCTGACAGTAAGAGCTGTTCAACAGTGGAACGGTCTCCCTCCAGAGGTGGTAGACTCTCCTTCCTTGGCAGTTTTAAAGCAGAAGTTGAATGGCCACCTATCATGAGATTTCTGCCTTGCAGGGGGGTGGACTAGATGATCCTCAGGGTCCCTCCCAACTCTACCATTCTATGATTGCATGATTCCGCGATTCCTGGATTTCTCCAGTGGCCCGTTGGGAGTCTGTGTGACCCATTGCCCAGCCTTTCCTGCCCCCCTGAAGTAATCTAGCTGACCTGATTAGCAGGGGAGGCTCCCGGAGCTGCCTTGGGGTGGGAGGCTGCTGGGCCGAGGCCGCGGCGGAGATTAATGCGAAGCCTCACCAGAAATGACACCGTCTCTCCTTGGAACATGAAGATATTTGTATGTTAATGAAGAGCGAGAGCATGAAGAGCCCCGTCAAGATGGGAGGCCGATAATAAAGAGAAACGTCTCTCCCTGGCTCCAGCTGCCCACATGGAGACCCGGCGCTCCTCTGCAGTAATGCGCCTCTCGCAAACATCATTCTGACAGGCAGGCAAGGGAAAGATCATTTGTCTTTAAAATGGAGGGGGGAGGAAGGCAACCAGGATGTGGAAGGAGCTGTCCCTGGTACTGATGTAAGAAAGGGAGAAGGAGAGGGGGTGTGGCCACAGAGACAAAGGGGCCCAGGAGGTGGGGCTTAGGAGATAATGAAGAATTGAAAAGTTGGAAGAGACCTCAAGGGTCATCTAGTCCAACCCCCTGCAATGCAGGAATCTCAGCCGAAGAGTCTCTGGCAGATGGCCAACCAACCTCTGCTTGAAAACCTCCAAGGAAGGAGAGTCCACCACCTTCCATCCCATGGTTGCACAGCTCTGACTGTCATAAAGTTTTTCCTGATGAAGTCAGAATCTCCCTTCTTGTAACTTGAATCTATTGGTTTGGGTCCTATGCGCCAGAGCTCCATCTTCCATAGAACCCTGGAACTGTAGAGCTGGAAGGGACCCTAAGGCTCATCTAGTCCAACATCCCATAAGGCCAGTTACAGATAGGTAGCCGTGTTGGTCTGCCATAGTCAAAACAAAAAAATTCCTTCCAGTAGCACCTTAAAGACCAACTAAGTCAGTTCTTGGTATGAGCTTTCGTGTGCATGCACACTTCTTCAGATACACTGAAACAGAAGTTTCCAGACCTTTCTATATAGTGAGAAGGTGGGGAGGGGTATTACTCAGAAGGGTGGTAGGAATGGGTGATTGGCAGATAGCTGTGATGAGCCTGTTGACGACTCTTAACGACTGCAATAGGTCTTACAGGAGGAAGCAAGGGGTGAAAAGGTGAAAAATGGCTTTGTCATGTATAATGAGATAAGAATCCTAGGTCTTTGTTCAGGCCAGGTTTTTCCATTGTTTTAAGTTTGGTGATAAGTTGTAATTCATCCCATAAGGCGACAGCCCTTGAGATATTTGAAGATGGTGATCATAGCTCTTCTCAGTCTCCTCCTGCCCAGGTTAAACATCCCCACTTCTATGAGGCTATGAAAGGACAGGAGTCCAGCTACATCTGTTAGGAAGTTCATTTGAGGGGGAGAGTACTAAAAGAGAGGTAATTGGTGGGGGGGAGCATGAAGAGGATGTCCAAGTGGTTGATTTCCTTCACCTTCTTGGCTTGTGGTTCCACAAAAGGTAATTTCTCCCTGACCAAACTCATGCTTTTTGTCTCTAAACCAACAACAAGACAATTTCGCTCGCTCTCTTTAATCAAAGGCAGTCTGAACATCCAAGTGAGCCTCTGCAGCACCTTGTCAGCTTGAACCATATTTGCTTGTGCCTCATCATAACTGATGGATGTCAAACTAGCAGCAGGAAGAACTTGGTTTGGGGGGGCTTCCTGCTTCCCGACAGTGGGGAAATTGAATCCAGCAGTCCTGTAGCAACTGTGGGTGAGTGAAACAGACCAGAGGTGCAATTGGGGGGGGGGGGTGACTGCTATTCTAAAGCAGCAATGCTGCAGCAAGCAAAGGCTCTAGCAGCTCAGTCAGCTGCTTGTTGCTGCAAAGCCAGACAGGATGTATGTGACTGTTGCCATGGATACAAAGGGGCAGTCCATTCTGTACTGAGCACCGGATGTTAGCTCAGTGTGTGTGTCATATGACCTGTACAGGATGTACATGGGTGGAGTTTGGAGTTTCTCTCTGTTTGTTGAAGAGAGCAGACATCTTTGACTGTATGACTGCTAAAGACAGGAATAAAAGCATGTAGTTAAATTTCTGTCTGAGTCTGATTCCCCTCCCTGGGGATATGCAGGGAGGAGGAGAAGGAGGAGAAGCAGTTGGTGTGTTTTTCTCACAGCCTGAGGAAAATCGCCGGAACGGACCTCGTGTGTTTTTCCTGCCGGGGGTTGCCGGAGGGAGGTCAAAGGAATTCAGCCGGTGCCTGGATAGATAGGCACATACCTCTGACCGAGCCTGAATTCTAACAGTGACATGCCTGTGTATTGGAAAGGCCAGAGATCTCCTTCATGCCACAAAATCCTTGCAGAGACCAGCAGAAATCCTAGCTTGGCTGCACCCACCAGAATTACAGCAGGAACCTCAGGTTCATCCACTGGCCTGAGTCAGATCAGGGTCTTCTCTATCCAAAGGAGGTTAGCAAAGTTTATGGTGGCCTCCCCAAGTCCCAGACACATCTCAGAGCTGTGGCTGCTTCAGAGGTGGGCTGTTGCAGCCCCAGCCCTGAGGAAGCTCCTGCTGGCCTCCCAGTATAACATCATGGACCGGAGCAAGATCTGTGGCTTTTCTTCCCGACATTTGGGAAGCCGGCCTCCTCTCCCTTTCAAAGCTCCAGCTCAGCTGGTCAATGCAACCTGGCCATGATTTTGCAGAGCTGACATTTCACTGCCAGTGGCTCCTTCTAAAGGTCAGGCGCTTGCTCTCCTGGTCACACCTGAGAGGGAGACAAAGGAGGTCCGCCGCAGCTCTCAGAAGGCCAGCTGGGTTGCCTGGCCCTGCTTCAAAAACTCCGGCACAGTTTGGATGGAACGAGAGGCTGAGCAGCTGAACAGATTGTTAATGGCACACCGATGATGAGAGCAGGCGCTTGGAAGCAGCCCCAGCCCCAAATGAGCTCATTGGCCTATTGCGGATGAGTTCAGGCCCTCCATCGTGCAGTGCGAAGCCGTGTCCCTGGTTGTGGCCAAGAGGAAGGTGCAACTTCTCCCTGCTTCTCTCACACACCAATCAACCATTGTCCTTCGGTGTCTGGGATCAGGGATGCAGAGAGCACTGCACTGCCTTGCGCATGAATATGGATGATGAGGCACAATGGAAGGGTTCAGAAAAGGGCAGCCCAAGTGATGGGGTGGGGGTGAGGAAAGGGCTTTTTTGCTTGGAAAAAAAGGTGAATGAGAGGCAACAGGGGAGGAGGGGATAAAATGATGCCTGGCAGGAGGAAAGTGGATAGAAAAAGGGTTTTCTCCCTTTAGAAACCACTGTATTTTAATATTTTGTTGGAAGCTGTCCAGAGCAGTTGGGGAAACCCAGCGAGATGGGCAGGGTATGTATGTATGTATGTATAAATAAATAATAATTATTATTTTTATTATTATTATATTAGAACATTCCGACATCCAGCAAAGCTGAATGTTGGAAGATTTGGGACCCATAAAATGATGAATTTTACACAGCACATAGTTCAGCTGCGGAACTCTTGTCCACAGGAGGCAAAGATGGCCAACTCCCTTGAATGGCTTTAGAAAGAAGATTGGACACATTCCTGGAGGAGGAGAGAGCTGTCCATGTCTCCTAGCTAGGATGGCTCTGCTCTGCTTCCATAGATGGAAGCAGCAATGCTTCTAAAAACCAGTTGCTGGAAGCCCCAGGAGGGGAGAGACTCTTGCGCATGAATCATGCTTGTAGGTTTTCCATAATGGGCATTTGTTCAGCCACTGTGAGAACAGGATGTTGGACTAGATTTGTAATATTTTCTTTTTATTTGCAATTAGTGTACAGTAGTACCTTGGGTTAAGTATTTAATTCGTTCCGGAGGTCTGTTCTTAACCTGAAACTGTTCTTAACCTGAAGCACCACTTTAGCTAATGGGGCCTCCTGCTGCTGCTGCCGCA
Source organism: Podarcis erhardii (assembly GCF_964252035.2). Taxonomy (NCBI): domain Eukaryota; kingdom Metazoa; phylum Chordata; class Lepidosauria; order Squamata; family Lacertidae; genus Podarcis; species Podarcis erhardii. The sequence continues at coordinate 733,055 of NC_138497.1, read as the reverse complement.
CAATTTCTGTTCTCATCCTGAAGCAAAGTTCTTAACCCGAGGTACTATTTCTGGGTTAGCGGAGTCTGTAACCTGAAACGTATGTAACCTGAAGTGTCTGTAACCTGAGGTACCACTGAATATCGTTTAAGAAATGATGATGATGATTTGCAGGATGCTTCAGACACCCCCTTTAATTGCACCCTATTCTGTCGTGTCCTCAGCAAGCGAGACAAGCACCTACTTTTAAAATCTGGTGGGGCGGGGCTGGCACTTTCGTCTAGGCAACATCTTCATGCCATTTCTGTCAATGACATTTTGAGATTGATGTGGTATCTGGGAAGCTGCACACAGAGGAAGGGGGGAGGGGCGGAGACATTTGCTAAATCCAGCTGATAGCTAACTTTGTAGGGAAGAGAATGCCAAGGCACTCGCTTCTCACAGCCCTCTCAGAACTGCGCCGGCTGTGTGTGGAAGAAGATGCAGATAAAATCCTCCAAGTCATAATGCCAAAGATGATGAGCGCTTCACACTTAAAGATGTCGCTGGCTGGAAAAGTCGTGTGTGGAAAGTCTCCCCATGATAAAGATGGAATCCATGTCAGTGAATCACCCTGTGTCTGTGGAGGGTCTGCTACAGCCTTCCAAAATTTCTTACAATCTCTCGTTAGGATCGTTGAAAGTAGCGTATCCCAACATGCCTGGTTATATCTTGTCCGACTGAGCTGTATTCTGTATTGACTTGTTTTGGATGTTTGCATGTGATGCCAATAAAAGGGATGATGATGATGATGATGATGATGATGATGATGATGATGATGATGATAGTGATGCTCTTCCTTCATGGTCAGAGGCAGCAAGGCTTCCAAACACCTGTGCTTGGATCCTGCTTGCTGGTTTCCCACAAGCATCTGGCAAGAACTGGATGCTGGACCAGGTGGGACATTGGCCTGATCCAGCAAACTCTTATTATGTTCCTAAGGCTCTGTGGGTTTCAGACATCCTCCCCAGCCCCCACTTGCAAAATGCATCTGCCCCATTTCGGGGATGAGACTGGCGTTGTTCTGCCTCTGGAGACAATGGAGGAGTGTGTCTTTCAGGGATGAGATGGCCGTTGGCACCTCCAGGTTTTGCAAAGAAGGCACACTCAGCCCCCACTTTGGCAGGAGGCCTCTTCACATGTTATGCTGAACAGTCTTTACACATCAACAAGCTGTACACTCACTGAACACAGTGCAATTGCCTCTTACGTGGGGATTTGGTTCCCAGGGCCCCACATGTGCGCAGAGCTGTCCTGAACCTAGAGGGTGGGGGGCAGAGAGACAGAATCCTCTCTGCTCCAGGACGCAGCCTGTGGTGTGGGCATTGCCCAGCAAACAAGGGAGCCCTTTCCATTTCAAGCATTCTGCCACCACTCCCGTATGGCTGGAATCACAGAAGTTAAATGTGTCCAAAATGCAATCATACTGTACTGCATTGCAGGGGGTTGGACCAGATAACCCCTTGGGAACATTCCAGCTCTACAATTCTATGATTATATATGAACCATCCGTGATAGATAGGTCTGGAAAAGCTGTTCAAATAGAACCTATCAGGGCTTTGCTTTACCAAACAAACACAGTGAAGAGAATTTCAGAGGCCAAGGTGGCAGCAGCCACAACAACAGGGCTCTCTTTTTCCAAACAGGCTGAAAAGCTGCAGTGGAGTTGGACCAGGTCAGAACTGGCTTGGAGCTGAGAGCAGAAAGCCAGACTCTTGAGATGTGGTTCCTCCCGTGTGGCAAACCAGGATTAGTCTCCAGGGACTTGGCTAGGAGGAGGAGCTGCACCAAAAAATTGCTTCCTTTTGCAGGTATTGTGCCAGGGTTCCAGTTCTGAAAGCAACCCCCTCCCTAGATGAGGAATGACCAGAAGACCTTCTGTTTCCACAGCCCCCTGCCCAGAGCCCCCTTGGCAAGGCTGCCTGGTTGCTTCAGGCTGAGCTGATGGTCACCATCTGCTCAACAGGAAGGGCCACCTGAACTTTTATTCTCTAGGACTCAGATTCCAACTAAATATGAGGAATACCTTTCTAGTTGCAAGAGCTGTTTGGCAGTAGAATGGAAGGTGGTGGACTCTCCTCCATTGAGGGTTTTTCAGCAGAGGCTGTCTGGCCATCTGCCAGGGATGAGTGAGCTGAGATTCCCCCTATGGGGGCCTTGTAGACCTTTCCAACTTGACCTTTCTGTGATTCCTTGACCCTTTTGCTACCAGAGTTTCCACCTGTCACATTCTTGCCTTTCCGCACTCAGCCTAACCTACCTTGCAGGGTCCTTGTGGGGAATAATGAGGAAGAGGGAAACCACGTAGGAAGAGGGCAAATGTTGTCCCTATTTTCAAAAAGGGGAAAAGAGAGGACCCAAATAATTACTGCCCAGTCAGTCTGACATCAATACCAGGGAAGATTCTGGAGCAGAATAAGGATTTGCTGAATTAAGAATCTGAATTGGAATACAAAAAGGGGGAGGTGAGAGGAGGTCCGGGATACAAGGTAATGAAAATAAGAAATGGGAACTATATTTGTTTTGTTTTGTTTGTTTTAATAGTGTATTTTTGCTTTTTTGTCTGTTGTTTTGTCTTTTTGTATTAAATTGAAAAATTTTAATAAATATCTTTAAAAAAAAAAAAGATTCTGGAGCAGATCATTAAGCAAACAGTCTGTGAGCACCTAGAAAGGAATGCTGTGATCACCAATAGTCAGCATGGATTTCTGAAAAATAAGTCATGTCAGACTAACCTGATCTGGTTTTGTGACAGAATTACAAGCCTGGTAGATGAAGGGAACGCAGTGGATGTAGCCTACCTTGATTTCAGCAAGGCATTTGACAAGGTGCCCCATGATATTCTTGTAAAGAAGCTGGTAAAATGCGGACTTGACTATGCTACCACTCAGTGGATTTGTAACTGGCTGACTGACCGAACCCAAAGGGTGCTCATCAATGGTTCCTCTTCATCCTGGAGAAGAGTGACTAGTGGAGTGCCACAGGGTTCTGTCTTGGGCCCGGTCTTATTCAACATCTTTATCAACGACTTGGATGATGGACTCAAGGGCATCCTGATCAAATTTGCAGATGACACCAAACTGGGAGGGGTGGCTAACACCCCAGAGGACAGGATCACACTTCAAAACGACCTTGACAGATTAGAGAACTGGGCCAAAACAAACAAGATGAATTTTAATAGGGAGAAATGTAAAGTATTGCACTTGGGCAAAAAAAATGAGAGGCACAAATACAAGATGGGTGACACCTGGCTTGAGAGCAGTACATGTGAAAAGGATCTAGGAGTCTTGGTTGACCACAAACTTGACATGAGCCAACAGTGTGACGCGGCAGCTAAAAAAGCCAATGCAATTCTGGGCTGCATCAATAGGAGTATAGCATCTAGATCAAGGGAAGTAATAGTGCCACTGTATTCTGCTCTGGTCAGACCTCACCTGGAGTACTGTGTCCAGTTCTGGGCACCACAGTTCAAGAAGGACACTGACAAACTGGAACGTGTCCAGAGGAGGGCAACCAAAATGGTCAAAGGCCTGGAAACGATGCCTTATGAAGAACGGCTAAGGGAGCTGGGCATATTTAGCCTGGAGAAGAGGAGGTTAAGGGGTGATATGATAGCCATGTTCAAATATATGTCACATAGAGGATGGAGAAAGGTTGTTTTCTGCTGCTCCAGAGAAGCGGACACGGAGCAATGGTTCCAAACTACAAGAAAGAAGATTCCACCTAAACATTAGGAGGAACTTCCTGACAGTGAGAGCTGTTTGACAGTGGAATTTGCTGCCCAGGAGTGTGGTGGAGTCTCCTTCTTTGGAGGTCTTTAAGCAGAGGCTTGACAACCATATGTCAGGAGTGCTCTGATGGTGTTTCCTGCTTGGCAGGGGGTTGGACTCGATGGCCCTTGGGGTCTCTTCCAACTCTATGATTCTATGATTCTAGGCCACCTTGAGCTCCTTGCAGAAAAAGGTGGGATATAAATGCAACAGACACACAAATCATAGAATCATAGAATCATAGAATCATAGAATCATAGAATCATAGAATCATAGAATCATAGAATCATAGAGTTGGAAGAGACCACAAGGGCCATCGAGTCCAACCCCCTGCCAAGCAGGAAACACCACCAGAGCACTCCTGACATATGGTTGTCAAGCCTCTGCTTAAAGACCTCCAAAGAAGGAGACTCCACCACACTCCTTGGCAGCAAATTCCACTGTCGAACAGCTCTCACTGTCAGGAAGTTCTTCCTAATGTTTAGGTGGAATCTTCTTTCTTGTAGTTTGGATCCATTGCTCCGTGTCCGCTTCTCTGGAGCAGCAGAAAACAACCTTTCTCCCTCCTCTATGTGACATCCTTTTATATATTTGAACATGGCTATCATATCACCCCTTAACCTCCTCTTCTCCAGGCTAAACATGCCCAGCTCCCTTAGCCGTTCCTCATAAGGCATCGTTTCCAGGCCTTTGACCATTTTGGTTGCCCTCCTCTGGACACGTTCCAGTTTGTCAGTGTCCTTCTTGAACTGTGGTGCCCAGAACTGGACACAGTACTCCAGGTGAGGTCTGACCAGAGCAGAATACAGTGGCACTATTACTTCCCTTGATCTAGATGCTATACTCCTATTGATGCAGCCCAGAATTGCATTGGCTTTTTTAGCTGCCGCGTCACACTGTTGGCTCATGTCAAGTTTGTGGTCAACCAAGACTCCTAGATCCTTTTCACATGTACTGCTCTCAAGCCAGGTGTCACCCATCTTGTATTTGTGCCTCTCATTTTTTTTGCCCAAGTGCAATACTTTACATTTCTCCCTATTAAAATTCATCTTGTTTGTTTTGGCCCAGTTCTCTAATCTGTCAAGGTCGTTTTGAAGTGTGATCCTGTCCTCTGGGGTGTTAGCCACCCCTCCCAGTTTGGTGTCATCTGCAAATTTGATCAGGATGCCCTTGAGTTCATCATCCAAGTCATTGATAAAGATGTTGAATAAGACCGGGCCCAAGGCAGAACCCTGTGGCACCCCACTAGTCACTTTTCTCCAGGATGAAGAGGAACCATTGATGAGCACCCTTTGGGTTCGGTCAGTCAGCCAGTTACAAATCCACTGAGTGGTAGCATAGTCAAGACCGCATTTTACCAGCTTCTTTACAAGAATATCATGGGGCACCTTGTCAAATGCCTTGCTGAAATCAAGGTAGGCTACATCCACTGCGTTCCCTTCATCTACCAGGCTTGTAATTCTGTCAAAAAACGAGATCAGGTTAGTCTGACATGACTTATTTTTCAGAAATCCATGCTGACTATTGGTGATCACAGCATTCCTTTCTAGGTGCTCACAGACTGTTTGCTTAATGATCTGCTCCAGAATCTTCCCTGGTATTGATGTCAGACTGACTGGGCGGTAATTATTTGGGCCCTCTCTTTTCCCCTTTTTGAAAATAGGGACAACATTTGCCCTCCTCCAGTCTGCCGGGACTTCGCCTGTTCTCCAGGAATTCTCAAAGATGACTGCCAGTGGTTCTGAGATCACATCTGCCAGTTCTTTTAATACTCTTGGATGCAGTTCATCTGGCCCTGGAGACTTGAATACATCTAAACTAGCCAAGTATTCTTGTACTATCTCCTTAGTTATTCTGGGCTGTGTTTCCTCTGCTGAATCATTTGCTCCAAATTCTTCAGGTCGGGCATTGTTTTCTTTATCGGAGAAGACTGAGGCAAAGAAGGCATTGAGGAGTTCAGCCCTTTCTGTATCCCCTGTTTGCATTTCACCATCTTCTCCTCTGTCACTCCTCTGAGCGACAAGCAAGACTTCATGCAAGCAGGTGGCGTAAGAAAAACCCTGGGGCCTAATTTGATCCATAGAGCACTTGTGATCTGGTAGGCGGGGCTTGTGTGTTCTGCTCCGGGATCAGCCCCTCTGTTATGTACTAACCTTGGATCCTAGAACAATAGGCAAGTATGATCCTAGAATGCAACAACTGATTTGCTTGCAGGAAAAGACCAACCAGGCTTCTAGGAGGGAAGCAGAATCAGCCAATCAGACGGGACTCATTGTGTAAATAATGTATATAAAAGCCTGGGTTTTTTTTGGGGGGGGCAATTAAGTCACTGTTTTACAAGCTGCAATAAAGAGCATGAAATCACTACAGGACTCCGAGTATATTTCACCCTCCCTTCAGGGTCTCTTCCATGAAAAAATGTCCCTTAAGAGAGACCAACAGCTTCCTCTTGCTTCTCGCCTCAGACTCGCCTCATGTTGTTATCTTTAGTTTCTCTCATTCTGCTATTTTGCTACAGTATTCTGAAAGCTTGGTTTACATTTACGTGAGCCACTTATTTTTCTCAAAGGAAAAGAAACTCTGCTGAAGAAAGGTGTGGAATATCCTAAACTTAGGGGGGCGAGAGGGTGTTCCCACTTTGCCAGGAAAGTTGATTTTGTTAATCCTCTCCCCACCTCCACAACAGGTAGGCTATGACAGTCCTACAAACAACATTCATGGTGTGAGTTTGTGTGTTTGTGTTGGGGGGGTCTGAGCATCCTTTGCCCGGCTGGCTGCACAGCGACTTTTGGAAGCAGTCAGCTGGAAATGGGTCTGGCCCAGATGCTTCTCAGCTGCTTCCGCTGTCCTCCCCCCAGGGTCTCAGGACCCCCCACCCAGGCTTTGGGTTCCAAGGCCGTTGTGCTCAGAACAGCAGAGCGCCTGAGGCCAGCCAGCTGAAGCACGAGCCAGAAATACTTCCCAAACACGTGCAGGAATTAAGGGCTGCATCACTCGCTGTGCATCCAAGCTGCACTCCCAGCGTTCACACGCAGCGTGTTTGAAGCAGTTGCACGAGTCTTTTCCATCACTAGTGCAAGGCTGGCACCCAGGAACAATCTGCTACAGAAAAAGTTGCAAAGTATGTTGCCAGTGGCTTTCAGCTGAAACCAACAGGCCGCCTAGCCAGGACCCGAAGGGCAGGGACAAGAACCCAGATCCCAACTCTGACCCCTTCCATGTCCAGCCTGGCAGCAGGATTACTAGACCTAAGAATGTCCTCCATGACCCCAGGCGTTGAGTGGGCTTCTCGTTTGCCAGTGTGATCTATGCCGCTCTCTTCCCACAATGGCCTTCTTGAGGGGTCGTGATGAACCCTACTCTATTTTACAAGCTCAATTACAAGCTACATCAGGAGAGATTGCATGTCTCTAATCTCTGGTCACCTGTTCAGAGACTCCAGTTGTCCTCTGACATTGCAATGACTGAGCAGTCGCTGAATGCATTTAACAGGACCAGAGTTAACTGGTGGAGCTCTGCTTCCCGGACGCAAGATCCCAGACATCTCAAGTTAAAAGGATCTCAGGAAGCAAAGTGGGGAGCCCTTTGGAGGGGTATGAGGAGTCCATCAGGGAGACCGGCTTTGGGGTCTCAAATCTCCATTGCGCCCTTTGCAACACCAAAATTATGCACCTCTCGTCTCTTGCTCTCCTTTCTGGAGCATAGTTCCTGCACCCCAAAGAATCTACCCCTAGTTCGTTTGCACTCCCCTAAATCCCCCTCTGATAGCTAGCCAGGCTTCCCATGGGAGCCCCTAGAGAAGTCTGCACACATTAGTAGCCTGTGGTCAGTGATCCAAACGCATTTGGCATCATTCATCCAATTCAGCATCTGAGAAACAACCACAAATAGCATTTTCAAGCATCTGCTAATGTGAGCCGAAAACTAAATTGAGTCTGTGGACCTTGTGCCCACCCACGCACTGCCAGCTGGTCCCTGGCACAGAGCTGGTGTAGTGTTTGGGGGCCGTGCCCATGTGGCTCCTACATGCCCCAGAGCTGCCTTGAGTTGCCTCCTTGGCAAACTTGGAGGTGATTTCAGGTGACAGTGCATGAAAAGCTGTGATGGAGCATGTGGCAAGAGACAGGAGGGCTAATTGTTTTCCAACTATAATTACCTGAGAAGATGCTGTTTTATTGGACTGGATAATCACAGCTAAGAAGACCGATAAAAGGCAAATATCAGAGACCAGCTTGTGTTCGTCTTTAATTAAAGAGGCAACCCACGGCAAAGTTCCTTCTCCTCTTTCACAGACAGGTTCTTACATGAAACAGAAAAAGGATGGCCCTCTGAATCTCAGAAATATTCTTCCTACAAAGCACGAGGCTCCTCGGGAGACAGATTAGGAAGGTATTGGCCTATGCCACGGGTGGGAAAACTAAGGCCCGGGGGCTGGATCCGGCCCAATTGCCTTCTAAATCCGGCCCGTGGATGGTCCAGGAATCAGTGTGCTTTTTAATGAGTAGAATGTGTCCTTTTATTGAAAATGCATCTCTGGGTTATTTGTTGGGCATAGGAATTCGTTCATTTTCTTTCTTTCTTTCTTCAAAATATAGTCTGCCCCCTCCACAAAGTCTGAGGAACAGTGGACCGGCCCCCTGCTGAAAAAGTTTGCTGACCCCTGGCCTATGCTGTCCTAATGGTTGTGAAATTCATAGAATCATAGAACTGTGAAGTTCGAAGGGACTCCAAGAGTCATCCAGTCCAACACCCTGCAATGCTAAAACATCCCTGACAGGTGACCCCCCAACCTTTGTTGAAAAACCTCAAATGGAGAAGACTGTCTTAAGCATATGCTTAAGGGCTGCTCAGGGCTGTCTTAAGCATATGCGGCGCTGGGGTTGCCCAGTCCCAGGCACACAAGAGAGTGGAGCCGGCTAGCCACCTCAGCGTCTCGCTGGCTCGGTCGCCCCTGAACGCACGGCGCAGAGCCACCCACAGCAGAAGAGCCCACTGTGGCACTCTTCCCCGGACTCACTCTTGGGCCCTGGACTCTTGGCCTGGTGCCCAGGTGTCCCGCAACCATAGCGCCTATGGGTAAGACAGCCCTACCCTATTCATGTAAGCAAGGGGTCAGCAACCTTACTGCACCTCAGTTTGGTGTCTCCAGCGCCGATTGTGCGGCGGGCCGGAGGGCGGGGAAAAGCGTGCCCATATGTGTGCACACACGCTATTTCCGGTGCACTTCCAGGTCGGAGGAGCACCGAAAATAGCTTGTGCGCATGTGCACGGGCTTCCTCCGACCCACTTGCGCATGCGCAAATAACGCTTGCGCATGCGCCCAAGCTATTTCCAACCCAGAAGTGGGCAGCTGCGCTGCGCAGCGCAGCGCCGGTATGAGCGGGCAGTGGTGGCAGAAGAAGAAGAAGAAGAAGAAGAAGAAGAAGAAGAAGAAGAAGAAGAGAAGAGTTTGGATTTGATATCCCGCTTTATCACTACCCAAAGGAGTCTCAAAGCGGCTCACATTCTCCTTTCCCCTCATCCCCCACAACAAACACTCTGTGAGGTCAAAACAAAATAAAAAAATTCCTTCCAGTAGCACCTTAAAGACCAACTGAGTTAGTTCTAGGTATGAGCTTTCGTGTGCATGCACACTTCTTCAGATACTCTGTGAGGTGAGTGGGCTGAGAGACTTTGGAGACGTGTAACTGGCCCAAGGTCACCCAGCAGCTGCATGTGGAGGAGCGGAGACGCGAACCCGGTTCCCCAGATTATGAGTCCACCGCTCTTAACAACTACACCACAATGGCAGACGGCAGGGGTCGCTGCGTGCTGGATAAACGAGTCCCTCGGGCCTTAGTTTGGGGACCCCTGATGTAAGCCTTGGGTGATGCCTTAAAAGAGCTCTTAGGAAAGGGCCTTAAGTAAAGGGACCCCTGACCATTAGGTCCAGTTGTGACCGACTCTAGGGTTGCGGCACTCATCTCGCTTTATTGGCTGAGGGAGCCAATGTACAGCTTCCAGGTCATGTGGCCAGCATGACTAAGCCTCTTCTGGCGAACCAGAGCAGCACACAGAAACGCCGTTTACCTTCCCGCCGGAGCGGTACCTATTTATCTACTTGCACTTTGACGTGCTTTTGAACTGCTAGGTTGGCAGGAGCAGGGACCGAACAACGGGAGCTCACCCCGTCACGGGAATTCAAACCGCCAACCTTCTTATTGGCAAGTCCTAGCCTCTGTGGTTTAACCCACAGCGCCACCTGCGTCCCGGGGAAAGGGCCTTAGCCAGGGACAATTCTTTAGCTGCGTTGCTAAAGGGGGTTGGACTAGAGGACCCCTTTGGGTCCCTTCCAACTCCACATCCTACGATGCAGTTGCAATTACCCCTTGAAACCGAGGTCTTGCCATGGGGGGGGGGGGCTTGCATGGGGCTCCTTTGCAGGGCACATGCCTCCCCCCTTCCGCCTTTCCTCCTCACGCCTCACACTCCTATCAGCCGCACCACCGTGAGGAATAACGGCCTCCCCCCCCCCCCACAAGTGTTTTATATTCATGAGAGGAGCTGGTTGCTAATATCATATCATTGCTTGCCTGTGCCGAGAGATTACCAAGGCAACCCAGCCCTTGGCATGCAGCACCATGGCCTGAACCATCCCGATGCTCCCAAACCCTGACAAATCTGTTGTCAGACAAATGCACAACCTGTTGGAGACAGTTTTCATTATCTTGTGTCCCCCCACCCCTCCCCCCACGGCGCCTGTAATGAGCTGACCATCCTTGCCCGCACTGAGGGTGCGAGGGTCGTAATTGTCACCACGAACCATGTTTTTAAAAAAGGCAAAGCTCTGGAATGAAAAGCCCAGCTGCTGATATCAGCGCCACGCAATGCAAGGGAGAATCCTTCGCAATCAGGGCGATGGCCTGGTGTCAAATGAAGTCCCAACTTGGACTCCCAGAAAGATCTGATATTTTGACGGAAGCCTCCTAGAGTGGCTGGGGCAACCCCAGTTATATGGGTGGCATATAACTAATAAATTTATTATTATTATTATTATTATTATTATTATTATTATTATTTCAAATAATCAAGAGATGCTTGTGTTTTTAAGCAGACTGGAAAACACACCGGTTGGTTGGTTTTTAAGAATTGTATTGCTTTTCCACATCTAATAAGCATAATTTGCAATACAATGAAGCAACAACAATAGCAGCTGGTCTGTCATTTATTGGAAAAAGCAGCTTAAAGTTGGAAGCACTGCTTCGTGCAAGTTTATGATGTGTATTCAAGTCTCTAGTCCACTGGGTCTCTCCAGGCGTTCTTGTGGGTCTGGGGAGGTTTAGCTGTTCAGTCGTCACATCTCTCATGAGAGATGAATGGCAATGCAGAAGGAGAAGCAACTCATTTCCCCTTCAACCTCCTTGAATTGGCGGGTCCGTTTCTCAGCCAGAGCAACAGAGGCTGCCGGAGTCGATTGGCAGCCCTTTGACAGGAAGCCGACATGTAGCAATTTCCGGACGAGCAGCTCCTAGCAAAAATATCAGCACCTCCCACCTAAGGCACATCTTCCAGTATTTCCTGTTGGAGGTTTTGTGCAATTCAAAAGCTTGCGCATTCCTGTGTCAAAAGTGGAAGCTGATTTGATAAACTTTATTACTTTTTTAAAGAGTTTGGCAGCATTAAAGCACTCCTTTTTTTTTTATCCTGCTGTTCAGCTTGCCCTGCCTTGGAAAGTTTTAGGCAGGGAATAGATGATAGATAGATAGATAGATAGATAGATAGATAGATAGATAGATAGATAGATAGATATAGATATAGATGATAAGATAGATGATGGAGATAGATAGATAGATAGATAGAGAGAGAGAGAGAGAGAGAGAGAGAGATGATAGATAGATAGATAGATGATAGATAGATTAGATAGATAGATAGATAGATAGATAGATAGATAGATAGATAGATATAGATAGATATAGATAGATAGATGATAGATAGATAGATTAGATAGATAGATAGATAGATAGATAGATAGATAGATAGATAGATAGATAGATAGAGATAGATGATAGATAGACAGATAGATAGACAGATAGAGATATAGATATAGACAGGCAGACAGATAGATAAATAGATGATAGATAGATGATAGATATTTGATAGCTAGATATAGATGAGAGAGAGAGAGAGAGAGATGATAGATAGATAGTTGATAGATAGATAGATGATAGATATAGATAGATAGATAGATAGATGATAGAGAGAGAGAGAGAGAGAGAGAGAGAGAGAGAGAGAGAGAGAGATATAGATGATAAGATAGATGATGGAGATAGATAGATAGATAGAGAGAGAGAGAGAGAGAGAGAGAGATGATAGATAGATAGATAGATAGATAGATAGATGATAGATAGATGATAGATAGATTAGATAGATAGATAGATAGATAGATAGATATAGATAGATATAGATAGATAGATGATAGATAGATAGATTAGATAGATAGATAGATAGATAGATAGATAGATAGATATAGATAGATAGATAGATAGAGATAGATAGATAGATAGATAGATAGATAGATAGATAGATAGATGATAGATAGACAGATAGATAGATGATAGATAGGATAGATGATAGAGATAGAGATAGAGAGAGAGAGAGAGAGAGAGAGAGAGAGGGAGAGAGATGAGAGATGAGAGATAGATATAGATAGATATAGACAGGCAGACAGATAGATAAATAGATGATAGATAGATGATAGATATTTGATAGCTAGATATAGATGAGAGAGAGAGAGAGAGATGATAGATAGATAGTTGATAGATAGATAGATGATAGATATAGATAGATAGATAGATGATAGATAGATAGATAGATAGATAGATAGATAGATAGATAGATAGATAGAGATGATAGATAGATAGATAGATAGATAGATGATAGATAGATAGATAGATAATAGATAGATAGATGATAGATAGATATAGATAGATGATAGATAGATAGATATAGATAGATAGATAGATGATAGATAGATAGATAGATAGATAGATAGATAGATAGATGATAGATAGATAGTTGATACATAGATAATTAGATAGATAGACAGATAGATAGATGATATAGGCAGATTAGAGAGATAGAGAGATAGATATAGATGAGAGAGAGAGAGAGAGAGAGAGAGAGAGAGAGAGAGAGAGAGATGTGGCTGAGTGCCAGGCAGCCTCCTCTGCTCCTCGGCTGCAGTGGAGGCATCCTAGAACCATAGAACTGTGACGCTGGAAGGGACTCCAGGGGTCATCCAGACCAACCCGCTGCAATGCAGGGGTCCCAGCTCCAGGGCGAGCATCCACTCCAGTGGGAGGAGAGCAGCTTGCAGCTCCAGCTTCCATGCGCATTTATTCCCCATCCCTTAGGAACCCTCCTTAACGCAGGCATTTTATAGTGAATATTTCATCTGCCTATAGATAGATCTGCCAGACTGGGGCTGCTGAGCCCCGAATGCCAGCGAAGGTCCCTTGCCTGTGTGGGCTGCCAGAGTCTCTTGGGGTCACCATGAAACGGCAAGCAAGCTGGTGGCACAGATGGCACTTCTCTGGGTGCAGAGAGGAAACAGAAGGTAGAGGATGAATTCCAGTTGGAAAGCAACAGAGAAGCATGGAAGGGACCCTGGTGGTCAAGCAGTCCAGCCCCCTGAAATGCAGGAAGCAGAGCTCAAGAATCCCATAAGAAGATGCTTAAAATAACTTTTGTTAAAAAACCAGAAACTTTCTTCTTAGGTATCATAAGGCAGGAGCTACCAAAAGAGCAGAAGAAATTGTTCATGTATGCTGCAACAGTGGCTAGGATTCTACCAGCCCCCAAATGAAAAGATGATAAGATACCAATGAAAGAAGAATGGCAAGTTATGGATTATGCAGAAATGGCGAAACTTACGGAAAGACTCAGAGACAAAGATAAGGGAGGCTTTAAAAAAGACTGGGAATCGTTTATGTCATATCTACCTAAATTTTGTAAGGAAATGGACTCACTAGCAGGGTTTGAGTAAACACTTAAACTAAGAAAAGAGGAGTAAAGGTTAAGAAATAACAATATGGAAATCAATTAAACGTAAGATGTAATTGGAAGGAAATTTGGTATCAAAATGATAAGAATATAAGAGCATTCAGCTAAAAGATGAAAAATAAGAAAAAAATTAAGCAGAAATAGCAAATAGTTAAAGAACCAGAAGGGGAAGTTGAGGAAGTCACAGGGTGAGGGGTGTTTTGTCTTATTGTATTTTCTTTCTTTATTGTAGACAGCATCTTAAAAAGCAGAGACATCACCTTGCCAACAAAGGTCCGTATAGTTAAAGCTCTGGTTTTCCCAGTAGAGATGTATGGAAGTGAGAGGTGGACCATCAAGAAGGCTGATCGCCAAAGAATTGATGCTTTTGAATTCTGGTGCTGGAGGAGACTCTTGAGAGTCCCATGGACTGCAAGAAGATCCAACCTCTCCATTCTGAAGGAAATCAGCCCTGAGTGCTCACTGGAAGGACAGATCCTGAAACTGAGGCTCCAAGACTTTGGCCACCTCATGAGAAGAGAAGACTCCCTGGAAAAGACCCTGATGTTGGGAAAGATGGAGGGCCCAAGGAGAAGGGGACGACGGAGGACGAGATGGTGGGACAGTGTTCTCGAAGCTGCGAACATGAGTTTGACCAAACTGCGAGAGGAAGACAGGAGTGCCTGGCGTGCTCTGGTCCAGGGGGTCACGAAGAGTCGGACACAACTAAACAACTAAACAACAATAATTTTCTTTCATATGATTAATATGTTGAATATAAAATGTAAAATTTAATAAAACTTATTAAAAAATAAAGGAAAAAGTCCCTGGCCTCTGTTTTAAAGCTGCCAAAGGCCTGAGGTCACCTGTTTCCCCCACCAGAAAGTCATTCCTAATGCCTGGATACCTGGTAACATTTGGATTTGGATTTGGATTTTTTGCCCAGTGCATTCAGGACAGACGAAAGAGAACACTTCTGCGCACATTCCACACAACTCCACACAACGGAACTCTCTACCACAAGACGTGTTGATGGCTGCTAACTTAGGCTCAGGGGACTGCTGCTGCTAACCCCGACCTCTTCCTACACCTCCCCCAGTAATGGTCAGTGAGGTCTCTCAAGAGCAATTGCCCATGACAGATAATAGAGCCTCCATGTTCAGAGCCAGTGTATCTCTGAATACCAGCTGCAGCTGGGAATGTCAGGGGGAGCTTTGGGTTTCCGCTGCCTCACCACCAAACAGGCCAGAGAACCTGAATCTTCACACGCTTGTAAACACAGATCCCTTGCTTATGTCTTTAAGCTTCAAGACTTTGTAGCATCAGGGATTCAAGCTCTCAGTTATAATTCTGATAATTTATAGCACAGCAAGAACTCTTGCAACCTCTGGAAAAGCCCCTCTGCTTCTCAGCGCAATACCCTGATCTGAGCCCATTTCCTTTTCAGACGTTGAGCTTAGTGCTGGAACTCCCAGAAAGACAAATTCTGCACCCCAACGATTCAGAAGTGCTAGGTTGCTTTTGTGTTGTTGTTTTTTAAGACTGTTCTAGTGGGAATACCTTGATGGTGGTCTTCAATATCAGAGAGCAAGAAATAAAAAGGGATAAAATTGGACAATGATCAGGAACGGGCAAGGATTTCATGCAGTGGAGAGTTAAACTATGGAACTCGTTCTCCCAGGAGCCATCAATGGGTAAAGATAAAGGGACCCCTGACCCTTAGGTCCAGTCGTGACTGACTCTGGGGTTGCGGCACTCATCTCGCTTTATTGGCCGAGGGAGCCGGCGTACAGCTTCCGGGTCATGTGGCCAGCAGGACTAAGCCGCTTCTGGCGAACCAGAGCAGTGCACAGAAACACCGTTTACCTTCCCGCTGGAGCAATACCTATTTATCTACTTGCACTTTGACATGCTTTCGAACTGCTAGATTGGCAGGAGCAGGGACCGAGCAACGGGAGCTCACCCCATCATTGTGGGGATTCGAACCGCCAACCTTCTGATTGGCAAGCCCTAGGCTCTGTGGTTAGACATCCACTTCCCCATCGATGGGCACCAACCTTTAAAAGAGGCTTAGACATGGAGGGGGAGGAGAAGACGGCAGATGGTTGCTGGTCATGGTGGTGATGCTTCTGAATGCCAGTTGCTGGAAACCTCAGGAAAGAAGAGTTGCTCTTGAGCTCAGCTCAGGCTTGTGGGCTTCTCTTGGGGGCATCTGGTTGTGAGAACAGGAGGCTGGACCAGAGGGTGTCCCTGGCCTGATCCAGCAGGATCTCCTTGGGTTCTTATGGGAGAACTGAGAGGTGCACTTTCAAAAGTCACACCATCAATGCAGGGCAAAAGGGGAGTTTGGACAGTGACGGACTGCTGGGTCTCAAACGTCAGCAGCACGCTGTGCAAAGCCAGATTTCAGTGGCTCCTTGCCTCTTGCCTTTCATTCTCCCTCCTAGTTGTGGCAGCCCTAAGGCTTTGCCCCCAGAGTGACCCAACCTGCCCTGCTCCCCTAAATCCACCTCTGGTTTGGCTCTCCTTCCCCCGGGGCCTGACCTCTTCCCTGCCCCAGCGCCCTTCTGTGGTCTCTCTTAATGAGATCTGCATACACAAGTTGTGCTGCACCAAAGCTAATTTCACCCCCAGTTTGCAGCAGCCCATCTTCCAGTAATTGTTGCAGTTTTATGGTAATTTCTGTCCTTCTGAATTCACATGGGGCTGGTTCGGGTTCCCCCCGCTCCTTACAACTCTCAGCAGCGACTAAGCCACAAAGGAAAACGCGAGAAATTGGGCAGGCTCCTGTTTGCAACAGAATATGCAATAAGTTTGCCAATTAGATCCAAGAACTGTTTCTCGCCGCTATCTCCGCGCACAGAGCCAGTGTGGGACGAAGTGGCCGGATTTGTTCAAATTACTCTGAGAAAATCTCCCTTTCCGTCCCGCTGGCTGGCTGCACAGGGAGGCGCTCCTTTGACTAATGGCCTTGTTTGCTGAGGAATTAACAAGGCCTCTTTCACAGGCAGGTTTGACACGGATCTGTGCGCCAAGGCAGCGCTGAACAAGGGAGCCTGGTCCAAGCTGGCACAGGAGCCCCAACTTTGCTCCTTGTCTGTCAGAGGCAGCGTGGCTCTCTGGCTGGCACCCACAGGGTTGGCGGTGGGGTCTCCAGGGTCCAGCCCAGTGTGGGTGCTCAGACCCTGTGCCAGGCACTGCCCCCCAACCTTGACCCTTCCTGCTACTGGTGATCTCCCCCAAATGCAGTGCAGGGGGTTGGACTAGAAGACCCAGGGATCCCCCCCCCAACCCTACGATTCTATAAAACAATGCCTGGTTATTTTCCCAGCCAGGACACTGCAGGCAAGAATGGCACTTCTCTCCCCACCCCCCCACCCCCCGGGGCCAGACAGAGATGTGAGCCTGCGGTTGGTGGTTTGCAAAGGGTTCGGAGGGATCCTGCCCCCTGGACTCTTGTTCATCCCAGACGATAAGAGCAAGTTTAACTCCTGTCTGGGAGAAATATATAAATTTTTTTTAAAAAAAATGCCTAGTAGCACCTTAGAGACCAACTAAGTTTGTTCTGGGTATAAGCTTCGGTGTGCATGCCCACTTCTTCAGATACACTGAAACAGAAGTCACCAGACCCTTTTATATAGTGGGAGGGTGGGGTGAGGTTTTTCTCAGGAGGGGAGTAGGAAACAGGGTGATTGCTTCAATGGGTATGGTCAACTGTTGACAACTGTTAACTGTTAAGTCCTTCCAAAAAAAGGAAGGGGTAGTATGCAGATGATTAGCATATGTAATGAGACCAACATGGCTACCTACCTGAATCCTACTGTAGCACCCTGCTTGTGGTTAACGCTTAGCTGGAATGAAATATTCAACGCAGCAATAGAGAAATTAAAATAATAATTTATTTGTCAGACAAATAAATGAGAGGCTCAGTGGTATATGGTGACCAAGCTCTGGCCTGGCCTCCTGCCATTCTGGCCAGCACTTATATTCCCTTAATCCAGCCCCCTTTGCTCCTCCTGTGGCTGCCTCTGTCCAATCAGCCTGGTTGAAATTCCTATTGGCTGTTTGCTAGAACCAATCACAAAAGATACACCCACAAAAGATACACCCACTTCCTTGCCCTTATAAGGGAGACAAAGAGCTATATATATGACATATAAGTAATAATATATCTTACATGGAATCTTAATTACCAGCTCACCTCTTGCCCTCCTTGCCCTATTGCCTTCTAAAACAAATGGTTAATCTTACATTTTTATGTTCAACAGATGTCAAGGATCTTGAGTTTCACATCAACATTGAAAGATTTCCTTCATTTAAGGTTTCTAAACAAATGCCTGACAACTATATATCAAGACTGCTTGGATGGCGTCTTCTGTCTGGCAGGGGGGCTAGGCTCATTTGCCCCTCTGGTCTCCTATTGCAATATGACTCTATGAAATAAGAATCTAGCATTTCTTAAATCCTTTGCATAATTACATTTAAGCCAATATATTTAAGCTAATATGTTTCATACATTTATCATAGGTAGCCTCTTAAAAGAATAAAGCTTTTCAAAGTAAAAAGGAAGGAACTCAGTAAAACACAGCTTTTAAAAAGAAACCTCTTCAGTGTACACCTCCCCCTTTCCCCCTCCTTTCCCAGCCAGCTAGATGCTTCTCCCATTAGCTCTTCTCAACATTTATTGCCTTTTTAACTCTCTCAGTTTAAGAAACAGCTTTAGAAAAGACTTTTCAAAAATGTTCTCTTTTCTTCTAGCCAAGCCAGTTGCCTTTTTCACTGCTCTTGGCCTTTCAACCTTAGAAAGAAGATCTGGCTCATTTTACTGGGAGGCACATTGGTATTATTTTACTATTTACCCATTCTTAATAGTGTTTTCTCAGCCTTTTTTATCTTCTGTATCATGTAGGATCAGTGTCCTTGCTCTCAGCCTTTAATTTCCTCTTTTTATGACTTTGAGAATTGTTTTTCTACTATAAATCAATGGGGCCCCCTTGTCTTAGGAGAATGGCCAAGGTTTTCTCTGCCTGGCATGAAACATTTGAAAATCTAAGCCCATTTAATTTAGGAACCTGATCAAGATATAAGCCAATATAAGTCTTGATTAAAAATGCAGTCTATATTCAGATGCCACACTACCAGGGAGGCCAGGCAGCCAGCAATACAATGGTACCTCGGGTTAAGAACTTAATTCGTTCCAGAGGTCTGTTCTTAATCTGAAACTGTTCTTAACCTCTTAACCTGAAGCACCACTTTAGCTAATGGGGCCTCCCGCTGCCGCCGCGCAATTTCTGTTCTCATCCTGAAGCAAAGTTCTTAACCCGAGGTACTATTTCTGGGTTAGTGGAGCCTGTAACCTGAAGCGTATGTAACCCGAGGTACCACTATACTCTGATGTGCTTCCTCCCTTGAGCTTGCAGAAGCCTTTTGCTTGAGTGAAGCTGAGAAACCCCATTGTTCAGGGTGCCAGCGTGGCTGAGCAGCTCAGTAACACCCTGTTTTCTGATACTTCCCACGAATCAGCCCAAGGACACAGCAGCTGTGGGAAACAACTGGTCAGCAGCCCAGATCAGCTTGCCGGGCGATTAAATGGGTCAGGGTATTTCTGTCTCTCGCTTGTGGATGTTTCATCATGTGGAAATATATCTGCTCTGCGTTGGGGTTTTTTTTCCTTCCAAGAGGCAATGGCAGGCTTGTCAGAGATTATTTGCAGCAAAAAACAAGCTGGGAAGACAGGAGAACTTGATTTAAAAGGCCTGTGGAGCTTCCACCAGCGAGGACGGCTCATCCATCAAAGCAGAGCATCATGATGTCTTTGGCATGCAGGAGGAACAAGACGGGACACGGTGGAAGTGCCAGCCTCTCGCCGCACGAAGGGAAGGGAGAGGCCGGCAGGAGAGCAGGCGGGGGCTGCAAAGGGCCAAGGCCATCTCGGGGGGGGGTCTTGCACCCTGATTCCTGCATTGCAGCTTGTTAGATGGGGTGATCCTTGCGGGGTCCCTGCCCACTCTGCAACTGTGGACTCATGTTCAACTTGTGGTCCACCAAGAACCCTCGATCCTTTCCACCTGCACTACTAGTGAGGCAGGCTGGCTCTTCCTGCCTTAAAGGGACCCCTGACCGTTAGGTCCAGTCGTGGCCAACTCTGGGGTTGCGGCGCTCATCTCGCTTTATTGGCCGAGGGAGCTGGAGTACAGCTTCCAGGTCATGTGGCCAGCATGACTAAGCCGCTTCTGGCGAACCAGAGCAGCGCATGGAAACCCACCAGAGTGGCACCTATTTATCTACTTGCACTTGGACGTGCTTTCGAACTGCTAGGTTGGCAGGAGCAGGGACCGAGCAACGGGAGCTCACCCCGTCATGGGGATTCGAACCGCCAACCTTCTGATTGGCAAGTCCTAGGCTCTGTGGTTTAACCCACAGCACCACCCGCGTCCCCAAACTAAAATTCATTTTGTTAGTTTTGGCCCGGGTCTCCAATATGGCAGCTCTTTATAACCCATATCCTCCAAGTCTCCCTTTTTTCCAGAGACAGTCCCGTATTGATAGAAGCCATCCCAGTTCCTGAGTTGATCCCAGAACGACCTGCTTTTCCTTAGGACATCCCTATTTTCATTAGAGAAATGTTGGAGGGCGTGTATAACCCATGTTGTGTATTTGATCAAATAATATATTGTAAAAACTGCTCTGGTATAAGGCCAGAATGCTGAGAGGCTGGTGTTCTCTGTGCCTGAAAGTCCATCTTTGCAGTGATTTCGTTTGTCCACCCGGTGAGTTGCAGTGCAAAAGTTGTTGTGTCTAGACAGGGAAGAGAGGGGCTCCAATCCCCACAAAGTGGAGGGGGTCTGCTGCCAAGCAAGGTGTCAGGGGCAGGCAGGAGGGTAGGGAGAGGAGACTGTGAGAGGTGGAGGGGCCAGGGCAGGGGCCAGCAAACTTTTTCAGCAGGGGGCCGGTCCACTTTCCCTCAGACCTTATGGGGGGCCGGACTATATTTTTTTTTTGGGGGGGGGAATGATGCAAGAGCCCCATGAGCCCCAGTGGCTGCTTACCTGTGTCTTGCGAGCAGCAGGGGCTGGCAGTGGTGGCAGAGGGGCAATGAGCAGCGCACGAAAGGGCTGCGGAGAGGGGCTGCTTGAAATGGGGGCCGCTTGAGCACTGCTGCTGCTGGCACCACCAAAGCCCAGCCCCCTTCCCCCTCTAGGCAGGGCAGGGAGGAGCCAGGAGGAGGGAGGGAGGAGGTACCGCCGCTGCCGAGGGAGGGAGAGGGAAAGAACGCACACGCTGGCAATCCATGCAGCGATCCCCAGACCCTCCATGGGCCGAATCCAGAAGGCAATTGGGCCTGATCCAGCCCACAGGCCTTAGTTTGCCGACCCATGGTCCAAGGGAAGGGGCCAGTGATTTGGGGGGTTCTGTGCCATCAATGAGATGGGGGGGGGAGGTAGAGTCCAGGCAGCCAGAGGGGGAAGAAGAGGGGGAAGAGGTGGTCCCAGAGAGAGTTTGGCCCATAGAATTTTTTTCCATCTCCTCCCCACCATCCCCAAGGGTGAAGAGGGGCTCAAAGGGAGAGGAATTGCAGTGGAGTTGTGAAATAGTTAAAAACTGATATATAATGAAATGAAAAAAATGTGAAAAATAAGTTTTGTTAAAAACCTTTTTGTTAGGAATTTTAGGTCAAGATTTGCCAAAGGAAAAACACAGACTCTGTACATGTGCAACAACTGCACCAAGGACGCTATTGGCACAAAGATGGAAAAGCGATAAAACACCAACTAAAGAAGAATGGGAAGAAAAACTTACAGAACATGCTGATATGGCAAAACTAACTGATAGACTACGAATAAAGGGGTGGGGGTGGGTGGGAATCCTTTAAAGAAGACTGGAAACCATTCTCAGCTTATCCACAGAAACAATGCAAAGATTTGAACTCGCTTGCAGGTTTTGAGGAAACATTTACAAGTAACAAAATGTATATAAATTATAAGATTAAATTTTTAAAAAGGGAATCTAAAGGTAATATGCAGGAATTGATATTATGTTAAAATAAACCAGAGAGGGAGGTTGAGGGAAGTCCGGGAGGGAGGGGAGGGAAGGGATAATTTGGGGTTGCTGAATTATGATATTTGTTATAATGATATTCTGGGGAAATGGAAAACTGATATATATTTTTTAAAAGCACTTTGTAGATCAAAAGGGATTAGGCACACGGTCTGTAACAGCAAACACTCGCTGTTTTTGGCTCTGTTGAATTTTGGAAAGTTACTCTAGCAGCGAGAAACCAGCAGGCTGGTATGTTTTTCGGCTGCCTTCCTCTGATGCAGTTCATGGAGGGACAGTCTCTAAATCCTTCAGATTCAGCCGTCCATCTTCACTGCAAATGTGGTTGTCAGATTTATTCTCAGCATTGCCACATATCCTTCCCAAAGCCCACATAAAAGGAAGCGTGAAATTCAGTTGACTCTGCTTACCTCCAGCTGCCCCCAGCCCTGAACGCTCTGGGCAATATTGATACTCGTGGATTTAGGAGGACGACTTCAAAAGATGGTAGATTTTAAGAACATTCCTTGTGTTTTATAAAACTGACAGGGGAAAACCTCGCCGACAAAACTGCCTGATCCTGCTGAGACAAACCTTTGGTGTGTCTTGGCCCCAAAGAGTTGACACTGCCTAAGAGTGACTCTGGGGGACTCAGGCAAAGGCAGGATTGCACCATGATCTGCTTCTTGGTTGAGATACCAGAGGGTTGAATCTGCAACCATCGCTGTGTAAAGGGCGGACTCTGTCCCTCAGCTATGGGTCCCTGCTTTCACCAGAGGTTTTGTTAAGACTACACGTGTTGAGAATTTGAATATGTGCAGCTTCACACAGAGTCAATTAGGGTTTGGCCTACAGCCAAGGCAATGTGAAGGAGTAAGTCTGCCTGGTGATACAGAGGCATGGAGACAGCTCCATGATTGGTCAAGCTCTCACACGGGAATAATGATTTATGGCCTACCAACTGGAATGTGTTAGTTCAGTGTCTGTAGAGTGTAGGAGTTGGAGGTTGAGAGTTGTGAGTTGTGAGTTGTGTGAGAGCTAGTCAAAGATCCGTGTTCTGTTCTGTTCCAGTAAATAGTCCACTGTATATAATAAACACTTAACTACAAGTTCCTGGTTCCTGCTTCGTCCATCCTGTCTGCAGCCGGTTGCCAATTGCTTTCATGAACTCTGCGTATATTCTGCTAGGTCTGGCTAAGGTCCTGCAACAAGTCAGAAAATTGTGAAACACCAATAACACGCTGGTTACTAGACGTGGCATCCCCACTGTGATCCTTTTCAGGAGTCCATAGGATTCCCACCAGGATCTCTGAGCGCTAGGGATGGAAAGCTCTGCCCATTTTTGTCCCATCTTTTTCTCGCTCTTCCAATCTGAAATTCAGCTGCCCACCATTTGCTGCCATTTGCAATCTATCTATAAAATCATGGTGAGGATTCGTCAGCATTTTAGTGCAAACTTCTCCTTACAAACCCTGTGGGTGAAGTTACAGATGGGTAGCCGTGTTGGTCTGCCATAGTCAAAACAAAATAAAAAAATTCCTTCCAGTAGCACCTTAAAGACCAACTAAGTTAGTTCTAGGTATGAGCTTTCGTGTGCATGCACACTTCTTGGTATCTGATGGTATCTGAAGAAGTGTGCATGCACACGAAAGCTCATACCTAGAACTAACTTAGTTGGTCTTTAAGGTGCTACTGGAAGGATTTTTTTTTATTTTGTTTTGCCTGTGGGTGAAATTCAACCTTGCCCTGTGGTGAACCTTCCATCTGGGAAGAATTCCAACTTGCCAGTCAAAAGACGCCCCTCCTCTGGCCATTTTGTAAGGTTATCCCAACCCCCCAACCCCTAGAGCCAACGTCAAGGGGGAGAGGGAGGAAAGAGAGAAAGCCCGAAGACACAAGAAGAAGCTCTTGCACACCTTTGCAGGATTTTCTTGCTAACGTCTTCAGTTCTATGCACACTTTCCCCTAAAATACGCATTTTCATGAATCAAATATCTCTCCATTCCTCCTGAGCACAAGACCTTCGACACAAGGAGAGCACCCAGGAGGTCACCCAGATTCACAATGACAGCAGAGGTTTATGCAACAACGGCAGCAGGGGCTCTCCTAGCCCCAAAATGGAAGCAACAGGAATCACCAACGATGGAAGAGTAGCAGATGAAGATGATGGAATATGCAAAATTGGCAAAGCAGACCGGGAAAATCTGAAACCGGTGTGACCAAGTTCTCCAAAAAGACTGGGGTAAATTTGTACACTATTTGAAGGGCGAATGCAAACAAGTAACAACACTAGCAGGAATGATTTAAGAAGACTTTTAATGTTAATGATCCATACCTTTTTATATTTATTTAAAAATGTGGTAACTGGAATGAAGGAAATGTAAACAGGAAGAGGTACAAATACTATGAGGCAGAAAGGAATTATGAAAACCATGGCCTCCTTGGTAGTGGCCCCCGCCCTGTGGAACGCCCTGCCACCAGATGTCAAAGAGAAGAACAACTACCAGACATCTGAAGGCAGCCCTGTTTAGGGAAGCTTTTAATGTTTACAAGACCACTGTATTTTAATACTTTGTTGGAAGCCGCCCAGAGTGGCTGGGGAAACCCAGCCAGATGGGTGGGGTATAAATAAATAAAATAATAATAATAATAATAATAATAATAATAATAATAATTTTATTATTGGCGGGAGGAAGGGACGTTGACCAGCTCGTATGAGCAAAAACCAATGTGAATAATAAGGATGTACTTAAATACCATCAAATGGAAACCTAATAATAATAAAAATCACACAATGACTGCAGAGGTTGTATGGCCGTTGGCCAGGGTCTCTTGTGCTGTGCTTCCTGCGTCGCAGGGGGTTGGACTAGATGGTCCTTGGGGTCCCTCCAACTCTTTGATCCTCTCACTCAGTCCCTGAGAATGGCGAAGTGTCTTTGGTAGACGTGGGAGGTGTCCCAGCCCAGCCGGGGGGGGAAGACCCATCACCATTCCTGCAAGCTTTTCCATTCTGGTTAGGGTATTGTTAATTGTGAGCTTGACGTGGTTTTTCCTCCCTGGGTACTGCGTCGTTATCTTTTTTAAGTGCATTTTAATTTTGTTTACTCTGGCAGCCGTAATGATCCCATGGCTGGCAGGCGATTGTGCCGTGTTGCTCTTGCACTCTGCGGTTTGTCCCCTCTTTTATGGAGAGCCTGCCTAATTCCTCGGGCAAAGGCGTCTGGAGGAGCAAGTGGGCACTGCAGGACAGCATTTAAAAGGTTTATGAGCTGCGCAGGGACCCTTCCCGTCCCTGTTTTATGAACAATCCTCTCTCGCTGCTTTTCCAGAACTTTCAGCTTTGGGGAGGTGGAGGGAGCGGACACATGTTCCGCCCGGAGAAGAGAAAACCAAGAAGGGACATGAGAGCCCTCTTCAAATATCTGAAGGGCTGTCTTCCCACGGAAGAGGGAGCAAACTTATTTTCCGCTGCTCACCCAGAGGGCAGGATTCAAATCAATGATTCCAAGTTACACGAAAGGAGATTCCAACTCAATATCAGGAAGAACTTTCTGAAGAACAAGTGTTATGCCTAAATGAAACCTTTCGACTAGACAGCTCAGGGAAGATATCTAGCTTTATAAATTCATATAAAATCAGTAATTTGACCAATTCTCTTCATTCCAACACCATTTTGGCCTGAGAGGAAAGGACTCATTTACCCATGGGTAGGCAAACTAAGCCCTGGGGGCTGGATCCGGCCCAATCGCCTTCTGAATCCGACCCGCGGATGGTCCGGGAATCAGCGTATTTTTACATGAGTAGAATGTGTCCTTTTATTTAAAATGCATCTCTGGGTTATTTGTGGGGAATAGGAATTTGTTCATTATTATTATTTTTTCAAAATATAGTCTGCCCCCCCACAAGGTCTGAGGGACAGTGGACTGGCCCACTGCTGAAAAAGTTTGCAGACCCGTGCCTTTACCTTTCTCTCCCGCCATAATCCTCCCCCCCCCCCCAGTGTAAGGGCACATACACAACACCCCACCAAGGGAGTGCCCAAGGGTGGCAATCCTGGAGTTTATAGCTGACCATAAAATCCCAAGAGCTCATCCCCAGACTTGCCCCAGGGCAAGGATATGTAAAGAGTTCCATTGTTCTTTGGTACTTGAGAGCTTTTAGAGACCTGTTTGGACATGTTTGCCAAGGTTAAACCAGGGTGTGCCCTATCTACCCTTCCCCTTTTGTGACATGTCTGTGGGTTAAACCACAGAGCCTAGGACTTGCCAATCAGAAGGTCGGTGGTTCGAATCCCCGCAATGGGGTGAGCTCCCGTTGCTCGGTCCCTGCTCCTGCCAACCTAGCAGTTTGAAAGCATGTCAAAGTGCAAGTAGATCAATAGGTACCACTCCGGTAGGAAGGTAAACGGCATTTCCGTGCACTGCTCTGGTTTGCCAGAAGCGGCTTAGTCATGCTGACCACATGACCCGGAAGCTGTACGCCGTCTCCCTCGGCCACTAAAGCAAGATGAGCACCGCAACCCCAGAGTCGTCATAACTGGACCTAATGGTCACGGGTCCCTTTACCTTTACCTGTGATGTAAGGATGATGTATCAGTGATGCTACACAAACTGTATTCTGGGATATGGTGGGAAGGTTTAAAAGAGGATGTCGCCCCATGCTCAGGGTTCTTACTTCTGGGGTGGGGACCTGTTGCGCAATAATAAAGATAATGGTCTACCGACCACTGTTTTCTCCAAATTACTTGGCTGGAACTTCCTTCTTTTACTGACCGCATGGAGAAGCAGCTTCTTTTATCCACCCTGAACCCTCAACTTCTAGCCTTCTCTGTGTGATGGCCTCATGTCAGGATGCTGCCAGCATCGCTGTCAAGGCTAATGGGAGGTGGCATTAATCGATGGGCGCCTTGGCGGCCACTGAGGACATGTGCCAAGCTGCTGACTTTGTCTGAGAAGTCTTCCGTGAAGCAATTGCTCCCTGGGAGGAGAGCGTGAGACCCTTCTCAGCACAATTAAGCAGAGCGTGACGCGCCTGCGAGACTGAGCAGTGGCAGCGGGGAAAGGAGGACACAGACATCCAAGGAGGAGGGCAAATTCATGGAGGGGAGGGCGATGACCTTTCTACCTACCTATGTCCCATGGACTGAAAGAAGCCTCTCCATTCTTAGGGAAATCAGCCCTGAGTGCTCAATGGAAGGACAGGTCCTGAAGCTGAGGCTCCAAGACTTTGGCCACCTCATGAGAAGAGAAGACTCCCTGGAAAAGACCCCTGATGTTGGGAAAGATGGAGGGCACAAGGAGAAGGGGGCGACAGAGGACGAGATGGTGGGACAGTGTTCTCGAAGGTACAAACATGAGTTTGACCAAACTGCGGGAGGCAGTGGAAGACAGAAGTGCCTGGCATGCTCTGGTCCAGGGGGTCAGGAAGAGTCGGACACAACTAAACGACTAAACAACAACACCTTCCTACCTATGGAGGGCTACCAGACGTAATGGCTAGATGGCCCCCCTCTGGTCTGATCCAGCGGGCTCTTCATACGGGGACACCCGTCTCCATCAGTCTGGAGCACTGAGTCGGTGATGGAAATCTTTCTCAGGATTCCTTCCTGCAACCACATGCAACCTCACACACACAGCAGAGGCAGCAGCGTCTTTGTCAAAAGAGACAAATCTCCAGCCAAGTCAAAGGCTACATTTTGGGGTTCAGAGGTGGGCAGGACCTGGAAACTCTGCTCTGGGTCACCAGCCAGAACAGATCACACAGACAGGTCATCTCCTCTGGCAGCATTTGATTGACCCTTGTCTAAAGTAACCCATAAGAAACAAGACAAAAGGTACGAATTGTTGTAAGCATGTATTAGAAAACATAGAAAGAGTACGCTAATAATGACAGGTACATTCATCATCAGAAAGAGGGGACGCACCAGGAAATGATAGGAAGTCTATTCTCCTTTATTTTAATTTATCTTAGTAAAAGAAAAGAAAAAGAAAAAGGAGAGAGAGACAGCATAAATCTAACTTAAGTTTAATTTTTGTGAACATATAGAAGACTATTTGTATATGGTTTTTGTTTATACGGTTCTGTTTATATTTTTGTTCATCCAAGAATGTGTACATTATCTATGTTATATACCAGGGGTGTCCAACCAGTAGATCCCCAGCTGATCTTGGTAGATCGCAGGATTCTTATCATGTACAAAAAGCTCAACAACTCTGGGCAATCCACCCCCCCCCCACGCAGGCTCCTCCCTCCTCCAATGACAAGGGGTAGGTCACTGCCAGTTTTTTCATACTGGGAGTAGATCGCAGTCTCTCGGGAGTTGAACATGCCTGTTATATACGAAGTTTAATAAAGTAGATTGAAATGTTGGGGGGGGGGGGAGACAGGTCATCTCCTCTGGCACAGCAGGTCCCAGCCCTGTGTGGGCAGCGTTATCTTAAGCTGATGATTCAGGGAGGGGCGACTGCAGTCAGTGCCCCTTCAGGGCATTTCACTCCCCCTGAAAAAGCAGCCTCCCTCGCCTGGTGGGTTGGGGAACCCCACAGAATCATAGAACTGCAGAGCTGGGAGTGATCCCTCCCTCCTCGAGGCCATGGGTAAATTTGCAAGCTGTGTAAAGTTCCCTTGCCCCACCGGAGCTGACCCAGCTTGGCAAAATCCCATCCCGGCCCAGAAGGGTGAGCAGCTGCCAGTGGATTCCCTGCCTCTTCCCAGTGCCTCCTCTCTCTCTCTCTCTCTCTCTCTCTCTCTCTCTCTCTCTTTTTTTCCTCTCTCTCTCTAACAAACGGAGTGATTCTTGCTCACAGTGCTCCACAGGGGACGGCCTGCAGCTACCAGCGAACCCTGCCAAGCTGGGAGTTCCTTGCCATGGAAATTTGTCTGATTCATTATCCTCTTATTATTGCAGGCTAAACATCGAATCAAACAGTGTTGGCTTCAGAACTTCCTCTTCCACAGGTAGCTGTCAAGGGCAGGGGTCCCCAAAGTCGACAGGACCACCTCCGGGGGGGGGGGGAGAGACAGGTTGGTGGGGTAACCTAAGGGGACGCAAAGGAATGGGTGCAATATTGCACAGAATAGTCAAATGGGTGAAATATTGCACAGAATATTGATTGTATAATACTGCAGATAATATAAGAGCCTCTGTTTATTTATCTATTGTTGTGGGTTTCATTGGTGGGGGATTAGTCCGGATGACACCCTGAGTCCCTCCCAGTTCCTGGGGTCCTGCGCACCATGAGGGTTAGAATCTCAGAGACCATTCTCTTGCTGAACTGATCAGAGAAGTTGCTTTGTAACACCATGGCTTCCCCAGCTGGCCACCTCAGGGTCCTCATCAGCATCTCAAAAGAAGGAGCCAGGTTGCAGGAGCTGCAACTAAGTGAGGGGGCCTCCAGGCTCATGGGTGAACCCTTCCTCCACCCCCTCAGCTAGCTGTGAGGTAGCCGAACAAGAGCCAGAGAGAGTTTGTAGGAGCTGAGATATGAGCAGCTGGAAGGTGGAGACACAGAGACCTGCTTGCTCTGTGCTGGGTCCAAAGCTGGGACTTAACAAAGAAGCAAGATCTGTTGGGGTGTCGATGCCATGAGCCCCTCCATCCTATGCTGAAGGTGTAAATAAAACCATGTACCCTACAGACAGCACGGCCTCCGGTGACCTCCTGCCTAAGTACCTGGAGCCCCTCTCACCACTTGGAGTTTGGGGTTTCACAGAACAGAAGGATTTAGTCCGGCTGAATGAAGATGTTTACCCAGTGGGAGAAGTTTTCCCCTGAATCCTCTCTCTGCATAACGCCAGCCTTGCTGCTTCCCTCCTGCACTCCAGTGTCTTTGCAATATAGCAATTAAGGCCCCATTAGCAGCTATTTATAGCCCCTCAAGGATGCCTTGGCAGGGATCTTTTTCCAGAGGCTTCCGAGGGGCAGTTCAGACGCAAACAAAGAGTGGCAGGAAACAGGCCCCGGCTCTCTGCAAATTGCAGTAGAGTTAATTGCATGGCATTAGTGTCAGGGAGAGAGCATTGTGTGATGCCAGCTCATTGACATGGAAAACGACTTGTGGGTCAAAGCCCGGCAGGTTTGCATCTCCCCTCCAGTGCTCCTGAGGGCCCTCCAGGAGCAGGGGGGAAATGGAAGCTGGATGGCCTCCTGTCAGGGATCCTTTAGCTGTGACTTCTGCATTGCAGGGGGTTGGACTAGATGACCCTTGGGGATCCCTACCCACTCTAAAATTCGACACTTCCATTATTCACATGCACACATGTGAATTTTCAACATGCTTAAGTATCTGGTTTCCCCAAAGTTCTCGGCTGCCTGCCGGGGAATCAAAATTTGTCCAGCACTTCCTGCTCAGGCTTTGACAAATTTGGAACAAATTTCTTGCGTTCGAATGGATTTTTTTGATGTGCTTTTACAGCTTTTATGATGATTTGCATTGTTTGTGCACCATTTCCTTTGGTGGGGGAGGTGTGTCTGCTTCCCGTGGAGCGGAAGAGGATCCCTGCTGCTGGATCCCATCGAGAGCGCCTGCCTAATCCAGGATCCTGCCCCCCCACAGACACCCTAAAAGGGATCCCATGAGTGGGGTGTGAAGGCTCTCTTGGCCCCCAGGGATCCAGGCAGGAGGAAGGAAGAAGAGTCCCTCCCCCTCCTCTCATCCCCTCCCCTCCCCCTGAGCCTCTGGCAGCCACTGAAGCCCAAATTCGCTGGATGTTCCTGGAGCACCTGATGCTGGCAGCCCAGCAAAGCCCACCAGACTCCAGGAATATCCTGCTCCGGCAAGAGAGCGGAAGATAGACTGCGGCGGAAATCTCTTTAGAGATGCGGCGTTTTCATTGTTGCTCGGTTTTGCCATGTAAATCCCTCTGAGATCCTTTTTGTTGGAAATGAAAAGCAATAAAAATACTGCAAGCGCATGAATAAGTAAACACATGGCTTCCGCCACCGTGTCAAACAACAGTGGAGTGAGCAGTGAAGTCCTGGGATCCATTTCTGAGTTGTTTATTTCCAGTTCCTCCACTTTCTGGCTTCTCCAGAGAACCCCAGTGGCCTCTCCCCCCAAGAAACGCTGCTTTGGGGGCTGGCGTGTTTCACCTGGGCTGCTGTCTTGGGTTGGCTGGGCTTCAGGTGTTCCAGGGGGGTGGAAAGAAAGGTTGCCGCTTGGGAACTTTTTAGTTTAGAGAAAAGGTGAACAAGAGGCAAGAGGATGGAAGTTTGTAGAATTGTCCATGGCCTGGAGAGAGAAAGGGCCTTCTTCCTCTCTCCTAACACTAGAGCTGGTGGAGATGCAAGGAAGCTGATGGACAAAAGAAAGTCTTTCATGAAGCATGTGGTTAACCTATGGAACTCCCTTCCCCAGGAGACAGGGGTGGTCACCAACCTAGGTGGCTTTAGAAGAGGATGAGACTACTTCATGGAAGAGGAGAGGACTATCGGTGGGTCTGCCCCACAGTTGGAGGCAGCAACACTTCTGAATAGTGAAAAGGGGTGGAAGGGATCTTGTGCTCAGATCCTACTTGGGGGTTTGTCCTTGGGGCATTTGGTTGCCCCCCTGTGAGAACAGGATGCTGGACCAGATGGGCCATGGACCTGATCCAGGGGACTCTGCTTAGGTCCTTCTACAGACGAGTCTCCATTCCCCGCCTTCTGCCCGGTCTATCTTCTCAGAATCAACTTCTAAACTACCAATGTGACCTTTTCTCCTGTAATTATTCTTCTTTCCCGGGGAAGGCTCTGAACATTTTGGACAGATGAATAGATTTGCCCTTCTATTAAGCACAAGGGGAATGTATGATGGATAGGAAGATGCTTCCCCCAAATCCCAGTATCCCAGTTTGTCCTTAGGAGAGAGAACATCCCTGTCCGCAAATGGCTTCAGACTGTCGCTGCTTCAAAGAGCTGAGTCAGTGAAGGTCCACACATTGATTTATGGCATGGTCAGAGCCGGAATAAGCTCAGAAAGGAAGCCAGGTGAGCCTTCCTTGGAGGAACATTTCACAGGGTCAGTGAAATGTGGACCCAGAGGGAGAAGGTGTGACTCTCAGTATGCAAGGCCCTTCACACTTGACCTTTGGAACTCCCTCACTATTGAGATCAAAGAGGCACTTCCACTGTACAGTGGACCCTCCGGATATGAACTTAATTCATTCTGGGGGTTCATACATACCCCAAAAAGTCCGCATCTAGAAGCGCCACTTCTGCACACACGCACGGCGTGCAGAGCACTTCTGCGCATGTGCGCGTGGCAAAACCCAGAAGTATACACTTCCGGGTTTGCCACGTTTGCAACCCAAGTGTCCACTGTACAATGTCCCCTAGACAATGAGGGAGAATCCACCCTTTTTCAAGGGAGTCCATTCCACTGTCAAACACTGTCAAGTCTCGGTCCAGTTTATCTGAAGGAATGTCTCCACCCCCATCGTTCTACCCAGACACTGAGGTCCAGCTCCGAGGGCCTTCTGACAGTTCCCTCACTGCGAGAAGCCAAGTTACAGGGAACCAGGCAGAGGGCCTTCTCGGTAGTGGCGCCCTCCCTGTGGAACGCCCTCCCACCAGATGTCAAAGAGAACAACTACCAGACTTTTAGAAGACATCTGAAGGCAGCCCTGCTTAGGGAAGCTTTTAATGTTTGATGTATCACAGTATTTTAATATTCTTTTGGAAGCTGCCCAGAGTGGCTTTATTATTATTATTATTATTATTATTATTATTATTATTATTATTAAGCAGCTCCTACCATCAGCCCTTACCCACAGAAGTTATGGGGAAACCCAGAGCATCCCACCCCAAATGCCAGGCTCACCTCACAGCAAAAATAAAGCAAACTTCATTTTTTTAACAGATGGAGGGAAGTCAACCAGGAATGGTCAACACAGCCTGTTTCTGGCTCATGTCACTTTTGGCATGTGTGTGCTGTGAAACACAAGAGCAGTCCAGTACAACATTCCTAGAGTGAACATGTTTACACATAGGGAGGAATGTTTGTCCAGCCAGCAGGTAAACATCCTGTTTCCTTCTGGGCTGGGACAGACTTCCTCTGCATGTGACTAGAGGTGGGCGTGGCCTCACCTGTGCAGGTAACGACAAAAGCACAGGGCAGGGCAGCCATCTCTCTCTCTTTGACTATATGCACCGAAGAAGCAACATCTGCTTAGCGAAAGATGCTCTCTTGGCCTCCAGCCCAGAGAGGACAGAGGGACTGTCTTCTTATGAGATAGTTTCCAGGTGTATGTTACTTTTCTAAGCTAAATCTGCCTTCTTGGATCCTATTGTGAACAGAATGATGTGTGAGTAATTTTATGGAAGACTGTGTCGTGTCTTATCTTTTATGAGGGAATAAGGGGAAAATACCAGAACAGTTATTATAGAGGCTTTAGTCAGCCTGAGCAAACGCATCCGCTGTGAGTTTAAAAGGGGGAATGTTACTCTGCTAAATTGTGAACTTGTTACAAAAGTTGGAAAGGCTATAATCAAACAATATATCCTCTCCTGCATCCCTGAACATTCCCACGTGTGCTTCATCAATAAATGCTGTTTTGTGTTTGGGGCGCAAGACACGTCTGAATTTCTAGACCTAGTAAGTGTTAGATTTTAATCAAAGCTCCTGAACCACTGGATCTCGTGAGGGCTAAAATATAAGCCAGGGCAGCTCCTTCATGAAGCGATTGCATGGGAGATGAGCCATTAAGAAGGAAAAGGAAAGGTAATGAGCCAAGGAGGAAGCCAAGGAAAGGGGGCTTTGCGCCGGATGACAAAGGGGTGGGGCCCTTCCTCCAGCTCTGAGATAGTGAGGCAAACAAAAGCCAGAGTTCAGAGTGGAGGGTTGGCCCTGATGTGACCTAGAGGGGAAAGTGTTGCAGGCTGTTAAAGGCAGCAGGGTCAGAGCACAAGGGGTGATTTCTGTCTGAAATGGGAGGATGCAGCTATGGGAGAAAGAAGACCCTTTTGGGGTGCTGATGCTGTGAGCCCCTCTGTCATAGGCTCAGCTTGTATATATGTGCAAATAAACCATATAGCCTGAAGACACCATAGTCTCTGCTTGCTTCTTTCCCAAAAGGAAACACAAACCCTGAGTAAGTGACAGGAACCCCTGAAATCTTCCACCGCTCAGAGATTGAGGTGCAACAAGGCATTCTATCTCATTTCTGGCATTAACTTGGGGGAAGGGAAAGACATAATGAAAACACACATTTAAACAGCATTCAAATACCTACTTTTATTTCCACTCAGAAATACTGGCTTGTCTTTCTTTAACAAGATCTGTAAGTCTCTTAATCAGAAAAAAATATCCCTAAGCTGATATAAAATATTCATTAAAATAACAATGAAAACAGTTGACTTAATAAACTTATCACACCATAGATAAAACCAACAGATTTTCAAAGTAAATATAATCATAAGATTGCATTGCTAGGTAGGGTTGCCTAAACAAAATAAAAAAAGTTTTAGCAGATACAAAATAAATTTCATTTTGAAATGTTTCAATCCACTTTGTGGGTTGTACCAGAACGTTTGGGGATTGTGAGCTCCAGTGGATAGTGGAGACTTGCATCCTAACCTCATTTATCTGGGAGTAAGCTCCATTGAATTCAATAGGGCTTACTTTTGAGTAGAAGTGGTTAGGCTTGTGCTATAAGGTCTGCTTTGGAAGGTACTCTCCGTATGTTGGCAGCAAAAGTGACATAATCTGTGTCACAGAGGAAAGTAAATCCCACATTATTTGCAGGATGACAAGCTCCAGAACTTGGAAGTCATCCAGTGGGCAAAGTCAACTCCCCAACAGAAGCCTAATATCAAATTCATATCCCAAGTGCATCGAAAGTGAAAGTGACGCTATCGCAATGCCATCATACAAATCATTGATGCAGCTGCATTTGGAATACTGTGCGCAGTTCTGAGCACCTCGCCTCAAAAAAGATACTGCAGAGTTGGAAAAGGGGCAACTGGAGCAACTGCCATATGAAAATGATGATGATGATGATGATGATGATGATGATGATGATAATAATAATAATAATAATAATAATAATAATAATAATAATTTATTATTTGTACCCCGCCCATCTGGCTGGGTTTCCCCAGCCACTCTGGGCAGCTTCCACAAATACCAAAAATAGACTGATATGTCATACATTAAAAACTTCCCTGAATAGGGCTGCCTTAAGATGTCTTCTGAATGTCAGGTAGTTGTTTATCTCTTTGACATCTGGTGGGAGGGCGTTCCACAGGGTGGGTGCCACCACCAAGAAGGCCCTCTGCCTGGTTCCCTGTAGCTTTGCTTCTCACAGTGAGGGAACCGCCAGAAGGCCCTCGGTGCTGGACCTCAGTGTCTGGGCAGAACAATGGGGGTGGAGACGCTCCTTCAGGTATACAGGACCAAGGCCATTTAGGGCTTTAAAGGTCAGCACCAACACTTTGAATTGTGCGCAGAAACGTACAGTAGGTCTTTCAAGACCAGTGTTATGTGGTCTCGGCGGCCACCCCCAGTCACCAGTCTAGCTGCCACGTTCTGGATTAGTTGTAGTTTCCAGGTCACCTTCAAAGGTGATTGCAGCACTTGGGGCTTTTAAGCTTGGAGAAAAGGTGAGGCCACAAGACAGAACAAAGGCAGATCGAGGGGATTGTGGCTGGTTTGGTCCCTTTGGGCATAGAGCTTCTGGGGCACTGCGGGGGGCAGTGGATTTTGGCACAGCTCAGAGCACCACTGAAATTTACGATGCCAGGGTCCGCCACTGGGATGGAGGTTTCTAAAACAATGTATGGCATTGAGGAAGTGGGTAGAGATGAAGCTTTCCTCCCTCTCTCCTCATGCTGGCCCTCAGGGGCATGCAGCTGAATGTTGTGAGAGTCAGGAGAGACAAAAGAAAGGACTTCTGGACACAGCACAGAGGTAACTGTGGAACTCTCTCCCACAGGAGGCAGGGATGGCCACCAAACTAGGTGGCTTGGAAAGAGGATCAGCTAAATGCATGGAGGAAGAGAAGGCTATTTATTCCTATGAACCATGATGGCAGTTGCTGGAAACCTCCAGAGGTGAGAGAGCTCTTGTGCTCAAATTCTACTTACTGGTTTCCCATCATGGTTGTGAGAACAGGAGGTCAGACTAGATGGGCCACTGGCTGGACTCTGCAGAATCTTCTTACTACTACTACTACTAATAATAATAATAATAATTTCATTCCCCCCCCCCCCCGCTTCTCACAGTGAGGGAACCACCAGAAGGCCCTCGGCACTGGACCTCAGTGTCTGGGCAGAACAATGAGGGTGGAGACGCTCCTTCAGGTCTACTGGCTGAGGTATACTGTTCTCCTGTTATGTATGCAACAGAAGTCTGCCATAAAATCCACAACCTACGTGGGCTTCTCAAATGCCACAGAGCAGTGTGCTCAAAGGAGAGGTCATTGCCCCGGCCTCTGGGTACCAAGAGCATCCCAGCCCCTGCCTCTTACCAGGCAGCAGCTTGCAAGACTAGCTGATCTAATATTTATCCAGGGAGAGCGCTCTCTCCTCTCCTCTCCTCTCCTCTCCTCTGTCCTCTCTCCGTCTCCGGCAGAAGCACGTCCTGTGTGGTTTAGAGCTTAATACCGGTCAGGGAAGGTTGTTTGGGAACATCTTCCAGACAAGCCAAACACAGCCCAGAACACTTGTTAAATCAGTACCTTTCAGGATTAGGCTGTTGGTTTAGCGGTTTGTGACAAGGAGGAGAAATGTTGATGCTGCTGGCTGGGTGGAGAGAGAGAAAGAGAGATGTCAACAGGGAGAGGCAAAGGAAGAAGCAAAGGAAGCAGGGATGCCTCGTGGAGAAGGAAACGTGTCCAGGAGGAAGCACAGAACTGCAGAGTCAGAAGAGACCCAAAGGCTCAGCCTCAGCCTCATCCTCATTGTATTACATTTGTTAGCCACTTTATCATGCCCAAGGCAACCCCTTCCTTCCGCTTGCTCTGGAAGCTGCCGTCTGTGCAGGATGCTGCAGAGAGATTGCTGGCAAAAGTGAGACCTTGTCAAGATAAAACTCTCGTACTCAGAGATCTGCGCCTGCCGCCAGGTTTGGGGGGTGACCTGTTGTTGTTGTTTAGTCGTTTAGTCGTGTCCGACTCTTCGTGACCCCCTGGACCAGAGCACGCCAGGCACCTCTGTCCTCCACTGCCTCCCGCAGTTTGGTCAAACTCATGCTGGTAGCTTTGAGAACACTGTCCCACCATCTCGTCCTCTGTCGTCCCCTTCTCCTTGTGCCCTCCATCTTTCCCAACATCAGGGTCTTTTCCAGGGAGTCTTCTCTTCTCATGAGGTGGCCAAAGTCTTGAAGCCTCAGCTTCAGGATCTGTCCTTCCAGTGAGCACTCAGGGCTGATTTCCTTCAGAATGGATAGGTTTGATCTTCTTGCAGTCCATGGGACTCTCAAGAGTCTCCTCCAGCACCAGAATTCAAAAGCATCAATTCTTCAGCGATCAGCCTTCTTTATGGTCCAGCTCTCACTTCCATATATCACTACTGGGAAAACCATAGCTTTGACTATACGGACCTTTGTTGGCAAGGTGATGTCTCTGCTTTTTAAGATGCTGTCTAGGTTTGCCATCACCTTTCTCCCAAGGAGCAGGTGTCTTTTAATTCCGTGACTGCTGTCATGGTATTTATTAAATTTGTTAGCCGCTTTCTCTTGCCCAAGGCAACCCCTTCCTTCCGCTTGCTCTGGAAGCTGCCGTCCGTGCAGGATGCTGCAGAGAGATTGCTGGCGGAAGTGAGACCTTGTCAGGATAGAACTCTGGTGCTCAGAGATCTGCACCTGCCGCCAGGTTCAGGGGGTGACTATTGGCATATAAAGCCCATAACAACTTGGGACAAGTTTCCCCACGAGGTTCACACGTTCCCATTCGACCACTTCAATCGGTGGAATTGGCACTGCTCTAGCTGCCACATGAGACTGGTTCCACATCTGTAAGAACTTAATTGTTTAGTGTGGCGGCACCTACACTTTTATTTTGTTTTTTACATTTCTAGACCACCCGTCATCTGACAATCACAGGGCTGTTTTAAAGATAAAGACACCAAAATATATAGCATAATAACAAACCAAAACAATAATGCCTCCCCAGACGATTTAGAAGGTCACCACCACCACCTTACTCTTTGAAAGCAAAGAGATTCAAAGACTCTCTCAAGGCAAATCTAAAAAAAATGTAATATAAACACTGACAACTAGGAAACACTGGCCTGCAAGTGCTCCAGTTGGAGAACAGCCTTTACCAAAGGTGTCATGGACACTCGAACTCAGGACGCAAGGGAGAAACGTGCTAAGAGGAAGGCACGCTTGGAAAATCATTGTTGTTCATCGGATGCTTGACAACTCCTTACTCCTTGTTTTTGGCATCTCACATCCTTGTCCTTGGCATCATCTCCCAACTCTTATCTTATCTCGAAGGTCATGTTGTGTAGCCCATCTCCATGCCTCCTTGTATGTGCTGTTCTGTACCGTTCCCAGCACACACTGTTTTGCCAAAACATCATGATGTTTTCCACATTCCATTATACAACACAGTTCATGGATAGTTCAAAGACATCGCATCCATTTTGTGGTGTTCTTCAGCCATCTTTAGGCCCATACAAACCATGCCATTTGTTACAACCTTCCAGGTGAGTGGGAGCGGCCCAGGCTTTCAGGAATGTATATAAGCAGTTGCTTTGCCCCTGTTTCCCAGTTCTGTAGTTCAATAAAGTTCTTGCTGTTATCACTGTGTCTTGCCTCATGGGAACCCACCTACGCTTCAGAGAGCATGCCATGGACGGGGAGCCACTGCAGAGAAGGCATGTTCCCCACCTCTCTCATTTTAAGTGGGGCATCCTGGAATCACAGAAGCCAATCCCAGCTTCTGTTTGCATCCTGGAATGTCCTGGATTTTGGGGGGATGAAACTCTGGCATGACTCCTCACTCCAGAGTGCCAGCCCAAAAGATGCTCACTCCGAGGGGAGTCACCAGGGTCGTGCCAGAGCACTAGAGAGGAAGGGGCTCTGATGCCACATCGCTGATGTTCCAATATTGGGGACGGAAATGTTGGAGGGTGTGAAAAGGCCCATTGTCTTCTTGCCACCCTCTGGACCTCTCGTGGAGGAAGCACATGAAGAATAGCCTCATATGACCATCTCAGGGTCTGGGGCAGTTTATATGGGGAGAGGCAGTTTGTCAGGTATTGAAGGCTTCAAAACCATCACTTTGAATTTTCCCTGGGAATGAATTGGCAGCCAATGTAGTTTGGCCAGGATTGGTGTAATATGCTCAAACCGTGTGTGTGTACACTTTGTGTTAAAAAAAAATAGTTTAATATTTGGAATATAAGAAAAAAAAATAACTCCAAATATACCCCACCTGTTCTGTGATGCCTTAAAATGGCAAAATTGATGGTTCAATGTTTCAAGGGAAATCTAACATTGTGGAAAAAGTAAGGGTTGGTTGAATTATCAAAATTAATCAATGACAGGACCTTTAAATAAATATAATGAAACAGTCAATGCCAAGGGATGAGGTTGTCCTTTATTTTTGCAATATCTCCTCTTATGGAAAACAAGCAAACAGTTTCACGACTAAATATGGCCCAATTAGAGCAAGAAGCTGAATTTCGAAATATTTTAACAAAAGGAAAAACATCCAAGCTGCCGAGCAAAATATACAAAATTAATTATGAATCTGAATACAGCATCAAATAGTTATCCGTCTAAATGGGAAATAAATCTGGGTCAGGGCGTTCCCCTTGCCATTTGGAAATGGCTTTGGGAAAATGTTCCACAGTGAAGAACCAGTGTTGCTTTAAAGGAAAATGTGCTCCGACCAGATTCAATCAGATCTGCCCAACATCTAATAGCATGTGCTGCACCTGCTGATGTTATGCGCATATTTTGGTCCTGCCCAGCAATGAAATCTTTCTGGGCAGCTGCACTAAGTGAGACCGAGAGCATTGCAGGATACGTTCCACCAAGAAACCCATTAAGGGTGCTCCTCGGATATGTCAGAGATCCTATCTCATCAGGCGTCATACAGAAACCAGAACAGATTCCTTATCTGTGGCTCATTGGACAATTACTGTATTTTCCATTTATAAGACGCCCCCATGTATAAGATGCTCCCTATTTGGGGGACTCCAAATTAAGAAAACACCCCTCAGCACTCCCCATGTATAAGATGAGCCCCAATTTTAAACCTATTTTTTTGGTAGAAAAAACCCTTAGTCTTATACACAGGAAAATACAGTAGTTATCACTAGAGAAAAATGAACCCCCACCCTCCAACCCTCTGAATAACTGGATTGCAAAAGGACAAGATAATGTCCTAATGGTAAAAATGATGAGCACTGTAAGAGTGAGGAGAGGAAGGAAGAAAAATGATTATTTTATTGAGAGATGGCCTTGTATTGTGTCCTGGAGCAACAAAATATGGAGGGTGCTGAACCATGGATTTTACGGGGAGCATCCCATTCTCTTTGACATCTCTCTGTCTCCCCATCTCTCTCTCCTTAATTTTTAAAAATAAATAGATTAAGAATGTTACGAGTATGTCTGCCAACAGGTCATGAAGCCTGGCCACATCAATCCCTTGAAGATGACTGCAGGGCTTTGCTATTTTATTTATCTGTTTATTGCCCAGAGCAGATTATAGCATTAAAACACAATTATATACATAAAAAATATATCAAAGCAACTTGCAGCTGTAAATATAGGGAGAGAGTCTCCATGACACGAATCCTCAAAAGATGGAGTCAAGAGCTCCACCTTCAGCAGAGTGAAGGTGACAGATGCACCTCAGGGGGGAAGGGGGCCCACAGGGGCTCAGGGGCTGCCCCAGAGAAGGCCCTCTCCCAGTCCGCCACCCCACCAGCCTCTGAACATGAAGGGTGTCCCCAGAGGGCCCCCTCTGCCAATTCTGGTGTCCAAGAGGGCCTGTCGTGAAGAAGGAGGCCTTTCTGAAATCTCTGGCCTGGGTCATTTAGGGTTTCAAAGACCAACATCAACACCTTCAATTAGCCCCAGATATGAACTGGCAACCAGTGCAGCTGTTTTCAAAATGGGGTTGCGTGGGAACTGAATGGAACCCCAGCCATCAATTTTGCACCAGCTGAAGTTTCTGAGTTGTCTTTGAGGGCAGCCCCACATAGAAGGTGTTGCAGTAACCGAATCTGGAAGTTTCCAGAGTGTGGCATACACCTTTGCCTTTTGTCTAGAACTCTTGGGCATCCGTCTCTTTGTATATTCTTATGTCTCTATGGGGCAACATACGGTGGTACCTTGGTTCTCAAACTTAATCCGTTCCAGAAGTCCGTTCCAAAACCAAAGCATTCCAAAACCAAGGCGTGCTTTCCCATAGAAAGTAATGCAAAACAGATTGATCTGTTCCAGACTTTTAAAAACAACCCCTAAAACAGCAATTTAACATGAATTTGACTATCTAACAAGACCATTGATCCCTAAAATGAAAGCAATAAACCATGTACTGCAGTCACACAATCAATCAATCAGTAGCTGAACTGGGTTCCACACAGTCACAAAAACAAAACAAAAAAGGAGCTGCAAAAACAAAAAGGCAAAATAAGTAGCAAAAACAGACAGACCTCAGTGTAACACTCAAATCGGAAGTCTGGCATTCAAACTGGAAGCGTAACACTCAAAACGGAGCTCGTTCAGCTTCCGAAAAAAAATTGGCAAACCGGGAAACTTACTTCCAGGTTTGCAGTGTTTGGGTTCCAAGTTACTTGAGCACCAAGGCGTTTGAGAACCAAGGGACTACTGTACAGGTCCATTGGGCTCAGGCTGGCACCCCCCAGGAAGTGTGACGACTTCCTCCAGATTTCCATCCAGTAAGAAGTCATTTGTGAAGGTCACACAGGGCAGGAGAGAGAGGGTGGGTGGGAAGGTGTTCCTTCCCAGATGCTGGCCATGTCAGTCAGCCACAGAAATTGCATGCAAATCATGGTTGAAATATTCATTTCGGCTTCACCATAATTAATCCTCTCCCCCCCCCAACTGCTGTGTGTGATTATTCAATTAGTCTTGGATTCCTTGTCAAGTTGTTACAGGAAGGAATCCCTGCTGAAGGCTGTGAAGAGACCTCTGTCTTTCTGAAGCACTTGATTATGTCAGTCTCCACGTGAAACGCCTTCCTCTGCTGGGGAGCAGATCCTTTGCCGAGGGCCTTGGTTTCAAAGGAGCATCCCTCAGCGCCTCCAACTCACAATATTCCCTTCCCTTTCCCCCGCTCTCTCTCACTCGCTTCCCAGGCCTGGATTATTATGATTCTAGACTTTCTAATGGTACATTCAGATACAGTCATACCTCAGGATGAATACGCTTCAGGTTAAGCCTTTTCGGGTTGCGTTCCGAGGCAACCCGGAAGTAACGGAGTGTATTACTTCCAGGTTTTGCTGCTCCCACGTGCATAGACGCTCAAAATGACGTCACGCGCATGCGCAGAAGCGGCGAATCACGACCCGCACACGCACAGACCCGGGTTGCATTCGCTTCAGGATGCAAACGGGGCTCCGGAATGGATCCCATTCACATCCAGAGGTACCACTGTATATCATAGAATCTTAGGGTTGGAGGGACCGCGAGGGTCATCTAGTCCAACCCCCTGCAATGCAGGAATCTCAGCTCAAGCACAGAAGATTCTGAACAGGCTGATATGGTGCAGTGCCAGTGAAATATACTCAGAGTCGCCAAGTGATTTCATGCTCTTTATTCAGCTCATAGTGGTGAGGAGGAATGAATGAAAGTCCCCTCAAAGTATCTGCTTTATATACATTATTTACACAATGGGCTGCACATGATTGGCTAATTCCGGAATTCTCCTGTAGGCCAATCAGGTTGTGGACTCACTTCTATCTGGAGCTGGATTGGGTGGCTCCTGCCGACCAATCATACTGCTGCATTGTTCTAGGACCAATCAGACTGCTGCATTCTGAATCCTATTGTTCTAGGACCAATCAGACTGCTGCATTTTGGATCCTATTGTTCTAGGACCAATCAGACTGCTGCAGTTTGGATCCTATCCAACTCAGTACATAGCAGCAAGATAAAACAGATCCACAAATAGCAGGCACCTGGTTTGACAGCAGGAGATGTGAAAAGGATCTAGGGTTCTGTCCTGGATCTGTTGTTGTTCAAGGTGACTTGAACAAAGGAATTGAGGGGGTCCTCATCCAATTTGCAGATGGCGCCAAACTGGGAGGGGGAGCTAATTGTGTAGGAGACAGAATCAGAATTCAAGGTGGCCTTAACAGATGGAAGAACTGGGTGCAAGCTAACAAAATGAATTTCAAGGGGGACAAATACGATACGATATGATACGATATATGATACAATAATCTTTATTGTCATTGTCCCATACAGAACAACGAAATTGGGGGGGGGGGATCTACATAAGACATTCAAAACCAACAAGCCTGCTATCCCAGCTATCCCTACCTGGTTAGCCCCCTAAAAACTCTGTTACCCCATAATTAAGTACAATATACTCCCATAGAGACTCCTTTCACTGTGTTTAAAACCCAAATCACATTTGGATCAAAACTGTTTCTCAGGAGGCTAGTCCTAGTCTTTATAACCCTGTACCTTCCTGCAGAAGACAGAAGCTGAAAGAGAACATTTCCGGGGTGCGCACTATCCTGAGCTATCTCTGCAGCTTTCTTATAGTCAGGTTCTGCACTTAAGCAGGAAGAACCAGGTGCACAAATATAGGATGGGGGGCACCAGTATTACTAGCAGGACATGTGGAAAGGATCTGGGGGTCTTGGTGGACCACAAGCTGAACATGAGTCAACTGTGTGATGCAGCAGCAAAAAAAGTGAATGCTATTCTAGGCAGTGTCCACAGAAGTCTAGTGTCCGGATCAAGGGAAGTCATAGTCCCGCTCTGTTCCACCTTGGTCAGGCCACACCTGGAATACTGCGTCCAGTTCTGGGCACCACAATTTAAGAAGGATGTGGACAAGCTGAAAGGTGTGCCTCTTCTTCATGAGAGGTCTCTAATGGGAGTTTGGATGGCCATCTGTCAGGGATGCCTTTACGTGAGATTCCTGCCTTGGAAGGGGTTGGACGAGATGGCCCCCAGGTCCCTTTCCACACTGCAATTCAAAGATTCCATAAATTTGTGCAGCTATATGTACTGTTATTTCAGCACAAAAGACCCCAAAACAGGCTTAGAAGGAAGAAAATGAGCTCTTACATTCTGCTTCATACAGTACACTTCACTTGGAAAGATATGTGACTCTGTTCCTTAAAAAAGCAAATTTCATTTTACAGCTTATTTTTGTCTCTGTTTTCTTTCTTTCCCCCTTTTTTTAACAACGCAGGCATTTGTAGTATTTTTTATATCTATAATGTAAGTTTTTCATAAAGCCTCTCCGTTTCCCTCCTTGCTTTGGCAGCCTGCCGCTGTGGTGCTCATCCTTTCCCCCGGAGCAATTGCGCAGATTCTCTGTTTAACTGCTTTAGATCACATTCCCCATAATGGCTTTCTACCTATATCTTGACCTATTCTTGGAATCAAATCACAGGTTATAAAGAGCAAGGAGAAGGCGCTGTAACAGCCGACATGAATCACAGGCGCCGTTAAAGAGATATCCCTGCAAGAAATGATTCCATCTTGCATTATCTTTACAAATTAAGACTGCTGACTGGTTTTCTCCCCCCTCACCTTTGAAATGGAAATTTCTCTTCTCTCTTCTCTCTTCTCTCTCTTCTCTCTTCTCTCTTCTCTCTTCTCTGTCTGTCTCTGGCCCACCTAGTCCAGCCTCCTCTTCTCACAGTGATCAACCAGATGCCCATGATGGGAAACCAGCAAGCAGAATCTGAGCGCCAGAGCCCTGGAGGGGCTCATGGCTTCCCCACTCCCAACAGATCTTGCTTCTCCATTAGTCACAGCTTTGGATCCAGCCCAGAGCAGGCAGATCTCGGTGTCTCCAGCTTCCAGCTCTACTAGGTGAGGTGGGTGGAGGAAACCTGGCAAACGCCTTGAACCCTGGGATTCTCTTACTAACAGGACTGGAGCGGCGTGGAACAAAATCCCCTGTGGACACTTCTTGGTACCTTTTTTTTGCTATTTTGAAA
Organism: Podarcis erhardii; assembly: GCF_964252035.2. Lineage (NCBI taxonomy): Eukaryota > Metazoa > Chordata > Lepidosauria > Squamata > Lacertidae > Podarcis > Podarcis erhardii. The sequence continues at coordinate 688,124 of NC_138497.1, read as the reverse complement.
ATATTTTCATTGCATTTTTGTCCTTAATAAATACAGTAAGAAGGCAATGGGCAATGTAGGAAGTAGATTGCAAGTCCAAACAGAAAGTAGATTGCAAGTCCAAATATTATATGTTTGTATGAAGAATCAGGAGGCAGAGACTTCTTGGTACCCTTGAATCATAGAACCAAAGAGTTGGAAGGGACCTCTGATACTGGCGCCATCTCCAGGGGGCTGCGGGTGCCCAGACACCCACAATTTTTTTGCCGTGGGTGCCCATGGGTGTCTGGCCTCTACCACCCCCGCCTCTGCCCTCCCACCTTAACTCTGGAGCACTGGCACTGCAGCAGCTAGTGACCTAGAGCTTGTGCCTCCAACCTAGGGCCCTGAGGCAGAGGCACAGGCTCTAGTGCAGCCCTGGGGTGTACACACCATGCTGTAATGATTGTGTAACATGGTGTGACATCACGTCACGTCATGACATCATTATTGTGGGGCCCAAGTTGGTGACCCTGTCTCCAAGGGTCATCTATGTCCGTACGACCAAGCTGCTCCTCCGACGGTGATTAACGACCTAAGCCTTCCATGAGGCTCCAGGCCCGTTCCCATTCCGCAGAGTATACAAACAGCAGCAGCAGGACGAGAAATATGAGCGACATTGCTACGTTTTATTTCTAACTATGCAGGACAGTAAGAATATGCATCCTCTCTCTGTGAAAAGCAGACAGCAACCGGAACAAAGGAACAGGAAACCAGTAACATCAACATCCGTCTCCCGTCTTCCGTGATACTTCCAACAGTCTGGAATGTAAACAGAGTCTTGTGACTCCAAGAACTGCACAGTGGCATAACAGAAACCTAACAATCTAGCCCAACCCTGGCAACGCAGGAAAGGCATCCCTGGAAGATGGCCCACCCAAATGACAACCCTGACATTTATTCTAGCAAGGGCAGTAGAAGTGCAGCAGTTAACTATGATGTGTCCATTTGAGACCGATGGCCAAAAAAACCAGATTGTGAATGGACGGATCCTGTGGTCGAAAGCTGAGTCCTGGGCAGCCTTTGCCTTTAAGTCAATCTGCACTTCCTGCATTATGTTTGTGGCTCTCCAGCCAGTGTGACCTGTTTCTTTCTGTTTGCCACTGAGCAGCTGCTTAGAGTCACAAGGCTCTGTTTACATTCCAGAGACAGTCCAGGCTCTTGGAAGTCTCACGGGAGACGGATGGGATGTTACTGGTTTCCTGTTCCTTTGTTCGTTTGTTGTTCTGGTTGCTCTCTGCTCTCACAGGGAGAGGATGTATTTTCCTTTGCTGTCTGCGTAGTAAGAAATAAAGCATAGCTTGTAGCCATAAATCTCATCACTTCTGCTGCCTGGATTCTCTGCTGAATGGGGGAACATGCCTTGGAGCCTCATCAAAGGCTCAGGTCGTTAATTATTTGTCAGAGGGCGATTCCGGAAGATGAGCTTTATCAGCTCGGCCAAACGGAGATTCCGACATGACCTTGTTATTCTAAAGCAGCAATGCTGCAGCAAGCAAAGGCTCTAGCAGCTCAGTCAGCTGCTTGTGGCTGCAAAGCCAGACTGGATGTTTGTGACTGTTGCCATGGAAACAAAGGAGCAGTCCATTCTCCTTATTGAGCACAGGATGTGAGCTCAGTGTGTGTCATATGACCTGTACAGGATGTACATGGGTGGAGTTTGGAGTTTCTCTTTTTTTTGTTGAAGAGAGCAGACATCTTTACTGTATGGCTGCTAAAGACAGGAATAAAAGAATGTAGATACATTTCTGTCTGAGTCTGATTCCCCTCCCTGGGGATATGCTGGGGAGCAGGGAGGAGGAGAAGCAGTTGGTGTGTTTTTCTCACAGCCTGAGGAAAATCGCCGGAACGGACCTCGTGTGTTTTTCCTGCCGGGAGTCGCCGGAGGGAGGTCAAAGGAATTCAGCCGGTGCCTGCAGATAGGCACATACCTCTGACTGAGCCTGAATTCTAACAGACCTCTGGCCATCTGACCGGAGTCTGAACATGGCTGTATGCGCCTTCTCCTTCCTGACCAGCCACATGGATTACAGGAGCATCTCTCCACCACCACTTCCTTCTGTGCCATTCACTCAAGATCCCAGCATCCTCCGAGCTGGGCTGCCTCTTTGACTGGAGAGCACCAGCCCTGCAAGGCAGCCATTGATTTCCAGAAATGCCCCTCTGATCTGCTGTGCAATCATTGCAAAACCACTTCCATGCAGTCCTGCCCCTTGCTAGTCTTCTGTTGTCTTGGATAAGGATCAGGCATCTTTTCACAGTGCATCACTGGAAAGAGGGAGTGTGGGGGCGGGGAGAACCCGACTGAGATGCTCACTTGCTTTTAAATTGCTCCTCAAAAAGAGAAATGGAAAATGGGTGGAATCAGCTAGGAGGAGCTTAGCAAGTGAAAACATGGCACAAAAGGAAAAGTGGCAACTTGAGAAACTTTGGGTGCAACCAGACTATCTCCCAAGGATGGAGAAATGCGTCAGATTTCTCCCTTAACGTCTGGTGAAGGCCTTGCATATAGCAACTGGGGGGAGAGATGACTCATTGAATGCGTGTTTCACGAGGCACAACTAAGCCAATACCACCAGGTGGTGGATATGTTTGATGTATATTTGTAAAACTCTTGGCTGGCGCATTCCCACCAAATCTTATTTTATTTGGTACTGATTACATGTGAATACTCATTACCATTAGCCCTCTTTGCGTCAGCAAAAATAACATTCTCGTTTTCTTTTTGGATTGAACCTTTCTATGTTCCAGAGTAATATCTGATTATACATCTTGGCTCTATATTGGTAAGTCTCTACTTGGGTCTTTGCTTGGCTACATTGTATAATGTTCTAATTCCTCCCAAAAAAAAACCACCACAAAACCTTGGGTAGTATTCAACAAGGTCCTACTTACTAGTAGACCCACTAAAATTCACGGAGGAAAGTTAGTCGTGTCCATTAACCTCAGAAGAAGAGCCCTGCTGGAGGCGATTAGGCTCCCTTTCCTTTATCCAAGCGGCCAAAAGGAGAGCAGGATTGCAAAAACTACCCCGTCTGAAGAAGGTTTTGGCTTCATCTGAGCCTGAAAAGTGGTGAGAGGGCATCTGGCAGCATCCTCTTCCAATCCAGTCATCAAGGACACCGGCTGTGTTTCTCTCCGAAGGGGCACAGTGACTGGGCCGTACTCCAAAGCAATCCTTCCCACGAGCTTCACTTTCCTCTGGATCCCAGCAGAACTCCTACATCTTCTTCAGGTTCCTTATGCAAAAGCTCCCTCCTCTGTGTCCTCCTTCACATAACCAAACACTCCAGGAAAGGCACAGATTTCTGGGCAAACAGACAATCCGTTGCTTGGAAAGGAGCAGAGAGAAAAATGATGTTCTGGGTTAGGGGGGGTGTCAGTTTAGATGATGCCCTGAGCGTTTCCAGTTCTTGGGGTCCTGTACCCAGGGAGGGTTGGAATCTAATGAAGAAAGTTGCTGAACTAGCCAGACAAGATTCTTTGCAAGACAAGGACCTTAGCTGGCCGCTTAAGTGTCCTCATCAACATCCCAAAGACAGAGCAGGTTGCAAGAGCTACAGCCAGGGGATTGGGCCTCATGACTAATGGAGAAGCAGTGTCTGTTTGGGTCTTAAAGCTACAAGCGCCTCCATCTGATGCTCTGGTCGCATATACCGTACTTTTCGCCCCATAGCACTTTCCCCCCTCCAAAAATGAAAGGGAAATGTGTGTGCGTCCTATGGGGCAAATGCAGGCTTTCGCTGAAGCCTGGCGAGCGAGAGGCATCGGTGCGCACCGACCCCTCTTGCTCTCCAGGCTTCGCGCAGCTCTTGGCAAGGCGCGGGGGCCCTGCGCTGGGCTCCCATGGCTTGCGGAGAGTTGCCTGTTCTGGGGGCTGGGGTCGGGGGAAGCTTGGGCTTCCCCCGCCCCAGCCCCGTGCCTGGGGGAAAAAATATTTTCCCCCCTTTATTTCCCCCCAAAAAACCTAGGTGCGCCTTATGTGACGGTGCGTCCTATAGGGCAAAAAAAACCGGTAGATGCAACTAAAACCATGTACCCTAAAGACACCACAGTCCATGCCAACTTTCATTCCAAGGAAACCAAACCTGGATAAGTGCCTGGAACCTCTGGGATCTCTCAGGAAAGATAAGAGAAAGCTCTTCCTCATGCAGAGCACAGTGAAACGGTGGAAGAGGCAGTGGTGGCCACCAACTTGGATGGCTTTAGAAGAGGATTAGACAAATTCATGGAGGAGGGCTTTTGGGATAGTAGATTTATTGCTCAGATAAGTCCTGGCGTCCAGCCCACTTCGGCTACGCAGCTCTGCTGGACTTCAAAGGCCACATTCCAAAGGCTCTGAGCAAAAAACGCAGAGTTTACGCAGCAGCAAGAGAAAGCTGCAAAGCTTCTTCAGAGCTTTCTTCAGTGTGCTAAAATAAAGTCCACTCAGGATATTAGCAGCTAGAAGCAATTTATTTACAGCAGACTATCCATTATCTATCACAGCGAACAGCATCGTGAAAAACACGTCCTCTCTCCTCAAAAGCGAAAGTAGAGAAAAAAGAACAAAGACTGGAGACACTCGGAAATGACGCAGGGTCTCCCTCCTCCCAACAGTGGGCAGTGCGTACACTCTGAGCTGTTTAACCCTGTAAGCTCAGGTTCTCCTCACAGGGCTGTGGATGGCCTTGGCCCAGTAGACCTGAAGGAGCATCTCCACCTCCATTGTTCTGCCCAGACACTGAGGTCCAGCGCCGAGGGCCTTCTGGCAGTTCCCTCATTGCGAGAAGCAAAGCTACAGGGAACCAGGCAGAGGGCCTTCTCAGTGGTGGCACCCGCCATGTGGAAAGCCCTCCCATCAGATGTCAAAGAGATAGACAACTACCTGACATTTAGAAGACATCTGAAGGAAGCCCTGTTCAGGGAAGTTTTTAATGTGTGACATTTTAGTGTATTTTTTGTCTTTGTTGGAAGCCACCCAGAGTGGCTGGGGAAACCCAGCGAGATGGGCAGGGTACAAAAAATAAATTATTATTATTATTATTATTATTATTATTATTATTATTATTATTCAGGATGAAATCTCTGCTCTGCCCTGTCAGTTGGAGGCAGCGGTGCTTCTGAATAGCAGCTGCTGGAGAGCACAGGAGGGGAGAGTGGTGCTTTTGTGCTCAGATCCTGCTTGCGGGTCTCCCATTTTAGGGCATCTGGTTGGCCACTGTGGGAACAGGATACTGGACGGGATGGACCACTGGCCTGATCCAGCAGCTTCTTCTGATGTTCTTATACAAGTCCATCTCTGGCTTTGCTGGGGGCTTCCTCCTGGCCCAGGAAGGTGGCATGGGAATGGGGTGGGTCCTCCAGCATGAGCTGGCTTTGGTGAGTTCCCCTCCAGTCTCTGCTTAGAAGCACCCAGTTCTTCCTGCAGAAAGCTTGGCTGTACGGAAAAGCCTGCCTCTCTGCTGCTGGCAAAGGCGCCTGCAACATTTCGCGGTGCCAACTCTGTTGATTCGAAGGCTTTTGAAGGATCTAGTAATCCTCTTCCACATAATTAAACTCTGGAACAGAACATCAAGGCAATCAAAATGCAAAGCTCACCGACTCACCAGCTTGGGCCCCCAAAACCGACATGAGCTCCTCCTCTTCTGCCGGCGTCTCTTCCCTCCCTGACCCCCTCCTCAGACAGGCAGGTTTTATTATTCCTTTCCATTTAGATTAATTAATTAATTGAAAGTGGCTTCCAGCAATGCTGCTCTCATTGATTTCGGATGGGGGATTCATCAACAAAATCCTCCTTGCTTTCTGATGCCTCCATTTCGGGACCAGCAAAGGGAGGAGGAGTTGCTGAAATGAGCTGGCGGAGAGAGGTTTGCCTCTCTCAGTCCCAAACGTCACATCAGATTCTTTGCTGCTTTGCCAAGGCATTTTGTGGGCCAATTTGCCTAAAACGAAGACCTGCAGCCTCCAAGATGACTGGGTTCTTCCGAGTGTTTTCAGTGACAACAGTGAGATTGTTCAGTGACAACGGACAGGTGAATAGCAGGACACAAGAAAGGACATTGGACCACCTCCAAAGATGAGAAAGGCTTCCTTTTTCTTTTGGTGGACTCCTTAAACCAGCCTTTGCATGAGCAGGGAAGCGGCAACAACCAAGAGGTTATCTGGGACCTTCCTTCCAGCCGCCTCAGTGGCCAGGATCAGATCCATTCTTCTGCAGTCTGGTGGGTGGCATTTCTGCCCTCCGGCTCACACCACACGAGCAAAGGAAGCTCATGCTTTCTGGGGCTGTATCAGCAGAAATATAGCGTCCCGATCAAGGGCAGCAATGGTCCCACTCTATTCTGCCTTGGTCTCAGGGCCGACCCTCTCAGGTGCCTCAGGTAGCAAGCTGAGGGAAGCTGGAAGAGATGGCAGATGTAAGGCGCCTCAACAACCACCTGCCAGCCTCTGCTTCTTCCTCTTCCTCTTCCTCTTCCTCTTCTGCTTCTCTTGATGGCTCTGAAAGCCCCCAACGAGTGCAGGACCACCATTGCATGCAATGAGACTCCTTTTCTTCTCCCCCACTGCCTTCAAGACCGTGGGGCTTCCTCTGACAACCTCCTGTCACCTCAGGCGGTGGCAGTGGGACGGCACCACTTCCATATTTTGCCTCAAGCAGTAAACTGTCTTGGGCCAGCCCTGCTTGACCAGAGCCTGCCTGGAGTCTTGTGCTGATTCTGAGCATGAGAGTTGAAGAAGGTCATTGACAAGTTGGAAGGTGTGCAGAGGAGGGCGACCAAGAAGCTGAAGGGTCTGGAAACCAAACCTGATGAGGAACAGTTGAGAGAGTTGGGCATGTTTGGCCTAGAAAAGAGGAGAGCGAGAAGTCACATGAGCACCGTCTTCAAATACATGGAGGGTGGAGCAAGCTTGTTTTCTCCTGCCTCAGAGGAAGGACAAAAGAGGAAATTCCAGCTAGGCATCATAGAGTTGGAAGGGACTCTGAGGGTCATCTAGTCCAGCCCACTGCAATGCAGGAATCTCAACTAAAGCATCTTTCCTGACTGTAGGAGCTGATTGAGAGTGGAATGGTCTCTTTCGGGAGGTGGTGGACTCCCTTTCCTTGGAGGGTTTTAAGCAGAGGTTGGGTGGCCTTCTGTCATGAGTGCTTTAGCTGAGATTCCTGCACTGCAGGCGGTTGGACTAGATGACCCTCGGGTGTCCCTTCCAACTCTGCAATGGTCTGATTCCTGCAGCTGCTCAGGGAAGTCTTCCGGGCGCCATCTCCGCCTCCAACTCAGCAAGCGCCTTCCTTTCAAACTGTCAGCTTCATTGTGATGAATGGAGCTGCAGGAATTTGACAGCTTTAATAAATGAGTCATTCCAGCAAACATGGAGGATGATACAGTGTTTAACCTTAAAACTAAATATTGCAATGTTGATGCTAATTCGCTGATGGACTCTTACGCTCAGATTGCATCAACATATATAATTAAATGCTTTCGTCTGTGAATTTTGTAAATATGGCATAAAGTTGCTAATGGAGTGTCTTAAATTCTATTAACATTCAGCTCATCTCTTTGGGGTCTCTTTAAACACATTTAGAATTCTAATCACTGCACAATGATTTTAATAAAGCACACGGATAATGAAATATGAGGAGCAGATATTAGGAGAGAGTGAGATTTCTGGAGGAACTAATACAAATAAGGCAGCAGGTTGAGGGCTGGGGAGTCCAACGTGAACCAGCCTCCAACGAGGCTGTTGAATGTCTGGAAATGGGAGGTGGGTGACGTCTGCAGTGAAATTTGCTCACTATTTCACAAGAGGGGTCCTGCAGCAAACGGTCTGTCATCTCACTGGTGAGTTTGGTGCTCCACACAACCACTGTCCCACTTCCTCTCTCATAAGAACATCAGAAGAGCCTGTTGGATCAGGCCCAGCGCCCACCTAGCTCAGCCTCTTGTTCTCACAGAGGCCAACCAGATGCTCTTTGCAGGGAAGCCCACAAACAGGATCCAAGCACAAGAGCAGCTCTCTCCTCCTGCTGTTTCCTGCAGCTGGTCCCCAGAAGCATTGCTGCCTCCAGTTTTGGAGACAGAGCAGAGGCAACCTGGCTACTGGCCATCGATAGTCCTCTCCTCCTCCATGAATTTGTTCAACCCTCTTCTAAAGCCATTGGGTTTGGTGACCATCCCTGCCTCCTGTGGCAGCGAGTTACAGTTTCACTACCTGTTGTGTGAAGGTCTTGTTTAGATGGAGCGTCACTCTGTCCAATGTGCAAATGACTGTGGAATACTAGGGTCAGCTTGTTCTGGACTTCCTGCTTCCACCACTTGGAGGACTGCGCTCATTTCTTGACAGCTTTACATAAGACCATCAGAGCAGCCTACTGGATCAGGCCAATGGGCCATCCAGTTCTCACAGTGGCCAACCAGATGCCCATTGTGAGAAACCCTCAAGCAGGATCTGTGCACCAGAGCCCTCTCCCCTCCTGTGGTTTTCAGCAGCTAATATTCAGAAGTACTGCTGCCTCTGTGGAGGCAGAGCAGAGACATCATAGATTACAGCCATCAATATAACAAGTTCTTCTTCTTCTTCTTCTTCTTCTTCTTCTTCTTCTTCTTCTTCTTCTTCATCCCTCTTCTCCTCCATGAATTTGTCCAATCCCCTCTTACAGTCAGCTAGGTTGTTGGCCATGACCGTTCTCGACGGATCAAGTTCCATATTTTATCAAGGCACCGTGTAAGGAAGTCCACCCATAAGCTTCATTGGCCACCCCTGAGTTTTGGTGTCAAATCCAAGGTGGGGCACAGCATTCCCAAGTCTAGAATGCCCCCAGTTTCCCCCCTCACTCAGACATGCACACATCAGTTTCAATAGCTTTGTCAGTGCAAAGACTCTCCTAGCCCCTCCTTCCCATGTGCTGGTGCCTTGAAGGCTCTGAGGTGTCAGAGAGGGATGGAGGCTCCCAGCATTTCCTGCAGCCTGGCTGCTTGTTCAGGAGTTTCTTTGCCTCCCCTCGCAGCTGCAATGCCCTACAAAGTCTGCCTGGTTCCTTGCCCAAGGAGGAGGCCTTGTTCTGTGGCTTCAGAAGCAGGCGATTTATCAGGCCCTGCCAGCAAATGCAGAATTGATGGGCTTTGATACTCATCTTGCATCTGTTCTTTCTCCCTGAATCGCCTTTTTCCCCCTGTTGTTAGAGTGCGCGCGCTCTCTCTCTCTCCCTCTCTCTCTCTCTCTCTCTCCTGCCTTCATTCTGCATTCATCCAGGCTGCCTCTGCTCCTTCCTCTTTACACGGAGAGACAGAGGAAGCAGTTCAGGCTTTATCACACGAATAAAGGCATATTCATCTCCATTTCTTCTGCAGTGCTTCAGAGCTTCCCTTTCCCACTTCCTTTCTGGTGAACTTTTTTTTTCTTTTTTCAAAAGGCGGCTTTTGTATTTCACTTGCTAGAATCCTCTCTTTGCAGATTCCACTGAAACAGGTCCTTGTGGAGACAGCAGGCAAAGCCCAGGTGGAGCTGAGCTTTGGGGAAGAAGAAGAAGAAGGAGGAGGAGGAGGAGGAGGAGGAGGAGGAGGAGGAGGAGGAGAAGAAGAAGAAGAAGAAGAAGAAGAAGAAGAGGAGGAGGAAGAAGAAGAAGAGCTGCTGAGGTCCTTGGCTCATTCTTGGCTCTGTCACACAGGGAGTCAGGTGTGGCCGCAGGGGCTTCCCTGTCTCCCAGGCTGTGGGAGGAGCAGTCAAGAAACCTGCTTGCCATGTCCTTTCCTTGCCAAGGGCCATCAAGTCCAACGCTCTAAAATGCAGGAACTGCAGCTGAAGAAGCTCTGGCAGGTGACCATCCAACCTCTGCTTCAAAACCTCTGAGGAAGGAGAGTCCACCACTTCTTGAGCTCATCCATTCCACTGTCAAATACCCTTCAGAAAGTAGAGTTGGAAGGGACTCCAAAAATCATCTAGTCCAACCCCCTGCAATACAGGAACCTCAGCTCAAGCATCCTTAACAAGTGGCCCTCCAACCTCTGCTTGAAAACCTCCAAGGAAGGAGAGTCCACCACATCTGATGGGAGACCTTTCCACTGTCAAACGGCTCCCACTGTCGTACTGATATATGGTTTATTTACACATGTTCACAACCTGAGCCTCAGGTGGAGGGGCTCACAGCATCAACATCCCCAAAGGAGTTGCTTCCCCTTGGATCCCTCCCAAATCAAGCATGGCTCTGAATGCCAGCTTCTTGGCCTACAACTGACTTCTAGCTCAGTTCATATACAACCGTAATGGCTTTGGTCATTCCGTCTGCCAGTCAGATGAGGCACATGGGGGTGGGGAGGTGGGGGGCCCTCCATTTGCCCTCTGGCACAGAGCAACCTCTTTTGTGCCCCCAGTGATGCTACTCTGCCCTGGGAGGAGCACAGAGGGAAGAAACGCCCTGGTGTATCTGCAGCAGCACAACTGGACGCCTTCCTCTGCCTCAGTGTCAGGAGTCCAGGTTCCCGGCTTGATAATGCAGTAAGCGTAGGTAATTAAAAAGGAGGATTTATTGCAAAAACAAACAGATCGCTCCAGACGGCTCTAACAAAGCCACCAACGTTCTCACTCAAGATGACCCTTCTGAAGACTCCTTCTGGTTCCTAAAGAAGATATTGAACCTTCACCCCTTACATCTCTTGTTTTGCTTCCTGTCCAGCAGCCCTCCCATTTGTCGACTCCTTGGACTTACGGGATTAGCTCCAACCTCTTACTGTTCCTCCAAACTGTCTCTGTCTCTATCCGCACCTGTTTGAGCTTCCTGAGAGCTTTGGCTGTGTTCCAGCCCGCTCTCAGTTGTTCCCTTGGCAACCGGCCATCCAAATTCAGAAGCAGTCAATGCTGGCAGCTCTGGCCTTTGCTCAGCCTGCGTCAAATCTAAACCTCTCTGTTCCTGCCTGTATTCTGCGGCTGGCTGTAACGTTCCACTGGGAGCTGGCTCATTCCTGACACTCAGCAGCAACACAACATGCGTCTTCTGTATTTGTTTCTTCATCCACAGCAGATGCTGCAACCTTCCAACAGTTTGACTTCACCCCCAAAGGTGCCCTCCTCCATTGTCTCTCGAGATAGACGGATGCCAGCTGATGCTACTCAGGTAGTAACTGCGGCCATTATATCACAAAGAAACCCGCCCAAGTAATTAAAGTACAGAATCCTCCTTTAGATTGTAACCCCTGTGTGAGGAAGGAGTCTCTGAGGGTCTTTCCTCAGGTGCCCTTGCCACCTGGAGAGCGTCTGCTTTGGGTTGGTCCCCCATAGATGATCCTTCTCCTCCAGGGAGGCTCTCCCAGGGCCGACATAAGAACCTAAGCAGAGCCTGTGGGAATTATATTATTATTATTATTATTATTATTATTATTATTATTATTATTATTACCCTGCCCTCCCCGGCCAAAACCGGGCTCAGAGCGGCTAACATCAAATGTATAACACATTAACCTAAAATCAGGCAATCAATTAAAATACATCCTAAAATCAGATCAGATGGCAATCCGCAGATTAGGGTTGGGGACCTTAAATACTCCCCAGGCTCCAACTGCTTATACTAAACTTTTATGGGCCTGTGAGAAATATTGGGAGGCCACTTTCATGCAAGTTCTTATGAAATGGGAGGGGGAGTCAGACTGAACCCCAACCAAAGGCCTGGCGGAACAGCTCCGTCTTGCAGGCCCTGCGGAAAGATGTCAAATCCCACAGGGCACTGGTCTCTTGTGGGAGAGCGTTCCACCAGACCAGGGCCATGGCCAAAAAGGCCTTGGCCCTGGTCAAGGCCAGTCTAATCTCCTTGAGGCTTGGGACCTCCAAGGTGTTATTATTTGCGGGCCATAAGGTCCTCTGCAGGACATACCAGGAGAGGTGGTCCCTAGGTACGAGGGTCCTAGGCCGTATAGGGCTTTAAAAGTTAAAACCAGCACCTTGAACCTGATCCTGTACTCCAACAGGAACCAGTGCAGCTGGTATAGCACCGGGTGAATGTGATCCCATGATGAGGACCCCGTAAGGAGTCTCGCCGCGGCATTCTGCACCCGCTGGAGTTTCTGGGCAGCACCACGTAGAATTACAATAATTGAGCCTGGAGGTGGATCACAGTGTCAAAGGGAACAGGCCAAAGGGAGCTCATCTAGTTCAGCCTCCTCTTCTCACAGTGACCAGACAGAGGCCCATTATAGGGAACCCACAAGTCGGACCTGGGCCCAAGAGCCCTCTCCCCTCCTGTGATCTCCAGCAATACGTATTCAGAAGCATGGCTATGTCTAACTGTGGAGCCAGATAGCTACTGACAACCCTCTTCTCCCTGAATGTGTCTGATCCTCTTTCAAAGCCATCTGGACTGGTGGTCGTCGTTGCCTCCTGCAGCAGCGAGTTCCACAGTTTAACTGTGCAATTCCTGGAGAAGGACTTTCTTCTGCTTGTGGTGAAGGAACTGAGCACCTAGAAATGATTTGCCTCTGGTACTCACCATCACATAATGCAACCTTAAAATATTTTGATCTCTTTCTCCTTCTCCCTCTCTGTCTCTCTCTCTTTGTGTTCCTTTGGAAAAGTATTTTCTTTTATGAAGACCACAGGGAAATGAAAAGTACATTTGGATTTCAGGAAACTGATATTATTCCCTGCTGTGTTGCCACAGCGAACATTACCTTGAAGCAGAATCCAGAGCCAGTTAAGGGATTCCTCCGCAGATGAAAACACCTGAGAAATTCCAGGGGAACGACTGTACTCAGAAAAGAAGAAGCGTACAATTAAGCTGGAAAAGGTGGGAATAAAAGCAGCCGAATAGATCACAGGCTTGCAGCACCTTCCCTAAAAGGAAAGGCAAACTGCTCATGGCTTCCAAATTTAGAAAGAATGGGTCTAAGAGGATGTGATCAGGGAGAAACGTGGTTCGATTTGCATTTTGATGTGTGGTGTACATCATTTGCACTCATGCCTCAGCAGTCAGAGGGAGTCTGTGCCTCTAAACATAATGTAAGAATATATCACAAGAAGGGTCTGTTCAAAATTCATTTGTATATCATAGTATTTATGCATATTCCATTTTACGTTTACTCATTCAGAATATCACAATTTTAAAATTAAAACAAAAGGGTAGTGACAATTATCATTGCAAGTCTTCTTACAACCCTGCTAGTCTTGTTAATTGTTTGCAATGGTCCTTCAAGTATTGTATAAATTTACTCCAGACTTTTTGGAAAGCTTGATCATGTTGGTTTTGGATTTTTCCAACCAGCTTTGCCAATTCTGCAAAGTCCATCATCTTCAACTGCCATGCTTCTCTCATTGGTATCTCTTGTTTCAATTTTTGAGCATTTCTTTTAAAATATATTGATACGGAAGGGGGGGGCATGTCTTCTTCACCTTCTTCTTCGCTACAATATATCAATTTATTTCCAATTGTCAATGTCAAAAGGGACTAAAATCTATAAAATTCATAGAAAATCAACATGCCAATTTGCTCAATTTCTCTAGGACTCCATCACACCTCCCCTGTCCAGCACAATCCCTCAAGCAAGGTGTTAAGACCCTAATCCTGTCAAATCGCTCTGATCAGCCTTTCCTCCAAGCAATGTCAGGTGGCAGACTATGCATATTTGGGACCATTGTCTTCTCATCCCCGGTACTCAGGAAGTGTTTTTCTGTGCATATCTGCGACTCTGCATATTCCCCCTCCCTCCTCCATATGTTAATCCGGTGTAACCCAACCTCTCCTTAATGTATTCATGATGTAATCTGTGTAACCCAACCTTTCCTTAATGTATTCATGATGTAACTGGGATGTATTTTGCACTGTATTCTGGGACATGGAGGGAGTTTCAAAAGTTCATGTCACCCCTTTCTCGCTGTTCAATCTCGTCTTGAACCTGTTGCGCAATAAACTTGGATCTTCTGTAGTTTGCTCCTGTGCCCGGCTGAGCTCATTTTCTTCCGCAGGGACCCGCGGACACTTTCAGTTTTTTATAATAATATTATTTCCATACATTCCAAACATTTTTTATGCATACAATACTGGGATTATACAAACCCCTCGGACTCCCCCCATCCCCTCCTGGTTTCCAAATTTAATCCTCTCTTCTTGCATATAATTCTATTTATCCATTCTATTGCATCTTCTTCTTTTGTACTTTAGTTCATATGACCTCAGATGTGTTATCACAATCGTGCTAATGTTTCTGAGTAACTACCGTGGTTTTAAAGGTATTCAACACATTTTCTCCATTCTTGGTTAAATTTCTTGTCATTTTGGTGTCTGGTCTTCACAGTCATCTTTGCCATTTCGGCAGAATCCATCATTTTGGTAACCAACTCTTCTTCTGTTGGAACTCTCTTTTCCTTCCTCATCTGAGCTAATAACATTCATGCTGCTGTTGTCGCATACAGAAATAGTCATAGCTGTCAACGGTTCCCTTTTTTTAAGCGAAATTCCCTTATTCCAAATAGGATTCCTCGCAAGAAAAGGGAAAAGTTGACAGCTATGTAAATAGTCTTTTAAAGTCTTTTGATAGTTCAAAAAAATAAACAACTATATAGCATTTAAGAAGACAGCTGAAGGCAGCCCTGTTTAGGGAAGTTTTAATGACTGATATTTATATGTATTTTTAACCTTCTGTTGGAAGCTGTCCAGGGTGGCTGGGGAAACCCAGCGAGACGGGTGGGGTAGAAATAAATTATATTTATTTATTTATTTATTTATTATTATTATTATTATTATTATTATTATTATTATTATTATTACCATTATTATTATTCCTAGCAAGAGCAAGAAGGCTTCTGGTTTTTTAATAAACGTTAAACATTCCCCCCCAATTCATTATATATCATTTCCCAGAAGCCCTTTACTACCTTACATGACCACCACATATTATAGAAAGTACCCTATCTTTACAGCCCAATTGCTGGTGACATCGAGGCCTTGCCAGCATATACCGTATTGACCCGCATATAAGCTGCACCCGCAAATAAGCGGCACCTTCAAAATTCAAGGGGGGGAAAGGGGAAAAAAAGACAATACCTGAAGCTGTTCCCTTAAAATTGGGTTACAGGCTGAAAATTGCTGCGGTTGGTAGATTTACAACTCTGAGCTGATCTTGCAAGCCCCTAAAAGTTACCGTACAATTGCTAAAATCACAAATCGCTATTCAGTTGCTACAATTCCGCAGGGACTCAAGCTCACAAATCAGGAATAAAGTATTTTTTTTTTGTTCCATTTTGCTGTATGTCTGTTTCAGCAGCGATACTTTAACTTTTCATGGTTGGAATTTGGGGGGGGGGGGAAATGTGGCTTATATTTAGGCCAATACGGCAAGACCTATGCTCGGGAGTCTCCACTATCTGCCAAGCTGTTGCTGTTATTATTGTTTACATTTCTATAGCATTTATATTTTTAAAGGGGGGGGGGACTCGGAGTGGTTTACAATCTACATTAAAACATCAAATAAAACAATCCCAAATAAAACATGACAGAAAAAAGTCAAGTATGAAGTATACATTCAAAGCAACATAATGAACAGAAAACGAAAATATTCTCTTAAAAGATTTCAAAAGAAAACCTTGCAGAGGGGGTCAAGTATGGAATGCACATTTAACAATCTTAACATTTCAAAAGGAAACATTACTAGAGGAAATCAAATATAAAATGCACATTTAAAATGGCATTATTAGCAAGAGAGTAGGAAAATATGTCTATTATCATATAGAGCTTTTAACAGCTTGGAAATGCAGACCGTCCCAGGGTCCCTATTTTCCAGGGACATCCCAGATTTAGAGGAGCCATCCTGGTTTCTGATTTGATCCTTGAATTTCCCGCTTTCCCTTAGGACGTCCCTATTTTCATCAGAGAAATGTTGGAGGGCATGGAATTATCCGACCCCTGAGCCATCTGAAAGCAATCTTGTATAGGGATTTTAAAAAATGTTTAATG
Organism: Podarcis erhardii; assembly: GCF_964252035.2. Classification (NCBI taxonomy): domain Eukaryota; kingdom Metazoa; phylum Chordata; class Lepidosauria; order Squamata; family Lacertidae; genus Podarcis; species Podarcis erhardii. Next base: position 672,190 of record NC_138497.1, on the reverse strand, counting down.
TTTTATTTTGTTTTTATATATGTTGGAAGCTGCCCAGAGTGACTGGGGCAACCGAGTCAGATGTGTGGGGTCTAAATAGTGAAATGATCATTATGGGATGGGCCTGCCTATTGCAATCAAGCAGGGGCCTTTACCAAACTCCTTTTGACTCATGCAAAGAGCTTCCTTGTTTAAGGTATTGATATGTAGTTGAAAATAGAATTAATAGGATCCGTGGATGGGATCTGGGGAAGTCAAGAGATCCAGGGTAATCTCGATATGTGGAATTTTTATGATATTATGATGTAACTTTTTTCTTCTCTGTTCTTTATATTTTTGAAAATCAATAAAAATTATATTAAAAAGAAGAAAACTTCCTTGTTTAAGCAAGGCTACTCAGGTGCTTACAGAGTTTGTGTGAACTTTCAGCTTAAAAGCTCAACTTCTTTGAAAGTTTCAAGTATTGTATTTTTTTCTTATGTAATCATTTAAGGTGCTTTTGACAATCAAGCAGGGCATGAATTTTATGAAATAAGTAACGAACGGGTGCCTTGATGCCTCTGAGGCAAGGTGTGAATCCCAACAAAGCCGTGCTTCAAAACCTGCACTTCTGAACATTGTGCAATCCACTTATCCAAGAAAAAAGTGAGTGTCCGTGTGTCTTGTCAGGGGAAAGTTGGTATAAAGAAGTGTAACTGAGTGAAAACAACATCTGAAAATTTAATATGTCTGGGGAAATTCCTTGCAAAAAAATGTGTGTGTGTATTCAAAGACATGTGGACTAGAATGCTGAAATATTTCCATGTGGGCTTTGAAAAAAAAATGTGGTGAAAAAAAATGTGGTGTGGAAACAAAGGAAGTGAGAGGAACTGAAATTATTAAAGTTGTCCATCCCTAAATATGACAGAGATTTTTTATTAGGAATATAACCAATAGAATTTTTTTAAAAAATATACAAGACCATTGTTCATGTATGCAATCATGGCAGCAAGAATACTTGTGGTGAGAAACTGGAAAAGTGAAACAACACCAACGATAACAGAATGGCAGACACTTAGGATAGAATATTTCCAACTAGCAAAACTGACAGGTAAAGTCGGGAAGCTTTAAATCAGAAAACATATGGAGAATATTTAAGGAATATATAAGATTGTATTGTACAAATGATACCATCTTAGCAGAACTTGAGTGATACTTGTGAACGAAAATGAATGAAACGAATACCTTAGTGGAATATATGAACAAGGAAATAACTCAAAGCTGTGTGACAAAACCATGATAATAGAAATGGTATAATGAGAACGAATGGAAGTTTTAAGCAGAAGTTTTTATTTGATGAACATGATTTTGTATAAACTTTTGGTTTTTTTTCTTTTTTCTTTTTCCTTTGTCTTTTCTTTCCTTTCTTTTTCGTCTTTTTAACTTTTTTCTTACTCTTATGTCGTGATGTTTTTTCTCCTGTAATGAATTTTCCTGCTTGGCAGGGGGTTGGACTCGATGGCCCTTGTAGTCTCTTCCAACTCTATGATTCTATGATTCTATTCTATGATTCAAATTTTTCTATACTTACCTTCGTTGTAAATGATCATTTACGTCTGTCTTTTAAGCCAATAAAGATTTACCATGAAAAAGAAAATATGACAGAAATCGAGAAAGTAGACGGAGAGAAGCTCTTTCCCCGCTCTCTCGGCATACAAGAACTCAAAATCGTCAAGCGAAATTCATTCACAATCCTTTGGGGTTCTTCTTCCAATGTTGCTTGTTGTGACTTTTGGGTTGGTCCCGATAAAGGCATGACTCAACTGTAAAGGTAAAGGTAAAGGGACCGCTGACCATTAGGTCCAGTTGTGGCCGACTCTGGGGTTGCGGTGCTCATCTCGCTTTATTGGCCGAGGGAGCCGGTGTACAGCTTCCAGGTCATGTGGCCAGCAGGACTAAGCCACTTCTGGGAAACCAGAATAGCGTACGGAAATGCCGTTTACCTTCCCGCCAGAGTGGTACCTATTTATCTACTTGCACTTGCTTTCAAACTGCTAGGTTGGCAGGAGCAGGGACCGGGCAACGGAAGCTCACCCCGTCACGGGGATTCGAACTGCCGACCTTCTGATCAGCAAGCCCTAGGCTCTGTGGTTTAACCCACAGCGACATCCCTATTTTCTTCAGGGAAATGTTAGAGTGTCTGGAGTCATGTGACCCCCGAGCCAAGGAGATCAGAAACTATACAACCTTCAGAGAGTCATCTGAAGGATGCCCTGGTTAGAGGAAGTTTTTAAACATGATGATGGGATAGGACATCCCTATTTTTCATTGGAAAAATGTTGGAGGGCGTTTGCTCATGGGCTTCCCAAACTGGTTTGGCCACTGTGAGAACAGGATGCCGGACAAGACTGGGGGGGCTGTGCTCTGCTTTGGCCTGATCCAGCATGCTGTTCTTGCTTTCTACCTCAACGGTCAAGAGGCAGCGATGCTCCCAAACAGGTAAAGGTAAAAAGGTAAAGGACCCCTGGACGGTTAAGTCCAGTCAAAGGCGACTGTGGGGTTGCAGTGCTCATCTCGTTTTCAGGCCGAGGGAGCCGGCGTTTGTCCACAGACTGCTTTCCGGGTCATGTGGCCAGCAGGACTAAACCGCTTCTGGCGCAACGGGACACCGTGATGGAAACCAGAGCGCACAGCAATGTCATTTACCTTCCCGCCAGAGCGGTACCTATTTATCTACTTGCGTTGGCGTGCTTTCAAACTGCTAGGTTGGCAGGAGCAGGGACCGAGCAACGGGAGCTCACCCCGTCACGGGGATTCGAACCGCTGACCTTCTGATCGGCAAATACTAGGCTCTGTGGTTTAACCCACAGCGCCACCTGTGTCTCAACTGTACATAAGAAGATAAGTGGAGCCTGCGGGATCAGGCTAATGACCCATCTAGACACAGAATCACAGAATTGTTGGTGGTTGGAAGGGTCCCCAGGGGTCATCTAGTCCAACCACCTGCCATGCAGGAATCACAGCTCAGCATCCTGTTCTCACAGAGGCCTGTCGGAAATTAAGCCTTTATCAGAACAAACTGGCAACTCTCCCAGGCACCCAGCATGATTCCCTGTTGACCTCCCTGGCTGCATTCCCCAGCAAGATCCAGGCTAGGTCGCAATAGGCGATCCTTCTCAGCATGCGAAGAACACACCCCTCTTTCCTGCCCCCCCCCCCGCCCGGGGAAAGAGATAGACAGAAACGTATTTACATGCCTTTATTTCTGTCTTTGCAGCGTTACAAAAAACATGACTGCTCTCTTCAAACTCCAGCAGCCTAGTGACAAAAACTTCCTGCACTTCCTGGACAGCTCATATTACACTCTGAGCTAATTCCGGTGCTTCGCACTGTGGTTAGACTGTCCCTCTGTTCCCCACGGGCAGTCCCAACATTCCCATTATGTTTTGCTTTCAAGCGAGCAGTTTGCAGCTGCATTGCATCCATATCGTAACAAGGCCAACCAGATGCCTGTGGACAGGCACCTGAAACGAAACTGTCGGCTTTGGGGTCTTCACTTCAAACTCCCTGTGAAAATTCAGAATTTTCAGAGCCAGAAATGTTGACTGTGTGCCAAATAAATCTATGGTGCTCAAATGGGGGACTTCAGAAGAGCTGTTTCTCGTGAAGGTTGAATGTGCCATTATCCAAAGAGCGGAAGAAGATTTGAGGCTGCAGGAGATTCCAGGGAGAAAATGCCTTTTCAGAGATAAATGCCGCTCCCCAAAGCGAAGAGGTGACCCTCAGGGCAAGATGCTTGACCGCCTCATGAATTCTACATGCTGAGCTGATGACGGATTCCTAAAAACCGCAGCTCCTTTGATGCAGCTCTGCCTCCTGGTTAGGAAAGTTCAAGGGCAAACCTTTTCTGCCCCATTGTGAAAAATGCAAATTCACTCCCATCAAAGCTCTTTCCCACCAGGTGTGGTGCCCACATTGCTCAGATGAATTAGACTTCGCTTCACCCCTCCTTCTCTCTCCCCAGCCCTGGTTTTTGGTCTCTATCTCCCAAGCGCCGTTTTTCACGGCGGTCCAGTAATTGCCAGGCACGGGGGACTCTCTGCCGTGCCTTCCCTGGGACTGAAATTGGTCATTTTATGCATAATTTACAATATGCTGAAAAAAGTCAATACATATCATTAACGGGAAGGAGAGATGGGGGAAGATTTCTGCATTATGAAAATTGAGCCCACTGTAAGCGTCCCAGATGAAGCCCATTGCTTCGGGGAAGACGCACACCTGCACATCTACAATTGTCGCTGCGGCGCAGAATGTTTTGACAAAAGTGGAGAGGGAGAAAGCAAGCAGGAGACAGCAGGAATCATAGAATGGTGAAGTTGGAAGGGAACCCCAAAGGCCATCTAATCCAACCCTCTGTGATTAAGGAATAGCAGCTAAAGAAGTCCTGACAAATGGCCATCCAGACTCTCCTTGAAAGCTTCTGGGGACAGGAGAGTCCACCTTCTTCTGAGAGAGTTCCACTGCTGAACAAACCTTACTGTCAGAAAGGTCTTCCTGAGGTTTAGTCAGAATGTCCATTGGTTTGGGTCTTCCCATCCGGAGCAGGAGAAAGCAAGCTTGCTCCATCTCCCATGTGACAGCCCTTTGAGTATTTGAAGATGGCTCTCATTTCTCCTTTCTTCTCCAGGCTAAACCTACACAACTCCTTCAACTATTCCTGAGGCTGAGAGGAAGAGGGAACAAGCTTGTTTTTTCCTACTCTGGAGGGGAAGACTTGAACCCATGGCTTCAAGTTACAAGCAAGGAGATTCCAACTAAACATCAGGAAGAACTTTCTGGCAGTAAGAGCTGTTCAACAATGGAATGGACTCCCTCAGGAGGAGGTGGACTTCCCTTCCTTGGAGGTTTTTAGCAGAGGTTGTGAGGCCACCTGTCATGGATGCTCTAGTTGAGATTCTTGCATTGCAGAGGGTTGGACTGGATGCCCTCAGGGTCCCTTCCAACTCTACAACTCTATGATGTGGGAAAGTTAAAGAAGGTAGGAGAGGATCTACAGTATTGTTTTAATATTACAGTGGTGCCCCGCAAGACGAATGCCTTGCAAGACGAAAATCCCACTAGACGAAAGGGTTTTCCGTTTTGGAGGCGCTTTGCAAAACGAATTTCCCTATGGGCTTGCTTCGCAAGACGAAATGTCTTGCGAGTTTTTCCGACTCCCCCCCCTTTTTCTAAGCCGCTAAGCCGCTTATCTGCTTATCCGCTAAGCTGATAAGCCACTAAAAGCCGCTAATAGCGCTAATCCGCTAGGCCGTCAATGGGCTTGCTTTGCAAGACGAAAAAACCGCTAGATGAAGAGAATCGCGGAACCGATTCTTTTCATCTTGCGAGGCACCACTGTATCCCTCTTTACTCACACCAGCGAGTAAACAGCAGAGCACATTCCCTTTGCAAGTTATTGGAAGCAAGCTGATGATTCATTCTTGTTGTTGTTTAGTTGTTTAGTTGTGTCTGACTCTTCGTGACCCCATGGACCAGAGCACGCCAGGCACTCCTGTCTTCCACTGCCTCCTGCAGTTTGGTCAAAACTCAGATTCATTAGAATCCTTTAATTAAGCATTCCTGTCTGGCTTGTCCAGCCTGGATTGTTCCTGGTGAGTTTCCCCTTTATTTCGCTCTTAAAATGATAATAACAACACAGCACAGTCTTCTTTGAAAGTAAGAATGACGTTTGACTCACATTCAGTTCCCAGAAGTAATTTGAAGGCAGGCTTTACCTTGTGGTTACAGTGAAAAGAAGTCTGAGCTACATCTTGGACTTTCTGCTTGTGGGCTCCATCCTGTGTGAAAAGCCATGCTCTGACTAAGAGATTAAGGGTACAAAATTCCAAGAGGGAGATGGTTGCGTGGCCAACCCTTTTTATCTGGTCAGCTAGGGCAATTCCCATGTCCCTGGTCTCACACAGGGGGAAGAAGCTCTAGAGCAGGTAGGACAAGAAGTCGTCCCTGTCTGGAGCCACAGTCCCCTGGGTGTCCACTCTAGGCAACAGGAAAATGTTGTACTTGACTGCTCTGTATCCCACATATGATTCTGTTATTCACCCCCCGCCCAACAACTCCAACAACCACATGTGGCCAGCATGACTAAGCCGCTTCTGGCGAACCAGAGCAGCGCACGGAAATGCCGTTTACCTTCCCGCTGGAGTGGTACCTATTTATCTACTTGCACTTTGACGTGCTTTCGAACTGCTAGGTTGGCAGAAGCAGGGACCGAGCAACGGGAACTCACCCCGTTGTGGGGATTCGAACCGTCAACCTTCTGATTGGCCACAGCGCTACCTGAGTCCCTTGAGACTCCTTTGGGTAGTGATAAAGCGGGATATCAAATCCAAACTCTTCTTCTTCCTCCTTTCAGCCCTACAACATCCTTCTCGGGGTGAGGCAGCCAGAACTGCCCCCAGCATTTTGTGTACAATCCCACCAAAGATTTGTATGAGGGCATCGTGATATCAGCAGTTTCCTCTTCCTAACGATCCCAAGCATGGAGATCCATCTTTTTAACAGCTGCTGCATGTTGGTAATTTCGCTGGGATTGCCAGGGGTGATACCTGAGACCCCCCATGCACAAGACATGCGCTCTCCCCCGCCGAGCTAAGCCTCCTTTCCCCGAGACGCTGCATCCCTCCTGAAATGAAAAACCATTTCTGCAATTTCCCCGAAGGCTGCTGTCGCTCCTTGAAAAGACCTTTCAATGCAAATCCTCTCCGTAAGGAGCACCCTGGTGGAATCCTGCATCTGGAAGCCGTTACAGTCAAGGACCCCATGCCTGGCCACATGGGGAGTGCAGGCATCTTGGGAAGCTGTTAACACAGCAAAGGGCCCGGGGCTTCTGGCGTGGCACCTGGAACATTCAGCGCATCGATAAACAGGAGCAAAGCCCCCTCCCCTTCACACCTGTTTTTCAGGTTAATTCAAAAGCCCATATTTCCCACCCACACAACGCGGGCTGACTTTCAAAGGCTTTCTGCCTCCCACCACCATACCCAGTGCGGTTACAATATCTCCAAAAGGATACAGTGCCGGTTTTCTGCTTGTTTCCTCCGTTACCCTTAAATTGTTAGACAAATTGCTCTGCACACAACGAGATGCAAATAGACTAACCCAAGTGATGCACAAAATGCCAATTTAATTGAAGTAATTCATTTAATCTAGTTGGTATTGAGCATGGCAGGACCTGCAAGACAATTGAGGAAGCGCGAGTCATAATGAAGATGAAAGCCTTGCAGGTACTTCAGGACGTTTTAGGCTTGGCTCTTGAGAAATTGCTGGGCAAAGCCTTAGTGGGGGGCTCAGCTTGCGCAGCGGAAGCCAAAGGAGCCATCCATTGGTACCTGTGGCTCTTGCTTATCACATTGGCAGGGGGGTAAGGGGACCTGGAAATGGTTGCAGCGCACAGTTATTCTGTGGAACTCCCTCCCACAGGAGGCAGCTATGGCCACCAACCTAGAGGCCTTTTCAAGAGGGTTAGACAAATTCATGGAGGCGGAGAAGGCTATTGATGGCTACTAGCAAAGATGTCTCTGCTCTGCCTCCACAGCTGGAGGCAGCGATGCTTCTGGCTAGCAGTTGCTGGAAGCCAGGGGAATCATAGAATCATAGAATCATAGAGTTGGAAGAGACCACAAGGGCCATTGAGTCCAACCCCCTGCCAAGCAGGAAACACCATCAGAGCACTCCTGACATATGGTTGTCAAGCCTCTGCTTAAAGACCTCCAAAGAAGGAGACTCCACCACACTCCTTGGCAGCAAATTCCACTGTCGAACAGCTCTTACTGTCAGGAAGTTCTTCCTAATGTTTAGGAAGAGGGGAGAGGGATCTTGTGCTGGATCCTGCTTAAGGGTTTCTCATTGGGGAACTGGGTGGCCACTGTGAGAAGAGGAAGCTGGCCTGCATGGTCCCCCTTTGGCCTGGTGTCAGGGCTGGCTGGAGTCAGACACTTGTTGTTGTTGTTGTTTAGTCTTGCAGTCCATGGGACTCTCAAGAGTCTCCTCCACCACCATAATTCAAAAGCACCAATTCTTCAGCGATCAGCCTTCTTTATGGTCCAGCTCTCACTTCCATACATCACTACTGGGAAAACAATAGCTTTTACTATATGGACCTTTGTTGGCAAGGTGATGTCTCTACTTTTAAAGATGCTGCCTAGGTTTGTCATTACCCCTTCATGGATCACTGCCTTGCCGTGGCGAAGGAGCTTGAATAACTCAGAGAAGCTATGAGCTATGCCGTGCAGGGCCACCCAAGATGAACAGGTCATAGTGGAGAGTTTTGACCAAACGTGATCCACATGGAGGAGGAACCGGCAAGCCACTCCAGTATCCCTGCCAAGAAAACTTCATGGACAAAGAGTCAGACACAGGTCAGCACAAAAGACGTAGGGCTCTGTTGACAGTGAAGGCAACTATTCATTCAAAGAAAGAACATACAACTCTGCAACACTTCCCAGTAGCTCTTGCCCCTAATGAGCAGTTGCCAGGACTGAAGGTCCCAACTGTGATGGCCTGGGACTCGGGCTCAGACTCGGAACCATAGGAGACTCAGGCATCATCTGAACCAAGTCTGGGGACTGATCCTGAAGAGTCCCAGTCTGCACAGGTGCCCCTGCAACAAGCACCAGCTGGGCCGAGTCAGGGGCCTGAGCCTGCCCTGGCTCCAGATGTGGGGATGACCTCCTTGCCTCCAGCTGGGCCATCACCTACAGCTGCTCCACTACCGGTTGGGTCAGGGGAGGCTGAGGCGGCCCCTGGGTCTAGTCACCCACCGACGTCTCCTGAGCTGCAGAGACTGAGGTCTGAGAGAAGGAGAGACCTGAGTACTCGCAGGAGAAGCGCTTGCCTTCGGGTGAGACAGGGAGGTGAGTCGCTGGGGGATCAGGACTGGCCACTACCCAGACAAAGATAAAAGGCTGTCGGACCCCACCCCAGGTTGCGGGAGCAACATTGCTGTATGCTAGAACCTGCCTGAGACCCTGCGCCTGTCCTTGCCTGGTTTCCTGCCTCATGTCCTGCCTTGACCCTGTTGGACTGACTCCTACTGGAACCTTCAGATTCTGGACCGGTCCTGGAACACATTTCACGGGTTACCCCCGGGCCCAGCACACCTGCCTCCCACCCTTTCTAAGACTCCTCTTCTCCCAGATGTTTCCCAGGCAGTATCAGACTGTGGTCTCTGTTCTGCTCTCTTCATTATTCTGCGATTTTTCAGAGACTGGGGTGAGAGGAGCTTGTTGCAGCCTGAGAGGGAGACTCAACAACCTCTTGACTCCCCCTCCTCCTCTGCCTCAGCCTCAGAGTCTGAACTGCTCCCTGTCACAGGTTCCTCCTGCTCACTAAATCCCATTGCCCCTACAGCACTTCCCCCCAAACCTCCTCCTCCGACCTCTTCTGAGTGTCCCACCATCAACCCCAGGCTCTGAGCCTTTCTCCTCTGGGATTTCCCTTGGGGGGTCCCCAGCTGGCACCTCCCACCACCAGCAAATCCCTGACCTCAGACTCATCTTGGTTCCTTAAGGTTACACACCAGCAGAGTGGATGGGGATGATCACACTCTGCCCCTGCCCCCAACTCATTGCTTTTTGCATCTTTCTCCATGAGCAACCTGTAGCCATGGAAGCAAACCCCCCACCCCCACCCCATAAAAAATTAGTCAGGGCTTGTACGGCCTCGACTAGTTCAAAGGTCTGGTGGAACATGAAGGAGAAGGCAAAATTCACAAAGGAAAGATTGTTTTAGTGTTATAATATATTTTGGTTCTGAAAGTAGATTCTCTTGCTTGCTTGCTTCCTTGAGCTTTTGCACAAAGCAGACAGTGAGGTGAGCAGGATTCTTGGTTAGAGGCTCCAGAAAAAGCAAAACCGTGTTGTTCATCTTTTATTCACGCTAGAAACCTCTTTGGTTTTGTAGCCAGATGATCGCAGAACAACAGGCAAAGGCTGCACTTTAAATGCTGCCCACGACTCCTGCAATTCCTCTGTGGGCTGAGAAGGGACCCCCATTGGGGGGGGGGATGGACATTGGAGTCACTCCTTACGCTTGAGTCAGTGGAGGATGACCATTCACCGCTCCTTGACCCAGGGACACCCTTTGAAAAGGCTCTTTGATTCTGAGAACCTTGCAAATAATTCACACCCCCACCCCCACCCACAAAAGAAAAGCAAAAAAGAGCACAATCCAAGATGGAAAGCTTTTCAGACCTCTTTCCTTTCTGATTTCCATGCAAACAGGTTGTTGTAGAGAGGTTTGGAAGACAGATTCTTACTGTCTCATAGCAGAGTTAGGCACAAACGCGATTGCTCCAAGTACAGTGGTACCTCAGGTTACATACACTTCAGGTTACATACACTTCAGGTTACAGACTCTGCTAACCCAGAAATAATGCTTCAGGTTAAGAACCTTGCTTCAGGATGAGAACAGAAATTGGGCTCCAGCAGCATGGCGGCAGCAGGAGGCCCCATTAGCTAAAGTGGTGCTTCAGGTTAAGAACAGTTTCAGGTTAAGAACGGACCTCCGGAACAAATTAAGTACTTAACCCGAGGTACCACTGTACATTAGAACTTGGGTAGATTTGCTTCTGCCCTCACCCACCCATAAACAAACATTCCTTGCAAAAATACTGAAATGAATCACAGACACTTTGGTTTTGCAAACAAGTTCATATTTTGCTCACAGAGTTTCCAGAAGTTACAGCCAACCAGCTTCCATCTTAGGCAGTAAAACAAAGATGAGAAAAGAAAAGTACTTGGTTTACTTACCAAAAAAAAAAAAAAAAAAAGGATTGTGCAATCTTTGGGTTAGCAAAGATGCAGGCTGTAAAATCTCCTTTTAGGAAGCTCACTTGCAGGGAGCCATGGCTGCATGGTTCCTTCTTCGCTTGTTCCAGGAAGCACAAACGGGAAAGAGAAAGAGAAAGAGAAAGAGAAAGAGGGTAGCAGAGGTGGCTGAGAGCTGTTCAGTTACACTCACTCGGATAACTTGAGCTCTGGGCTCAGGTTAACTCTTTCGTGTTCACAAGTGTGAGTCAGTAACTGTAAATTACAACACTGATATTTGTAGAATAAACCTATTTTTATCCATTGTATTCAACATTGTCATTTGACCTGAAGCTTCTTTGACTGCTGACACACTTAAGTGCTCTCCAGGACCCTGTGCTACTGGCAACCAGATACTGTTTGGTTCTATGGTTCTGTGCTCCTGCAATGCCCTGTCCAGTCTCTTCTGGAGATGGGGCCACTGCAAGCTTTCTTAATGTTTGATCCTTTCTTGTGGTTTTATAATTTACGGTAAGCTGCTCAGAATGGCTGGGAAACCCATTCAGATGGGTGGCGTCTTAATCATCACCATCCCCAGGCATGTGGCTGCCCCTGGAGGAGAGGGGCATCTTCCTGAAAGGGTTATGGGGCCTTCTGGGAAAAGAGACCCCATTGCCAGGCCTTTCCAGACCTCCATGTCTGATGGGTGGGCATTGAGGGACAGGGTGGTGGAGTGCATGACTTGGGGGGCTGGGCCAGCTGGCCCGCCTGCGCTCCCTGACTTCCATGGTGAGATCACATGGACTGGTGATTCCACCTGCTCTCTCTTCCTGCTGGCTGGGGGTGGGGCTTCAGAACCATCGATTTGACTTGATCTGACTTGATTTCAGTTATGTGGCGCTTTCCCACCATGAACTGTTCCCAAAGCGGCTGACAGGAAACATTCAAAACCTCTGAATGGAGAACATCAGAAATACAAATATACAAGTAAAGGTAAAGGGACCCCTGACCATTCGGTCCAGTCGTGGCTGACTCTGGGGTTGCGGCGTTCATCTCGCTTTATTGGCCGAGGGAGCCGGCATACAGCTTCCGGGTCATGTGGCCAGCATGACTAAGCCGCTTCTGGCGAACCAGAGCAGCGCACGGAAACGGCGTTTACCTTCCCGCCAGAGCGGTACCTATTTATCTACTTTCACTTTGGCGTGCTTTCAAACTGCTAGGTTGGCAGGAGCAGGGACAGAGCAACAGGAGCTCACCCTGTCATTGTGGGGATTCGAACTGCCGACCTTTTGATCAGCAAGTCCTAGGCTCTGTGGTTTAACCCACAGCGCCACCCGTGTCCCTACAAATATACAAACAGTAAATTCAAACGATCAAAAATCAACCATTTAGCAAACACAGAATAAATTCAATGGTTACAAAGACAAACAAACGCCCATGTAGACTTAAGCGCATAAATACAAAGCAAAAAATGAGAGTTAACCAGCAATAAAGTTTCTGATGCTGGTCTTGCTGCCCTCCAAGGAGCCTGGCTTAAATACAGTTCAGAGGAGAGGGGTAGCTGACAAATCTTGGCTCGCACATTCTTATTCCAGAGGAGGCTGGCAGCGGCAAAAGGCCACAACCCTGGCAGGGAGCTTGCAATGTGTGGCCAACATGTCACCCAAGCCTCGTCCCACCTCAGGCTGTTTGTCCAGCTTAACAGGTGAGCATCCATAATTGCTGAGCTGAGATGCTTGCTGAAATCAGGCCACGCTCCAGCCTCCAATCCGCTTCTGCCTTCCACCCACCCTAAATCTTCTCCCTCTCCTCTTCAGACTCCTGACAGGCTTACACACTTTTGCTTTTAGGCTTCCCTGCCAACTGCCTCGTTACAGACACAAATTTTCCACCTCAGATCATTTTAGGACACTGCCTAGCGACTTCCCCCAACAATTACATATCTCCTTAAAATACCCGCGGACTTCGAGCAGAAGAAATGGTCATGGAAAGGGGGCCTGTCGTGCATGATCCCCTTCCCTTGGAGGAAATGGTCCCGTGATGAGCACATCAACATGACCAACATCTGGCCAATGGGGTTACTCATCCATACCTCACCAAGCAGGATGAATGAGAGCTATCGGCTGCTACTTAGTTTTTAGTACACATTTCATAGGAACATATGAAGAGCCCTGTTGGATCCAGCCAGTGGCCAGCAACTTCTTCTCATGGTGGCCAGCCAGATCCCCATCATGGGAAACCTACAAGCAGGATTCAAGCACAAGAGCATCTCTCCCCTCCTGTGGTTCCAGCAACTGGCGTTCAGAAGCATCGCTGCCTCCAACTGAGAAGGCAGAACATAGCTATGGTGGTCGTCATGCTCCCCTAAAATACATGTCTTTGTAAGCACTTTGGTCTGCCACACACACATCTGCAAGAGCTTCCTCAAATATAATGTTCTGTAAGTTATTTACACACATTTTTGTGTCGGCTGGAGAAGAGAGGTGGGAGAGGCTGGCAAGTCCACTTGCTCATCCCAACCTGGCAGCCCTGCTGACCTTGAGGTCTGTCATTTGTTAAATTGGGCATGTTAATTTATGTCATCACAATTTTACTTGTTTACCTTATGACAGAATTGCTTAGTTGTTCATTGGTCCTGTTTATATGATTCTGGAATTCCAGTATATTGCTTTTCTATGTTTGTTTTTATTGCTTTGTTCTGCACTGTTGGATTGAAAACATTCAACAAAGAGTGGACTATGAATACAGTGAATAAACGAATAAATTTGTGCGCACTCTTTGGCTGCAGAGCAGCAAGGCAGAATGTGATGGTAGGCAGGTTTCAAAGGAGATCTGAGTGCTCTGGTTCACGCACTGGTGCAACGAGGTGCAGGGCAGATCATGAGAACCTAAGAAGAGGCTTCTGGATCAAGCCATTGGCCCATCTAGTCCAACATCCTGTCCTCACAGTGACCAACCAGATGCCCGAAGCAAGATCCCAGCACAAGAGCCTTCTCCCCGCTTGTATTCTCCCCAACTGGTATTCAGAAGCCAACTTGCCAATCAGAAGGTCAGCGGTTCGGATCCCTGTGATGGAGTGAGCTCCCATTGCTCTGTCCCAGCTCCTGACAACCTAGCAGTTCGAAAGCACACCAGTGCAAGTAGATAAATAGGTACTGCTCCAGCGGGAAGGTAAACAGCATTTCCGTGCGCTCTAGTTTCTGTCACGGTGTTCCATTGCACCAGAAGTGGTTTAGTCCTGCTGGCCACATGACCCAGAAAGCTGTCTGTGGACAAATGCCGGCTTCTTCGACCTGAAAGCGAGATGACTGGACTTCACCATCCAGGGGTCCTTTACCTTATTCAGAAGCATTGCTGCCTCTGACCGTGAAGGCATAGCAGAGCCTTTGTGGCTAGGAGCCACCCACCGGCCTCTCCTCCTCCATGAACTGGTCTGTTCCATTTGCATTAAAGTGTGAATCGAGTGAATTCCTCCCCAGTATTTTGCTGGGAGCTCTTGTGTCCTGTGGGGTGGGGGGAGAAGTGTGGGGTTCAGCCAGCCGCAGATGGAGGTGGGAGGAATCATAGAATCATAGAATCATAGAATCATAGAATCATAGAGTTGGAAGAGACCACAAGGGCCATCGAGTCCAACCCCCTGCCAAGCAGGAAACACCATCAGAGCACTCCTGACATATGGTTGTCAAGCCTCTGCTTAAAGACCTCCAAAGAAGGAGACTCCACCACACTCCTTGGCAGCAAATTCCACTGTCAAACAGCTCTTACTGTCAGGAAGTTCTTCCTAATGTTTAGGTGGAATCTTCTTTCTTGTAGTTTGGAGCCATTGCTCCGTGTCTGCTTCTCTGGAGCAGCAGAAAACAACCTTTCTCCCTCCTCTATGTGACATCCTTTTATATATTTGAACATGGCTATCATATCACCCCTTAACCTCCTCTTCTCCAGGCTAAACATGCCCAGCTCCCTTAGCCGTTCCTCATAAGGCATCGTTTCCAGGCCTTTGACCATTTTGGTTGCCCTCCTCTGGACACGTTCCAGTTTCTCATTGTCCTTCTTGAACTGTGGTGCCCAGAACTGGACACAGTACTCCAGGTGAGGTCTGACCAGAGCAGAATACAGTGGCACTATTACTTCCCTTGATCTAGATGCTATACTCCTATTGATGCAGCCCAGAATTGCATTGGCTTTTTTAGCTGCCGCGTCACACTGTTGGCTCATGTCAAGTTTGTGGTCAACCAAGACTCCTAGATCCTTTTCACATGTACTGCTCTCAAGCCAGGTATCACCCATCTTGTATTCGTGCCTCTCATTTTTTTTGCCCAAGTGCAATACTTTACATTTCTCCCTATTAAAATTCATCTTGTTTGTTTTGGCCCAGTTCTCTAATCTCTCAAGGTGGTTTTGAAGTGTGATCCTGTCCTCTGGGGTGTTAGCCACCCCTCCCAGGAGAGGAGGAGGAATTCCCCCGAGGAAAGAGTCTTTTTTCAACTTATTAGGACTAACATATTGATCAAACCCTGAACTTCCAAGAATAAATCAATGTTTTATGAAGGGATTATCCCAACCCATTTCTCGCTCGCCAAGTGCCAATTAATCACCCAGAGAGCTCCTCACGCCTCGGCTGGGGAAATGAGCATCCAGTGCCCATCGTCTTCAGCACCAGGAGCCTCCCAGGGCTGAGGACAAAGTGCAGAAGAAGAGCCTGCAGGATCAGGCCCATGGCCCCTCTAGCCCAGCATCCTGTTCTCACAGTGGCCAGAGGGAAACTGGCAAGCAGGATCCAAGCTCAAGAGCGCTCAGCTTTCCCCTGGCTCCCAGCAACTGGTATCCCTCTGATGGTGGAGGCAGAGCAGAACCATCCACAGCCCTCTCCTCCTCCTCCTCGAATTTGTCTGCTGCTCTTTCAAGCCCTCCAAGGGGGGGGGTCATCATTGCCTCCTGCAGGAGGGAGTTCCATAGTTCAACTCTGAGCTGAATGAAGAGAAGAAGAAGAAGAAGAGTTTGGATTTGATATCCCGCCTTTCTCTCCCTTTAAGGAGTCTCAAAGCGGCTCACATTCTCCTTTCCCTTCCTCCCCCACAACAAACACTCTGTGAGGTGAGTGAGGCTGAGAGACTTCAAAGAAGTGTGACTGGCCCAAGGTCACCCAGCAGCTGCATGTGGAGGAGCAGGGAAGCGAACCCGGTTCCCCAGATTACGAGACCTCCGCTCTTAACCACTACACCACACTGGCTCCCATGAAGGACTTTATTTTCTCAGTCCTGAATGTTCCGGCATTCAGCTTCATTGGACATCCACAAATTCAAGTGTTACCAGAGAGGGAGAAAAACCTTTCTCTAATCACTTTCTCCATGCCAGGCATTATGTTATAAACTTTAGCAATCCTAGCCACTGGCCACGCCAGCAGGGACAGACAAGAGTTGCAGTCCCAGAATCATCTGAGGGCACTTGGTTGGCTACCCCGGTCTTAATTTCTCATTTGCCATGACCTGAGAACTCTTCCTCAAAAGAGCAATTGGGTTTTCCCCAAGTAAGTTCCACTTGCAGCAGTACACCCATTAAAATAGATTCCCTCCCTCCCTCCCTCCCTCCCTCCCTCCTTCCTTCCTTCCTTCCTTCCTTCCTTCCTTCCTTCCTTCCTTCCTCGGATTCTCCCCTCTTCCCATCCTTTCTCCTGGCCACCATATGTCTTTGTGTTGTATTTATGTTTCCGGATAAAACTGTCAGCGTAACTCCAAAAACAGAGAGCAAAAATAGAAATCCCACACACTGCTAATCTCCACATTAAAATGTCAACACCACTCTTCAAATAAGACGGGAGCGATAAA
Source organism: Podarcis erhardii (assembly GCF_964252035.2). Lineage (NCBI taxonomy): Eukaryota > Metazoa > Chordata > Lepidosauria > Squamata > Lacertidae > Podarcis > Podarcis erhardii. The sequence goes on along the minus strand of NC_138497.1, from coordinate 655,602 downwards.
TATTTGTAGATGCCTCTCAAACCCCCACATTCACACCTGCAGGATTAGGAGCTGGCATTTCTCAAGGAATATCCGGGAGGACAAGGAAAGGATTTCTGTGCATGCCTGGGCATAACTTTCCACGGACGTCCTCAATAGTTTGGAAATGAGGCAGCTGTCATCCTAAGTCTGCCTGACATGGCTTCTGTGAAGAATGGTGGAATTGTGTCTGGATATGGGGTGCTGTGAGACCCTTTTGTCCTGCAAACATTTCCACCTTCTTGTTCATAGGAATTGCACTTTGGGGACGCCAGAGCAGGTCACCTTCACTTCCAAACTGAATTATGGCTGTGCATTACAAGCGATCACTGAAGAATGGATGCTTTTGAATTCTGGTGCTGGAGGAGACTCTGGAGAGTCCCATGGACTGCAAGAAGATCCAACCTCTCCATTCTGAAGGAAATCAGCCCTGAGTGCTCACTGGAAGGACAGATCCTGAAGCTGAGGCTCCAAGACTTTGGCCACCTCATGAGAAGAGAAGACTCCCTGGAAAAGACCCTGATGTTGGGAAAGATGAAGGGCAGAAGGAGAAGGGGACGACAGAGGATGAGATGGTGGGACAGTGTTCTCGAACCAGCATGAGTTTGACCAAACTGCGGGAGGCAGTGGAGGACAGAGGTGCCTGGCGTGCTCTGGTCCAGGGGGTCACGAAGAGTCGGACACGACTAAATGACTAAACAACAACAACATTACAAGCGAATGGCTTTGTTCTTCTCCTGACCAATGGTCATCCAACTTCTCTCTGAAACCTCCCAGAAAGGAGAGGTCACCACCTTCCAAGGACATGGAATCATAGAATTGCTGCAAAGTTCCAAGGGACACCAAGGGTCATCTAGTCTGCCCCTGAAATTCAGGAATTACAGCTAAAGAATCCCTGACAGATGGCCATCCAATGTCCATTTAAAAACCTGCCATGAAGGAGAGTCCACCACCTCCTGAGACCTCCCTGCTTTTCAGAGAAGACCATACAAAAGTTTGCAGGCCTAGTATGAGGCAAGCTCCTACATTCCTAGCATGGGCAGAGAGCCAGGATCCTTGTGGACTGGATCATAGAATCATAAAAGAATAAACACACCACAATCTTGTGTAAGGTATATAAAAGAAGTTTAGAATCATAGAATCATAGAGTTGGAAGAGACCACAAGGGCCATCGAGTCCAACCCCCTGCCAAGCAGGAAACACCATCAGAGCACTCCTGACATATGGTTGTCAAGCCTCTGCTTAAAGACCTCCAAAGAAGGAGACTCCACCACCCTCCTTGGCAGCAAATTCCACTGTCGAACAGCTCTTACTGTCAGGAAGTTCTTCCTAATGTTTAGGTGGAATCTTCTTTCTTGTAGTTTGGAACCATTGCTCTGTGTCCGCTTCTCTGGAGCAGCAGAAAACAACCTTTCTCCCTCCTCTATGTGACATCCTTTTTAGGATCCAAAGAACCTACCTTGGAGAGTCCAGTCTACTGCACAGGTGGCAGCTGTGGCCTCTGCAATCCACTGCCACTGCTCTCTTTCCCCCTCTCTCTCTGCTGGGGGAGCCTTGAAATTGGGGCGCCCCAATTCCGATTCTGGGACTGTCCCAGCAAAATTGGGGCAGTTGAAGGATTTTTTTCTTCCAGGCAGGAGGATCCAATCCTGCGGCATGCCAGGCCTTCCTTCCACCTAAGGGCAGGAAGCTGCTTGCAAAGGAGCAGTGAGCAGAGCCACACAGGATCCGTCCCTCATCTCCACAGCTCCGCCGTTGCCACAGCCCTGCCTCGTCTCTGTGCAAATGCCATACTTCATCCAGCCTATTCGATTAACTACCCAGGGCCTATTTTTAGAGTCCTTCAGCTTGCAATGTGAGGAGGAGACAGATGTTCCGATGCAAAGATCCATAGACTGGGACGGATGTCACCTGAATGTCGAGCGATGGAAGAGGCTTCTCTCACCTTGACGGTTCCTTGCAGAGCAGCAGGGAGTTGTTCATGCAGGCCGTGGGGCTGAGGTGGCTGGGATCCCTCCCACTGCCCCACAGAGCAGGACCTACAGCTGCAAAAGCAGAAGCAGAGCCTCCAAAAACGGCTGGAGCCGACCAAATGGGGAAATGTGGTTCTTGCAACAGGAGGGCTGCCTCCCCCCCGACCCTGTCCCCTGGGGCTGAAAGATTCTTCTCTCAAAAGTGGTCAGGAAGGTTATCACAAGGACCAAATGTCAGGGACTCGTGGCAAGCTCACCGCAAAAAGAAGGTTGCAGATTTGGGAAAGGTTCAGGAAAGGGCAGTGCCCCCATCCTGGAAAGCAAAATAGATTCTTAGTTGTCTCTGTCTCTGAACAGTGGCAACTCCGTGTCAAACCACTGTCTCACGCTGCTCCTTTCCTGCCCTTTGCCATCAGGTCCCAAGGTGGGCAAACACAATATCACATGGCCAAAAGAATAAAGCAAATCAAACGCTTGCAACCACAAAGCAAGAAAAGTGCAAAAGCAATTCTTTACGTAAAAACATTGCAGACATTTAAGACCCGTTTCGTATACAGCGGTACCTTGGTTCTCAAACTTCTGGAAGTCTATTCCAAAACCAAAGCGATCCAAAACCAAGGTGTGCTTTCCCATAGAAAGTAATGCAAAACAGATTAATCTGTTCCAGACTTTTAAAAACAACCCCTAAAACATCAATTTAACATAAATTTTACTATCTAATGAGACCATTGATCCATAAAATGAAAGCAATAAACAATATACTGCAGTCACACAATCAATCAATCAATCAATCAATCAGTAGCTGAACTGGGTTCCACACAGTAACAAAAAAGAGCCACAAAAACGCAAAATAAATAGTAAAAGCACAGCCTCAGCATAACACTCAAAATGGAAGCATAACACTCAAAATGGAAGTGTAACACTCAAAACGGAGCACATTCAGCTTCTGAAAAAGGTTTGCAAACCAGAACACTTACTTCCGGGTTTGCAGTGTTTGGGTTCCATGTTGTTTGATACCAAGGCATTTGAGAACCAAGGGACCACTGTACAGTCATGTCTTGGTTGTTGAATGCCTTGCAACTCGAATGTTTTAGCTCCTGAACACCGCAAACCCAGATGTCAGTGCTCCAGTTTGCAAACGTTCTTTGGAACCCGAACGTCCAACGCGGCTGAGGCAGCTTCCAAATGAGTGCGGGAAGCTCCTGCAGCCAATCAGAAGCCGCGCCTTGGTTTTCAAACGTTTTCAGAAGTCAAACGGACTTCCGGAATGGATTATGTTTGTGAAATATTCTCGGAGTCGAGTGTGGATTTCATGCTCTTTATTCAGCTCAGAGTAGTGAGGAATGGAAGTTCCCCCAGAATGTCTGCTTTATATACATTATTTACACAACGGGCACCACGTGATTGGCTAATTCCAGGATTCTCCTGTAGGCCAATCAGGTTACGGATTCACTTCCACCTGGAGCTGAATTGGGTGGCTCCTGTGGACCAATCATACTGCTGCATTCTGAATCCTATTGTTCTAGGACCAATCAGACTGCTGCATTTTGGATCCTATTTAACTACATAACAGTCTGAGTACCAAGGTACGACTGTATATTAAAAACAATTTTGACATAGATACAGGCTGAGACAAAGAACTCCGCTGAAAGGTCTTGTTGGAAAGAGGAAGCTTTTCACTTAAATGCCTAAAATGACCACAGCAGAGATTGTGGCTGTCCAATATTCAAGGTGGAAGGAGTTCCAAAAGGATAGGCAGTGCTGTCACACTAAAAGCCCCGTTTCAACCTTATCCTGCAAACACCACCTCATCAGGAGGTCCTCAGCTGCAGAGTGCAGGGATGATTGTGTATATCCTGATCCCGAGCTGTATAAGGCTGGCTGCAGCACTCTCAACAAATACGGGGAGCTAATGGGCAGCCAGCGCAATTCTGTCAGCAGAGGCAGAGGATGCTGGCGGCCGTCTCCCCTCCGACTGCCATGTTTTGAACCAGCTGCAAACCTCAAGGGAAACCTCCCCACAGTGCATTGCAGCTATCCAGGCTGGAGAGAAACAGGGCATGGGGGACTGTTGTCCAGCCAGCCCTGATCAGAAATGGTGACAGCCCAAGGTGGGAAGAGGCTCTCCCAGCCACTGAGGGTCCCTGGGCCAGCGTGACAGAGATGGACGCAGGCACGCCCCAGACTATCAAGGTCCCGTTAACTGGAATAATAGGCATTGCACTTGGCTCACACTAGGTGGCTCTCTCTGCCAACACTGAAGTCCTGGTGACGTTTTTGCTTCAAGACCAGGTCTGCGCATGCACTGCCTTCTTCTGCCAGGAGTTGCAGCTCACTTCAATGGGACAGGAATGCCGTAATAACTTTGGACCTTCACCAGACTGATGAAGCATTGCCTTCTCCAACAAACGTGAAAAGGAAATAAAAAAATTCCTTCCAGTAGCACCTTAGGTAAAGGTAAACTGGACTATTAGGTCCAGTTGCGGACAACTCTGGGGTTGCAGTGCTCATCTCGCTTTATTGGCTGAGGGAGCCAGGGTACAGCTTCCAGGTAATGTGGCAAGCATGACTAAGCCCCTTCTGGCGAACCAGAGCAGCGCACGGAAATGCCGTTTACCTTCCCACTGGAGTGGTACCTATTTATCTACTTGCACTTTGACGTGCTTTTGAACTGCTAGGTTGGCAGAAGCAGAGACCCAGCAATGGGAGCTCACCCGTCACGGGGATTCAAACTGCCAACCTTCTGAATGGCAAGCCAAAAATGCACATGAAAGATCATACCAATAACAAACTTAGTTGGTCTCTAAGGTGCTACTGGAAGGAATTTTTTTATTCTGTTTTGACTATGGCAGACCAACCTACCTGAAATGTGAAGAGGGACACCAGAATTGGGGGGGGGGGCTATTGCAGTGGCCTGGACTAGATGACCCTTGGGATCCCTTTGAACCCTACGACTCTATGTGCCTGTTTAAAAATCATGGTAAAAAGGGCTACAGTGTCACTTTTCATCACTTTTCATTTTATTGTAGCTGTGGCCATTTTTATTGGACTGCTCTTAAATTTGGCATGTCCATAGACCTCATAGATTGGCTTTAAAATTGGAACTGTCCACCAAGCTGAACTGCTCATTCCTGGAGAAGCTCAAGAGTTTGGTGGGATTTGACCTCCTCCTTGGAAGGGACTGAGGGTGAGATTGTTGCCAACTCCTTTGCCCCACACAAGGTGAAGGCAGGCGTATCTGTAAAGTTCAAACTGGATCTTTTCCTTCACCCTAGTCATGCCCATTTACAGCAGAAGAAAGGAAGTAGGAAAGGTGAAGAGGAGGAAGGGAAACTGAAACTCAGCCCTCAGCCACCCAACACCCGGGCCCCAGATGCTATCATGCACCACTCCAGTCTTTGCAGGGGTTCCAGGAGTTGCCCCAGGTTTGGTTTCCTTAGAATGAATGTCAGCGAAGACTGTGGCACCTTTTGGATAAGTGCGTTTTTTTGCACATAGATACAAGCTGAGCAGTCCAGGGTGGTCCATCTGCAGCAGCACAACTGGACGTCTTCATCTGCCCCGGCTGCAACAAAACATGTCTCTCCCACATCAGTCTCTACAGCCAGTCTATGGATCTTTGCATCGGAACATCTGTCTCCTCCTCACATTGCAAGCTGAAGGACTCTAAAAATAGGCCCTGGGTAGTTAATCGAATAGGCTGGATGAAGTATGGCGTTTGCACAGAGACGAGGCAGGGCTGTGGCAACGGCGGAGCTGTGGAGATGAGGGACGGATCCTGTGTGGCTCTGCTCACTGCTCCTTTGCAAGCAGCTTCCTGCCCTTAGGTGGAAGGAAGGCCTGGCATGCCGCAGGATTGGATCCTCCTGCCTGGAAGAAAAAAATCCTTCAACTGCCCCAATTTTGCTGGGACAGTCCCAGAATCGGAATTGGGGCGCCCCAATTTCAAGGCTCCCCCAGCAGAGAGAGAGGGGGAAAGAGAGCAGTGGCAGTGGATTGCAGAGGCCACAGCTGCCACCTGTGCAGTAGACTGGACTCTCCAAGGTAGGTTCTTTGGATCCTAAAAAGGATGTCACATAGAGGAGGGAGAAAGGTTGTTTTCTGCTGCTCCAGAGAAGCGGACACGGAGCAATGGCTCCAAACTACAAGAAAGAAGATTCCACCTAAACATTAGGAAGAACTTCCTGACAGTAAGAGCTGTTTGACAGTGGAATTGGCTGCCCAGGAGTGTGGTGGAGTCTCCTTCTTTGGAGGTCTTTAAGCAGAGGCTTGACAACCATATGTCAGGAGTGCTCTGGTGGTGTTTCCTGCTTGGCAGGGGGTTGGACTCGATGGCCCTTGTGGTCTCTTCCAACTCTAGGATTCTAGGATTCTATGAGTCCTCCAGAGCATGAGAAAACAAGCTTGCTCCCTCTTCCATGGGACAGCCCTTGAGATCTTTGAAGATGGCTATCCTGTCTCCTCTCTGAGATTCTAACCCTCCCTGAGTACAGGACCCCAAGAATTGGAATACAGTCATACCTCTTGTTACATTCGGTTCAGGTTACATTCTTTCAGGATATGTCCCACAGTGAACCAAAAGGAGCGGAATGGGTTACTTCCGGGTTTCGCCACTCGCACGTGTGCAGACGCTGAAAATGATGTCATGCACATGCGCAGAAGTGGCGAATCACGACCTGCACATGCGCAGACACAGGTTGCGTTCTGCTCGTGTTGCAAACGGGGTTCCGGAATGGATCCCTTTTGCAACCAGAGGTACCACTGTAACTCACGGTATCATTTAGACTGACCCCTGCCCAAGCCCAATTTCATACATCAGCGCTTTAGTTCTCTCCCTCTGCACTGTGGGTATTCATCAAAGGCTGTTGCTTATTCCAGTGGACCAGTATGTTTTTCTTCCCAGAAGCTATTTCTTCAGAGCTCCTTCCACCCCCCTTGCCTGCCTGCCTGCCCTTCCAGATTTACAAAAAGTCCCATGGCAGGAGGAGTGAGCTGAGGGCACATTGTAGAATGTGAGAAGAGACCCTCCCAGACATCCCTCAGGGCCTTCGAAAGGAAGCGAAGCACAGCAAAATCTCGCCCACCATTTGCATTTCACCAGAATTGCCTCTCTACTTTCCCCCTCATTAGCTGATGGAGAATGGTTGAAAAAAGCCTGGAGTATTTAATATTATTATTATGGCACAGTTCTGCTCTCCCTGTTGCCCAGCATGGAAGGTTTCTGCTTCAGGTTGGGATGGTGCAGAAAGCAGAGAAAGATTTCCAGCAGGACCCAAAGACCTGCTGACATATATATTCAAAAATCAATTTGCAAAAGAAAGAAAGAAAAGCCCAAAGCATTTCATTTTTCACGTGCTTTCATTGCGATTTTCCTGTGATGCTCTTGATGAAGAATCTCGTGCCATCCGGACTGGACTTGGAAGATAGTCACTGACCGTCGCCCCCACCCTGGGCCACCCTCCTTAAACTGCACCCACCCACCCACCTCCATGGAAGCATCTGCTGGCCTGACTTCTGAAGCAGCTGGGAAAAGGAGCTTCTGCCAGCCTGTGGCTCCAGGACCCGAGAAGCAAATCCATTGGCTTGGATCAGGCAAAAAACGCTCCCCTGCTCCCAGCTGGCGAGCAACCCAGAATCGCAGCGGCATTCTTCCGAAAGGAGAGGAGGCAAGCGAACGAGGGAGGGAGGCAGCTGCGGGCAGCTTCAGTGCTGAGGCCTGCTTCCTCCTGTTTTGCTTTTCCGGATGGTGGTCCTGCGCAAGAGACAATTAAATCCCCATCGCTGCTGGCTGGGATCCCCATTTCCCTGCAAGATGGTGTTCTCTCTCTCTCTCTTTCTCTCTCTGCAGCAGGAATGCAGGATGCTGCTCTGCCTCGTCCCCCGGGGTCTTTCTGATAGACTCTGTGGCTTCCCTGGTAATGCATCCATCGCAGGCAGGCAAATGGCGAGGCCTGCGCTCAGCAGCAAGGCAAAGAGACAGTCGCTGCTAGTTTTCTGGCCCCGCTCAGTGGAAAAAGCCAACCGAGGCAGCAGTGGCAAACGTTCCATCCTGCAAGAGGCTCCTCCGTCAGTTGGAGACGGGTTCCTGGTCAAAGCAAGAAGATGAGGAATCAGTGCTACAGAAAATAAGAAGAATCCTCCCCTCAGCCAGAACAACGGGGAGAGATCCACAGATTCACAGGTTCTGCAGACTTCCTTCGTAAGAGCCTCAGAAGGGACTGCTAGATCAGGCCAAAGGCTTGGCTGTGTGGCTCAATTTTTGGTCGAGTGGGATAAGATGTGTCCTTCTGATAGTATTATTTCTGGCATTTTTGGAATGTTGTATTCTCCACATGTTTTTTTTGTTTTTAATGTGGCTCCTCATTTATTTTACCTGCTTGCATTTCCTTCTGCTAATAAGTTGCTCTGAGACTTTTTTTGCATATAGAATCATAGAATCATAGAATCATAGAGTTGAAAGGGACCGCAAAGGTCCTCTAGCCCAACCCCCTGCAATGCATGGATCGCCACTAAAGCATCTCTGACAGATGGCCATCCAACCTCTGTCGAAAAAACTCCAGTGAGGGAGAGCCCACCTCCTTCTGAGGGAATTTCTCCACAGCCAAACAGCCCCTACTCTGAAATATACTCAAGAGTCGAGAGTGGATTTCATGCTCTTTATTCAGCTCATAGTGGTGAGGAGGAATGGAAGTTCCCCCAGAATGTCTGCTTTATATACCTTATTTACACAATGGGCCCCACGTGATTGGCTAATTCCAGGATTCTCCTGTAGGCCAATCAGGTTGCGGATTAACTTCCACCTGGAGCTAGATTGGGTGGCTCCTGTGGACCAATCAGACTGCTGCATTCTGAATCCTATTGTTCTAGGGCCAATCAGACTGCTGCATTTTGGCTCCTATTCAACTCAGTACATAACATACTCTCAGAAAGGAATGTTTAGGAAGCAACCAACAAATGCAAAACCTTAATAATAAGAATAAGATAAAAAAATTCCTTCCAGTAGCACCTTAAAGACCAACTGAGTTAGTTCTAGGTATGAGCTTTCGTGTGCATGCACACTTTCGTGTGCATGCACACTAGGTATGAGCTTTCGTGTGCATGCACACTTGGTATCTGAAGAAGTGTGCATGCACACGAAAGCTCATACCTAGAACTAACTCAGTTGGTCTTTAAGGTGCTACTGGAAGGAATTTTTTTATTTTGTTTTGACCATGGCAGACCAACACGGCTACCTATCTGTAATAAGAATAAGAGTAAGAGTTAATCATGTGAATTAAACTTGGCACCTGATGCCTGCCCTCCCGCCTGCCTCTGTCATGTTTTCTGCTTGGCTTTCTCCCTGGGCCGTGCTGCTTTCTCCTGCCCCAAACCGATCTTTGCAGACATTTGGCAAGTGGATCCATCTGGCAGCGATACAGGTTATTCTCTCTGTTATCTCTCGATGACACTGGAGAACTGTCACTCTTTGCTGCGAGCGCTCCTTGTTTCCAACACAATGGAGCTGTCGGGCGTTTTGCAACTCATCAGTTACTGCAGCCTTTTTCAGGGGAAGCCATGGCCCCAGTCCCTTCTTGGGTGGGTGTGCGGAGATCACTCTTCCTCTTTTCTCCAGTCTTCAGCACTCCTTCGAGTTATTTTGCAGAAGCCAAACTCTTGCTGCCAGGTGTGGTGGAACTGTAGAATTACGGCAATGGAAGAAACCCTGAGAATTATCTAGTCCAGGGGTCAGCAAACTTACCACACCTCGGGCTGGTGTCTCCAGAGCTGATTGCACGGCGGGCCAAAGGGCGGGGGGAGCACATGCCCACACGCATGTGCACACTCTATTTTCGGCGTACTTCTGGGTCAGAGGAGCACTGGAAATAGCTTGTGCGCATGTGCATGGACCTCCTCCGACCCTGATGTGCACAGGAAATAATGCTTACACATGCACAAATAATGCTTGCGCTTGCGCTTAAGCTATTTCTGGTGCTCCTCCAATCTGGAAGTGGGCAGAGCGGGTGGTGGCAGCAGGTGGCGGGGGTCACCGTGGGCCGGATAAACGAGTCCCTCAGGCCTTATCTGGCCTGCAGGCTTTAGTTTGGGGACCCCTGATCTAGTCCAACCCCCCAGCAATGCAGGGATCTTGGCTAAAGCTTCCATGACAGATGACCATCCAACCTCTGCTTAAAAGCCTCCAAGGAGAGTCCACCACCTTCCAAGGCAGGCTGTTCCATTGCCAAACAGCTCTTAGCATCATCAAGTTCTCCCTAAGGCTTAGTCAGAATCCCCTTCCTTGTCATTTGAATCAATTGGTTCAGGTCCTCCCCTCTGGAGCAGGAGAAAATAAGCTTCCTCCGTCTTCCAAGTGACAGCCCTCCAGATATTGGAAGATGGCTCTCAGATCACTTCTCAGGCTGACTCAGGCTGACATCAGGCTCCTCGCTGCTCATCACGTTGACAGGCAAGGGCTCTCCAGAATGTCAGGTAGGGGTTAGTGTTCCCAGCCATATCTGGAGAAGCTGGAGCCTGAATCTGGGACCTTCTGCAGGCTCAGGTGCTTGCGTTGAGATTCCAGCATCACAGGTGTTGGAGAGGATGACCCTGGAGGGACCTTCCAACTCTACAACTCTCTCCTCAGTGACTTTGTTGCCTCCTGAAGGCAAATGGTTGGGTTCTGTCTCCCTCCCTGCCTCTGCTTAGTCACCTTTTGCTGCATGGCCTCTTCTGCAGCCTTCACGCCCTCTCTGCCTGGATTGCCTCTCTGAAAAGGTGTTGCTCCCTCTGGCCCTTTTCTGCCGTCACTCAGCTCCCTCCCTGCAACAGTGTGTGTGAGAGAGATGCAAACACCTCGAGGGGTTGAGCCGGTCTGCCTCTCCTCCTCCTCCTCCTCCTCTGTGGCTTCCGTGCATGCTGCAATCCTGTCCCATTTTATCACGGTTAACTGGCTAATGGTCTGTCTGTGTTCCTGCGTCTCCCAGGAGAGCCCTGCGCTGCTCTGGCCGGGCAGACGCCTTGATTTGCTACATGCTTTAAACGAATCTCCAACACAAGCGCTGCCATGTCTGTGTCTCTCTCCCTGGCCAAATTACAGCTTCCTCCAGCGCTTTCGCCCTTGAAGATGTCCTTGGCCTGATCCTTCCCTGTGACACCAACGTGGTGCATCATTATATTATGAACAACCAGAGCTCCTGGTTTTGTGGCGGCTGCAGGCTTAACCCTTTGGTGACCTGCAGCACGTCTTCCTCGCAGGTAGCCCACAGCTGTCAACATCAGCGCACGAAACCAGGCTAATTCCTTTTTTCCTAAGGTAACAGAAAACATTAGCAGGTAACCCAATACCTAGATATGTCTTTGCTGGAAATCTTTGTTCGGGAGACAGAACATTTCGAAAATGCACGGGAGCGTTTGTTCAGGGGTTTTTTGAGAGAGCACCAGTGGCTCCCCCAACCTTTTGCAGTGATTTTCTACACAGCCTTCCAGGCAACATTCAATCTGCGGCTGTTGACCTACAAAGCAGAGCAGATCTTTGCTCTCAGTCAGCTGAAGTGATGACCTCCTTACCTTTGTCCCACCACGATCCTGATGGTCAGCCCTCTGAAGTCTGCTTTCCATGTGGCTTCTCGTTGCTTGCAGATTCTGCTAGAGGGATTCTCCCAAAACAACAACAAACAAACCTATGTGCATGTAAAGCATACTCAATAAACACAAGAGACGTAACCGGCTGTGTTCTTAGATAAATAAGGTATACTATTCATGTATCAAATCATAATGATATGAGTTACTTCCATTGAAGTTTATGATTGAAGGGATTCTCCCTGCTGGTTCTCAGCACTGGATTCCCAGAGAAATGTCTGCCAGTCTCATTCCAGACGCATCAAGTGCCAGGAGACATGGGCATGTGTGCCTGGCTTGGAGAACCTTGCCCCATGCATATTCCCCAAAGAACCAGGAAAGAGCTACCCAACTGGGGCCTGCTTAACATAAGGACCTAAGAAGAGCCTGCTGGATCAGGCCAATGGCCCACCAAGTCCAGCATCCCGACCAGATGCCTGCAGGAAACCCACAAGCAGGATCCAAGCACCAGAGGCCTCTCCCCTCCTGTGGCTTCCAGCTTCACAGTTTCACATTTCATGGAAAGTCATGGCTAATGGTTTACCAGGAATGCTCAGGCTGCTACGAGTATTGGCTCCTTACTTGCGAGGAGGAGCAACAAACTGCAATTGTTGGCTTAGTCTTGCATCCGAACCGGAGGTCATGGTTTATTTTGCTAAAGCAAACCATAGCTGGTGAGCCAAGAACAAGCCTTGAGTTTCAGCCCTTGTTTCTGATTTTGGAGCCAATGCATGGTTCTTGAGCGGACTGTTCCAAAGTATATGATTACTATGAACAATTAGGAAAAGTATTTTTAAACTCACCCCTCTGCCCACCAAAATGTATCCTCTTTTTGCACTGTATTGTTTAGTGTCTACTTCATGGTATATAAAAGTGGTCACAAGAGTCAAAATCTAGGCATGAAGCAGCCCTTGAGGAAAGAGCAGCATTATGCAGAAATGGCCTCTCCCTCTCCCAGTGCCGGAATCCCCCCTCCAGCTCTAGTGGTGAGGCTCCTTCTCTCAGCTCAACCCCTGAACCTTCGTGAAAAGCAGCCTTGACTACGTTTGCCATTCCTACTTGTTTCAACAGCACTTGAGCATTTTCTCAGAATTGTGAACCTGAGTTGATTCAGCTGTACACTTCCTTGTCTTTTTATGTTTGCAATGTTCAAATTGAGAAGCACAACTTCTATTCCATTGGCCCTACAATATGGGGACAAACATGACAGGGTTCTTCCTTTTTCCTCTGCCGATGGCTTGCTTCGCTTCCTTTTTATTTAATTTTGTGACCCATTCCGAGGCCATTTGCAATGAAGGATGGGGCGTCGATTCTTTAAAGGCGTCGTATTTTGGTACCGTGCAAAATGAAAATGGAATGACCCGAAAATGTTGCCGCAATCCTGCAAGACGGAAGGCATTGTTGAGAAGACACGCTTCTTCTTAGAAAGGTGAGGCATAAATGGATTTCCTGGGCGTGCAGCGGATTTCAGTCTGGCTGATTCATATACAGCCACCTTCAGAGCTGATTGCATACAGTAGATCTAAATATTTTCAGTTCCGCCAGAGTCTCCTTCATTGTTTAATGTAGCACTAGAAGCTTTAGCGGCAACAAATGGATTTTGTTAAATACAATCAGGGCGAAAATTAAAGGAAGAGGATATACAGTGCAATTATAGACTGATGATACTTTATTGACCCGGCCTAATGAACATTACCAGTCCCTAAACTGTTGCATTTCACGAATGAATTATTGCCCTTTTCTCCAGATCAGGAGGAAAGAAGCTTGCTGCATGTTCCATGGGACAGCCTTTGAGATATTTGAAGATGGCTCTCCTCTCTCCTCTCAGTCTCCTCTTTTCCAGGTTCAACATACCCAGCTCCTTCAACCGTTCCTCATCAGGCTTGGTTTACATATTACAATATAAAGCCCTTAACAGCTTGGGAACAGTGTTCTAACAAGCTCGCCTTTCTCCACATGTATCCACTTGGCTGCTTGGATCAGTGAAATGGGCACGACTACAGGTGCCAAGGGACCCCCATTTTGCATTTGGAAGATCGCCATTCTTCTTTCCTCTGGAACTCCCTGCCTATTGACATCCTGTAGACCTCATCAGGAGGGCTTTAAACTGACTAATGTGGGGGAGGGAGACAGTGCTCCTGAAGGTAGGAGTCTATCAATTGATGAAGATGATCATCCAAATTTCATAGACCAAATGGAGCAAACAGCACGCAGACCTAGTGGTGGGAGGAAAAAATCCTTAAATAAGAGACACGGGGGAATGATTAATGGACTTCAATGTCTGTACACTAATGCGCAAAGCATGGGTAATAAACAAGATGAGCTTGAGCTCTTGGTACAGCAAACTAAATATGACATAATAGGCATCACTGAAACCTGGTGGGATAAGTCCCATGACTGGAATGTAATAATGGAGGGATACAATCTATTTCAGAGAAACAGACCAGACAAGAAAGGAGGAGGAGTGGCGTTATATGTCAGGGATGTGTATACCTGTGAAGAGATCCAAGATTTAGAACCTCAAAGCCAAAGTGAGAGCATTTGGGTCAAAATTAAGGGAGAGAAGAATAACAGGGACCTCATTGTGGGAGTTTACTATAGATCCCCAAGCCAAACGGAGGACATAGATGATGCCTTCCTGGAACAGATGGCCAAGCATGCAAAAGGAAGGGAGATAGTAGTAATGGGGGACTTCAATTACCCGGATATTTGCTGGATGTCAAACTCAGCCAAGAGCATAAGGTCAAACAGATTCCTCACTGGCCTTGCAGACAACTTCGTTGTCCAGAAAGTGGGAGAAGCAACAAGAGGAACAGCCATTTTAGATCTGGTCCTAACCAATGTTGATGACCTGGTTAGTGGGGTAGAAGTGGAAGGATCATTAGGCGCAAGTGATCATGAAGTTTACTATACAGCGAAAAGGAGCAGCCAAGCATACTAGGACTCAATTTCTTGACTTTAAGAAAGCCGACTTCATAAAACTTAGGGAAGTGCTGGGTGAGATCCCATGGACAGTAATACTAAAGGGAAAGGGAGTTCATGATGGCTGGGAGTTTGTTAAGAGGGAGATAGTAAAAGCACAACTTCAGGCAATACCAATGAGACGGAAACATGGAAGGTGCCTAAAGAAGCCAGGGTGGCTATCTAAAGAACTTTTAACAGAGTTAAGATTAAAAAAGGATGTGTACAAAAAATGGAAAAGGGGGGAAACCACCAAAGAGGAATTCAAACAAATAGCCAGCACGTGTAGACACAAAGTCAGAAAAGCTAAAGCACAGAATGAACTCAGGCTTGCTAGAGAGGTTAAAAGCAACAAAAAAGGCTTTTATGGGTATGTTCGTAGCAAAAGGAAGAACAAAGAAACAGTGGGGTCACTCAGAGGAGAAGATGGTGAAATGCAAACAGGGGACACAGAAAGGGCTGAACTCCTCAATGCCTTCTTTGCCTCAGTCTTCTCCGATAAAGAAAACAATGCCTGACCTGAAGAATTTGGAGCAAATGATTCAGCAGAGGAAACACAGCCCAGAATAACTAAGGAGATAGTACAAGAATACTTGGCTAGTTTAGATGTATTCAAGTCTCCAGGGCCAGATGAACTGCATCCAAGAGTATTAAAAGAACTGGCAGATGTGATCTCAGAACCACTGGCACTCATCTATGAGAATTCCTGGAGAACAGGCGAAGTCCCGGCAGACTGGAGGAGGGCAAATGTTGCCCCTATTTTCAAAAAGGGGAAAAGAGAGGACCCAAATAATTACCGCCCAGTCAGTCTGACATCAATACCAGGGAAGATTCTGGAGCAGATCATTAAGCAAACAGTCTGTGAGCACCTAGAAAGGAATGCTGTGATCACCAATAGTCAGCATGGATTTCTTAAAAATAAGTCATGTCAGACTAACCTGATCTCGTTTTTTGACAGAATTACAAGCCTGGTAGATGAAGGGAACGCAGTGGATGTAGTCTACCTTGATTTCAGCAAGGCATTTGACAAGGTGCCCCATGATATTCTTGTAAAGAAGCTGGTAAAATGCGGTCTTGACTATGCTACCACTCAGTGGATTTGTAACTGGCTGACTGACGGAACCCAAAGGGTGCTCATCAATGGTTCCTCTTCATCCTGGAGAAGAGTGACTAGTGGGGTGCCACAGGGTTCTGTCTTGGGCCCGGTCTTATTCAACATCTTTATCAACGACTTGGATGATGGACTCAAGGGCATCCTGATCAAATTTGCAGATGACACCAAACTGGGAGGGGTGGCTAACACCCCAGAGGACAGGATCACACTTCAAAACCACCTTGACAGATTAGAGAACTGGGCCAAAACAAACAAGATGAATTTTAACAGGGAGAAATGTAAAGTATTGCACTTGGGCAAAAAAAATGAGAGGCACGAATACAAGATGGGTGATACCTGGCTTGAGAGCAGTACATGTGAAAAGGATCTAGGAGTCTTGGTTGACCACAAACTTGACATGAGCCAACAGTGTGACGCGGCAGCTAAAAAAGCCAATCCAATTCTGGGCTGCATCAATAGGAGTATTGCATCTAGATCAAGGGAAGTAATAGTGCCACTGTATTCTGCTCTGGTCAGACCTCACCTGGAGTACTGTGTCCAGTTCTGGGCACCACAGTTCAAGAAGGACACTGACAAACTGGAACGTGTCCAGAGGAGGGCAACCAAAATGGTCAAAGGCCTGGAAACGATGCCTTATGAGGAACGGCTAAGGGAGCTGGGCATGTTTAGCCTGGAGAAGAGGAGGTTAAGGGGTGATATGATAGCCATGTTCAAATATATAAAAGGATGTCACATAGAGGAGGGAGAAAGGTTGTTTTCTGCTGCTCCAGAGAAGCGGACACGGAGCAATGGTTCCAAACTACAAGAAAAAAGATTCCACCTAAACATTAGGAAGAACTTCCTGACAGTAAGAGCTGTTTGACAGTGGAATTTGCTGCCAAGGAGTGTGGTGGAGTCTCCTTCTTTGGAGGTCTTTAAGCAGAGGCTTGACAACCATATGTCAGGAGTGCTCTGATGGTGTTTCCTGCTTGGCAGGGGGTTGGACTCGATGGCCCTTGGGGTCTCTTCCAACTCTATGATTCTATGATTCTATGATTCTAGACACCTTCAGTTTTTGGTGCCTGCTAAAAACATCCTTGTTTCGACAAGCCTACCCAGAGGCTTAGAAAGTTGATGTGCATTTTAAGAAGTTGAGTTTAACTTTCTGTATGTTTCAAGGTATCGTCATAATTTTTTCTTGATTTTCTTTTTTATCTTTTTGTAAACTGCTTTCAGGGTTGTTGGGGTGTTGTTTTTACAACCAAGCTGTGTATAAATTTTATCGAAACAAAATTAAAAAAATCCTTCCAGTAGCACCTTAGAGACCAACTAAGTTTGTTATTGGTATGAGCTTCCATGAGAAGTGTGCATGCACATGAAAACTCATACCAGTCACAAACTTAGTTGGTCTCTTAGGTGCTCCTGGAAGGAATTTTTTTATTTTGTTCTGACTATGGCAGACAAACACGGCTACCTACCTATAAATTTTATGGAATACACAAATTAGTTTTTTGCGTGGTGCTTACATTCCTGGGTGTTCAGTTCTAGGCAAGGTCAGACAGGAATTCCAGCTAAGAAAGAAAGAAATCCCTGCCTGTCCCTCCAAGTGAAGATTTGGGACAGCAAAGGATCCCTCTCACCTGAGTTCCCCGGAAGGGATCTGCTTGGGCATTCCCAGCGCGGGAGAAGGCGCTTCTGCAGGTGCCTGCTTGCCATTTGCATGACTTAATGGGAATTTACCATTTCATCATCAGTGAGAGCCTTTTCTGGTAGGTGGGCTGCCACGATGAATTCACTTGATATTCATTGTAATAGCGCAGGTCATAATGAACACGGCTGATATTCATTGTGCTGTCATAGATAGGAACCCTGTTTCCACCACGAGCGACTATTAGGATTCGGTGCTCATTATCTGCACTTAATTCAGGCAAGGAACTGACACCAACCGGGCCTCTTTGCAACTGGCACTGAATTCAGAGCGAACAGAGCAGCCGCACAGGAGGCAGTGTGGTGTACTGGTTAGAGTCAATCATAGAAGAATTAGGCATCTCCAAAATGAAACTTGATCCCAGCAAAAAGCCTTTAAAAATACCCCACCCCACACAGGGACATTCCAATATCCTGAATGGCTGGACAAGACTCAGGGCCACAGCCGGTACATTTGCACTGAATTTCTCAATAGTCTGGAAGGGTCGTCTGGTGTTGTGAATAATGCAAATGGCCTGGCTGCCAAAATGAAGAATTCCTTTGGAAATGGAAGAGAACTGCCTGGTTTCTGGCAATGCCATTGTCCGGGCTGGGGGTATATCTTTGGATGGGAGGAGCTGAGAGTGCAGGAACTGGAATCTCCAACTTTAGGATCTCTGACTGAGACTGTGCTGCCTGCCTGAACCCCAGTCCCTGGACCTTCTCTCTCCAGATTCATTTTTGATGTATTGATTGCATTCACCTCTTCTTATTTAACACCCACAGCATCCCTGCAAGGTAGGTCAGGCTGAGAGACGGTGACTGGCTGCAAAGTCACCCAGTCAGCTTCATGGCTCAGTGGGGGAATGAACCCAGGTCTCTCCCAGATCCTAGTCCAGCACCCTAACCATTATGCCACGCTGCCTCTTGTGGCATCTCCACCAAGCTCTTTGCCTGTGGTTCTGCAGAGGCTCCTCCTCCTCCTCCTCCTTTACATTTGCTTGTTTCTTCAGTCTCTTTGCTCTCAAGGTGAAAATTCTGCTCTTGGTTTCTCTCTCTCTTCTTTCTAGGTAGACCATTTCTGTTGTTTTCTTTGCTTCTTTTTATGCCAGAGCATCTGAAAACAAAGGGCGGAGGGAGGAGAAGAGCTGGGGAGAAAGAGAGAGAGAGAAAGAAAGAAAGAGAGAGACATATCTCATCCAGGTGTAGGGCCAGCGCTTGCTAAGTGAGTTATGGTGCTTTGCAACACAAGAACAAATATGGCAGTTAGTGGCAAGGCCAATAAATATTGGTGACAATATATTTCCTTGGCTCTGAGTTAAGAAAGCCAGAAACAAGGAGCTGCGGGGAGATAAATCTCAGGCTGCTCTGGAGGGGTGCTGTTTGCATGTCTTGCCACCGCCCTCGCGCCCACCACCCCTGCTAAACCACCTCCGCTTCGTGCACCTGCTTTCCAGGAAAAAAGGCCGGCCCACAAAAGCGCGGATGGGAAATGCTCAGAGGACGAGGGGAATGACCTTCAGAGAAGGAGCGGCAGAGAGGGAGCCTCTCGCTGTGCTTCCGCATGATGTCTCTCTCTCTCTCTGCTTTTATTGCAATGATCTGTACGTTTTAATGGGGGGGGGTTAATGATGATGCCCCCGCTTGTTTTTGGCTGTTTCTGCTTTAGCTCTAATCCGCCTTGAGTCCCTGACAGGGGAAAAGGTGAAATATAAATAAATTGGTTTGGCTGCTTGGCTGCAAATCACTTTGAGTTGCCTTCAGCAAGATAAAGTGACTGAGCAACTTTGTTATTGTTGTTTAGTCGTTTAGTCGTGTCCGACTCTTCGTGACCCCCTGGACTAGATCATGCCAGGCACTCTTTTTTTTTTTCCCTCGCATAATTTTTATTGTTTTTAAATCATAAATTATGATTTATGATTTATGAGTTATGAGTTATGATATGATGACATGCCAGGCACTCTTGTCTTTCACTGCCTCCCTCAGTTTGGTCAAACTCATGCTGGTAGCTTCGCGAACACTGTCCAACCATCTCGTCCTCTGTCATCCCCTTCTCCTTGTGCCCTCCATCTTACCCAACATCAGGGTCTTTTCCAGGGAGTCTTCTCTTCTCATGAAGTGGCCAAAGTATTGGAGCCTCAGCTTCACGATCTGTCCTTAATAAATAATAATTATTATAATCCTAATACTAATATTGATGATGAAGAGGATTACTCCTGTCCCAAAGGGGGCCTTACTCTGTCTCCCATGAAGTCGTCCCATAGGAAGCAAAGAGTTTATTCCTTCATTTCATAAAAAATATCCATGGCTTGATGGTTGACAAACACAGAAACAAACACTCCTACAAGCGGTTTCCAAGAGGACAACACGGGAGTTCAGAACACTGGTGCTGCCACACTCAGCGCCTGAGCGCTTGCCACAGGTGGGGCAAGGCAATCTCATAGCTAAAGAGTTGTGAAAAGCTTTATATACTAATAGGAACAACACCTTGAACTTGGCCCAGTTTTGGGATTCAGCTGCAGGGAGAAGAATTCAGTATTCGCTGCTAGAAGCAGGAGAGAGAGAGAGAGAGAGAGAGAGAGAGAGAGAGAGAGAGAGAGGAGAGTCCTAGCTAGCTGAACAGCCCATCATCACGGTCGGGCGAAAAGCATCCCTCCGAGTGTTTTTATAAAGCGGTCCAAGGAACATCAACAACATTTACTGGACTATGAAGCCGCTCTTTACAAAGTGAGGGAAGGAGTCAGGCCAGACAGCCGAGCCAATGTGTTTTCTTTATTGTGTGCACAACTTGGAACAACATCCATAAAAGCAGGAGCTCCATGGCCGATAAATCCAGGCCATCACCCTGCGCTGCCCTGGAGGTGCCTGAGCTTGGGGAGGGGGGGAGAGGGGGGGGAGCCGAAATCCCTGAGAAGCAATAAGATCTCGCGGGCCTTTGGAGTGGGGAGGGAAGACTCTGCCATTCCTCCTCTACCCAAAAAACGAGGAATATCTTCTTCGTATAAGAAGAGCCTGCTGGGTCAGGCAATGACCTATGTGGTCCTGACAACAGTTCTCACAATGCCCGACCAGATTCATCTTCTGGGAAACCCACAAGCAGGATTCGAACGCAAGAGCATGACTCTCCCCTCCTGTGGTTTCCAGCGGCTGGGATTCAGAAGCATTGCTGCCTCCAGCTCGGGGGGGGGGGGGGCAGAGCCAAGCCATTGTGGCTACTAGCCATTGGTAGCCCAATGGTAGCTCATCCATAAAGGTGCCAAAGTCATGCTATCCATATTATCAGCCAGCTGTGCCTCCCACCTTCACAGTGAGAAAGGATGTTTCTTTGGAACAGCCTTCAGCAACCTGGTGCCCTCCAGATGTCTGGAGAGACAGCAGCCCTGGCCCCTGAGTCATGCTGGCTGGGGCTGGTGGGAACTGATGGGAGCGGTGGTGGTGATGGTGGTCCATAGAATCATACCTTCTTCTTCTCTGGCGATCCCTCATAGCCCAGTAAGATTGTCTTCCATGAACACGGTTTTAACAATGAGTCCGTAAGCGACTGTGGAGGCCAATTCTGGATCCACACGTCCTTCCACAGTGGGGACACTGGTTTCTGAGTGGGAGTTGATCACAGTATGGATTTGCCAAGTGTAGGGCACCTTTCCAGCCCCTCCCCCTTTTCAGGGTGAGCAGAGTGGATCCTAAAAAGGGCTGCTCAGTCATGGATACAGCTGCCGAGCTGCTAAACTGCCTCGTTTTTTGAGTCAGAATGACTGAATCTGTATCCACTACCCATGTGCCAATTCATGATTAGGGGCTTCCAGATTTCACGGTCCTGCCCCCGTTACCATTTGCCGATTACTATGGGACTTTTGGGGTTTGGGTTTGGGGTGGGCTTTTGGAAGGTGCCTGTGTGTTAATTTGTTTTATGTGTGTAGATCAGGACATGCTGACCAATACACAGTCTTTGCAGCAGGGCTCTGTTCCGATGGCATGAGTAGTCACAACGAACGGGTAGATTCTCATCTGCTGCAGCCTTCATCTGCCTTCACAGCCATTGTAACATACTGCTTGTTATCATCCACCTGTTCTGCCATTGAGGACTTCTTGGATCATTCTTTGTCTAGCTCCTTCCGTTACTGCCTTGGGTGACCCTGCTGGGAGTACAAGATTCCAGACGGCTTCACTCACAAAGGTCATAAGAACATGCAAGCCCACTCACCATGACAAGGTGATGATCCAGGGAGTGAAAGAATCATAGCATTGTAGAACTGCAAGGTACCCTGAGACTCATCTAGTCCAACGCCCTGCAATGAAGGAATCTCAGCTCAAACATCCCTGACTGGTGGCCACCCAACCTCTGCTTAAAAACCTCCAAGGAAGGTGTTATGTACTGAGTCGAATAGGATCCAAACTGCAGCAGTCTGATTGGTCCTAGAACAATAGGATCCAAAAGGCAGCAGTCTGATTGGTCCTAGAACAATAGGATTCAGAATGCAGCAGTCTGATTGGTCCTAGAACAATGCAGCAGTATGATTGGTTGGCAGGAACCACCCAATCATGCTCCAGATTGAAGTGAATCCACAACCTGATTGGTTTACAGTACAATTCCGGAATTAGCCAATCATGTGCAGCCCATTGTGTAAATAATGTATATAAGGCAGATACTTTGAGGGGACTTTCATTCATTCCTCCTCACCACTATGAGCTGAATAAAGAGCATGAAATCACTTTGCGACTCCGAGTATATTTCACTGGCGACGAGGATGGGATCCCGCTGAGCTGACTGCCACACACAGCACCGCAGCACCGCCACCTGCCGCACCGCTGCCTCGCACCGTGTATCCAGGCTTCAGCTCCGGGACACAAGGAACTCAGAATGGCAACTGACAGCAACTTCTCGCCGTTCAACCCAGCATCTGGAGACTGGGAAGCGTACGCCTCCCGTTTCACCTTCCTCCTAGAAGCCAAAGGGGTCACCGATGATGAAGACGCCAAGAAGAGGGCAATATTCTTCAGCGTCTGCGGAGAGGAGACATTTGAAATCGCCCGGGCTCTCCTTGCGCCTGAAGACGTTGCTACTGTTCCATACAAAACAATAATGGAACAGCTGAAGGGGCACTTTTCGCCACAGCCCTCAGTGGTGGCTCGTCGAAATGCCTTCTACGCAAAGCGGCAAGCCCCTGGGGAAACCATAACTGGGTTTGTGACCTCTCTCCGCCAAGCCGCCCGGTTCTGCAACTTCTCAGAGCTGGAGAACATGCTTCGTGACCGCCTCGTCGGTGACCTGAGGGATGAGAAGCTGCAACGACGCCTCTACGCTAAGAAGAACCTAACGTTCCAGGTCGCTCTGGAGGAGGCCCTGGCAACGGAAGCTGCCGAGAGGTCGACACAAGAGGCACGGCCGAGCCAGCCGTCCCAACCGAGGGTCCACCATGAAGACCTCACCGACGACTCAGGATCTGACAGGGAGGAGGTGCACCGAGTACAGCAGCGCACTCAAGCAGCCCACATACCACAGCTGCCTCGACGAGAAGGAGGGAACTGCGCAAGCTGTGGAGAAAGTCATGAGAGGAGGACCTGCCGTTTCCGCAATGCAGAGTGCAGACAGTGCAGAAAATCGGGACACATCGCCCGGGTGTGTCGGGCTCGGCCCACCCGACACCAGGCATCAGACGACCAATCCAAGAACCCCAGGTCCCGGGGCCCAACGCACCAAGGCAACTCGACAGAGCTCACGGACTTCCAGGTATACCAGTTGCCCCACCCCAACATAGAGAAAATTTATGTAGAGGTACAGATAGAGGGGGCCCCATGCCGCATGGAGCTTGACACGGGTTCAACTCTATCCATAATCTCGGCAAGGACCTTAAGGAAACTGTGTCCTACTGGGGGTCCCAAACTCAGGCCGGCCCCATTCACCCTCCGGGACTTCCAGAAACGTAAGGTCCCCACAATGGGGGTGGGGACCTTCAGGGTGCAATACCGAGGGCGGACGCGGCAACTGGACTTGCTTGTGGTCAAGGGCCCCTACATTAGCTTACTGGGATTGGCATGGTTTGGACCACTGGGGCTAGCTGTCACCGGGGTGAACCACACTAGCTTACAAGTGGACGTGGACGCCATATGCAAGGAATTTCCGGGGGTTTTCGATGGGAAATTGGGACAGTATACGGGCCCCCCCATTGCTCTACAGCTTGACCCCGCAGTACGACCAGTCAGGCTCAAGGCCCGCCGGGTCCCGTTCGCTCTGAAACCCCGTATAGACGAGGAATTGGACCGGCTCGTGGAGCAAGGAGTGCTGGAACCGGTACCTAATGCCCCCTGGGAAACCCCAATCGTCACACCTGTCAAGCCTAATGGCTCAGTCCGCATCTGTGCAGACTACAAATGTACCATAAACAAGGCCCTCATGGCCCATGCATACCCAGTGCCAGTGGTCAGCCATGTCCTTGCCACCCTGGCTGGGTCGAAAATTTTTGGCAAGCTGGACTTGGCCCAAGCATATCAACAGCTGCCAGTAGATGAGGCAACAGCAGAGGCACAGACGATTGTGACGCACAGAGGAGCATTCAGGGTAAAGCGGCTGCAATTCGGTGTCAGCGTGGCACCAGGCATATTCCAGAATCTAATGGACTCTCTCCTTAAAGGGATTCCTGGCGTCACCCCCTTCTTCGATGATGTGTTGATTGCCGGGCCCACACCAGAGGAGTTTGAGGACCGCCTCCGCACCGTTCTGCACCGTTTCCAGACAGCGGGTCTCAAGGTAAAGCGGGAAAAATGTCTACTAGGAGTGCCCCAGGTGGACTTTCTGGGATTCATGGTGGACGCAGAAGGGGTCCACCCGACTGGGGACAAGGTACGGGCCATTTGTGATGCCCCAGCGCCCAGGAACAAGACTGAACTTCAGGCCTTCTTGGGACTATTGAACTTTTACCATTCCTTCCTTCCCCACAAGGCGGCGGTAGCGGAGCCCCTACACAGACTCCTGGACAAGCGGGCCCCTTGGGTGTGGGGCCATCGCCAGGAGGCCGCATTCCAGGCAGTCAAGGACTTGCTTGTCTCAAACTCGGTCTTGGCACACTTCGACGAGAAGCTGCCGGTGGTGCTAGCATGCGACGCCTCACCCTATGGCATTGGCGCTGTCCTGGGACACCAACTCCCAGATGGAAGAGAGGTACCGGTGGCATACTTTTCCCAGACACTCAACGCAACCGAGCGGAACTACTCACAAATCGACAAGGAGGGCCTGGCAATCGTGAAGGGAGTAAAAAAATTCCATGATTTCTTGTATGGGCGGCCCTTCACCGTGGTGACTGACCACAAACCGTTGCTTGGCTTGTTTGCCCCCGAAAAGCAGACCCCCCAAGTGCTGTCTCCTCGTGTCCTCAGGTGGTCAATTTTCCTTGCCAGCTACCAGTATGCACTGATTCACCGCCCTGGGAAGGCGATGGGCCATGCGGACGCCCTCAGCAGGCTACCACTACCAGAAACAGGCCCCGACCCGGCACCTGCACAAGAGGTTATGAGCCTGGAGCTGCTTCCCGACCGCCCCATTCAGGCACAAGAAGTTGCACACCATTCCAAGAAAGATAGGGTCATCTCCCGGGTCCTGGACTGGGTGTGGAGGGGATGGCCCAGCAGCAGCCCCGGGCCAGAATTCACCAGCTACACAACCCGCAAACATGAACTGTCGGCCCACAAGGGGTGCCTGTTATGGGGAAGCAGGGTCGTTGTTCCCCAGCCCCTCCGCAAAAGGGTCCTCACAGCCCTACACGAGACACACCCAGGGGTAGTAAGAATGAAGGCCCTTGCCAGGAGTTATGTGTGGTGGCCGGGGATCGACGGAGAGATAGAGGCCTGGGTCAAACACTGCCAGGCCTGCCAAGAATCCCGCCCAGATCCCCCAAGGGCCCCAGTCCAGTCCTGGGAGTCTGCCCGAGCACCATGGTCACGCCTGCATGTGGACTTCGCTGGCCCCTTTCAGGGGAAAACATTCTTCATAGTGGTGGACTCCTACACCAAATGGCTGGAAGTCGCACTGGTACCATCCACTTCTACATCCGCAGCCATCCGGGTACTACGCAGGCTGTTTGCAACGCACGGGCTCCCTGACACTCTCGTCTCAGACAACGGGACTGCATTTACGTCAGGAGAATTCCAAACCTTCACAGCGCAGAACGCCATCCGCCACATCCGTTCGGCGCCATTCCACCCTGCCACCAATGGCCAAGCAGAACGCATGGTGCGGACCACCAAGGACACCCTTCGCCGCATGACGCAAGGGGATTGGGAGTACCGCCTTGCCACATTCCTTCTAGCACAGCACAGCACCCCCAGCTCAACGACTGGCCGGAGCCCCGCTGAACTACTAATGGGTCGGCGCCTTGCAATCAGATTGGACCGCCTTCACCCCGATAGAGCTCAGGATGAGGTAGGGGTGGGGGAAGGCAGGAACCCCCGGACCTTCGAGGCCCAGGACCCAGTGTACGCAAAGAATTTTGGGGCAGGCCCTGCATGGGTACCCGCCACAGTCACCAGGGTCACTGGCCCCGTGTCGTACGAGGTGCTAACGGATGGGGGGCAATGCTGGCGCCGCCACTGTGACCAGATACGGCGACGATTCCCGGGAGAAAACCAGGAGGAGGAGGACAGGTCAGAGGAGTCCCAGGGGAACAGTGGGGCAGTGAGGCCCATAGAGCAGCAGGGGCCAGCAGGAGAGGCAGAACCAGTAAATACAGAGAGGTCCCGGGAGGCCGAAAGGACACCGGAACCAGAACCACGACTGAGCGAGCCGGTTGCGCCAGACCAAACAGCCCCATCACAGCCAGCATCCTTGGAACACGAGCCAGAACCAGAACCCCGGACCAGGGAACACCCCAGGCCGCAACGCACACGTAGGCCGCCAGCGTACCTTGAGGACTATGAATGCGACCTCCCGGGCAGGACTGGAACTTAGAGGGGAGGGGTGTTATGTACTGAGTCGAATAGGATCCAAACTGCAGCAGTCTGATTGGTCCTAGAACAATAGGATCCAAAAGGCAGCAGTCTGATTGGTCCTAGAACAATAGGATTCAGAATGCAGCAGTCTGATTGGTCCTAGAACAATGCAGCAGTATGATTGGTTGGCAGGAACCACCCAATCATGCTCCAGATTGAAGTGAATCCACAACCTGATTGGTTTACAGTACAATTCCGGAATTAGCCAATCATGTGCAGCCCATTGTGTAAATAATGTATATAAGGCAGATACTTTGAGGGGACTTTCATTCATTCCTCCTCACCACTATGAGCTGAATAAAGAGCATGAAATCACT
Organism: Podarcis erhardii; assembly: GCF_964252035.2. NCBI lineage: Eukaryota > Metazoa > Chordata > Lepidosauria > Squamata > Lacertidae > Podarcis > Podarcis erhardii. The sequence goes on along the minus strand of NC_138497.1, from coordinate 628,978 downwards.
TTGCGACTCCGAGTATATTTCAGAAGGAGAGTCCACCATCTTCCAAGGAAGTCTGCCAAACAGCTCTTAGCATCAGAAAGTTCTTCTTGATGTTTAGTGGGAATCTCCTTTCTTGTAAGTCCAAGCCATCAATTCAGGTCAGGAGAAAACAAGCTTGCTCCCTCTTCCATGTGGCAGTTCTTGAGATATCTGAAGACAATTCAACATTCTGGGATTTGGAGCAGGGGACATTCCCAGCCCTACCTGAGGATGCCAAGGACTTGACCTGGAACAGAGATTTTTCTACAAATCGTATAGTATGATTTGTGCTGTAATTGTGATATTTACCTTATTGTTTACTTCCTGATTTCTTAATAGTGTTTTATAAATTGCAATTGCTTTACCAGCAATTTGTTAATTATGTGATATGGCGGGGTATAATTATTATTATTATTATTATTATTATTATTATTATTATTATTATTCATACTGTACTTGTGAGTGTTCTGCTCTGTTATTGGCTGTTACTGTTTGTGAGCCACTTTGGGATTCCTCTGAATGGAATGTGGCATTGGAAATGCAATAAATCAATTGTATTTATCGCTTTATAAACTGAATTTAATATATAAGTCAGGGTTGGATAAATGTTGGAGATGTGGAGTAAATAAAGCAGATTACACACACATTTTTTGGATGTGTTCTCAAAGAAAAATATTCTAGAAATCTGTTCAAGCTAATATCTCTGATATGTTAGGATGTCATAAAGCCTTGGAAACTGGAATATTTCTGCTGGGTTCTCTAGGAAATGTTATTCCAAGAAAAAGATAGTGTTCAACCTTAGAACTACGGCTAAGTTTATAAAAGCTCAAAATGGGGGGGGGGGGTTAATATCTCCTACTATATCAGAATGGATAGAGAAAATGTGGTCCACAATAACAAAGATTAATCTTATTTATTATAAAGGAATGAATATAAACCAGGCAGGCAGGTTCATTGAAAAGTGTGGGGTTTTTTGTACTGTTTTGGAGTAACAAGTTCAAGTACAATGTCTGACCTTATGCTGCTGTGACATTTATTTATTCATGCCCTTTGGGGTTGGTGGTTTTTTTGCTTATTAATAAAGTAAAAAAGAAAGAAAGAAAGAAAGAAATAAAGAAAGAAAGAAAGAAAGAAAGCAGAAATACTACCTGTTAATCTGCATTCTGCATGCAAAAGATGTGTTCTGCCTCAGGGCTGTATCCTCGCCCTGAAAACGCAGAGAGCTGCCTTGCACCAAAAGTCAGGCCAGAGGCGGAATTAGGAGAGGGCAACTGGTTCTGCCGTACTGGGTGCTGAGCCTAGGGGGCGCTGCAGGCCATCACAATTATGACATCATGAATTGAGCAGAACAGAGGTGAGGGAGGGCATGCCAAATTTTGATGTGGGATGTGATACATAAGTAGCAGTCAAGTACAACATTCCTTGTTTTCCTAGAGAAGACATGTGGGGGAATGTTTGCTCCAGCCAGTCAAAAACTTCCAGTTTCCTTCTGGCTGGGACATACTTCCTTTGCATGTGACTAGAGGTGGGCGTGACCTTACCTGTCCAGGTAACAAAAGGGACAAGGCACACAGCACACACTCTCTCTTTGACTTCCTCCGTCATTGGAGCAGCTTTTTAGCTTCCAGCCAACAGAGGTCACTGGGATTATCCCCATATGGAATAGATCCACATGTATATACTTTGCAACTAAGTCTGCCTTCAGGGATCCAACTGGGAACTGAATGTGAGTAAACTTATTTTCTATACTTTACACAAGATTGTGGCGTGTTTATTCTTTTAAGAGGGATATAAGGGAACTTACCAGGAACCTAACAGTGAGAGGCTTACACAAGCCTGCAACCAGTTATCCGCTGTGCGTTTAAAAGGGGAATGTAAAACTCGGATAAGTAAAGGAATTTGCTAGCGCAAGTTAGGAAGGATATTAATAAACAATATATCCTCTCCTGCCTCCCTGAAGATTCCCACAATTTGAAGGACCAAAGTCTGAGATTCCTTCATTGCAGGGGGTTTGGGCTAGACTAGATGTCTCTTGAGGTTTCTTCCAACTCTGTAGTGCTATGAGATTCTATGAAGATCCACCCCAGTGAGGCCATTGGTCCATCAAGCTCAGGGCTATCTACACGAACCGCCAGCATCATCTTTTCAGGGTTCCTGGCAGGGAGAGGCCATTGAGAATTGAACCTGACGCAGGTGCTCCCCTGAACCCCCAAAGGACCACCATGGATCTCTCTGGCTTTCTGATGTCATCTGGCTGCAAAGGCCAAAAGCTGCATCAAAAATAGGGCAAGCCACTCTATCCCACCCCCTGATTTCCATTCGCTGCCCAGAAGATAAGGATGTACCTTAACTCAGACAATGGTTGTATGAACCGGGGGGGGGGGGCACTTTTTATTTGCAGTCAGCATTGAAGTGGCAAGTCTACCAAGAGCTCTTTTGCAGAGAACAGCTCCCGGGATATCAGTAAGTATATCATTCCTTGGAGAAAAGCCAAGCATGTCGGTGCATTGGGGAAGGGGGATAAATGCTATGCTCCATTCCCCTGGCAGGAAGGTGCAGATCAGGCCCATTAGTAGAAGAATATCCACAGGGGCTGAATTGCTTCTCTATTCCTGAATCGGACCCCCCCCCCCCCGTCCTCCAAATCTGCACCGTCCAACTTATCTGAGCCAGCCAGCCACTCCATCTGCCAGCAGAGCCCCCCTGCTCTGGTCCTGATGGGCTGGAAATTCTGAAATTTATTTCCTTGGGACGGGAGCCCCTGAAACGGACACGTCACCAGGCGGACAAGGCTGGCGGCCTCCAAGGTGGCAGCTGCAGACAGAAGCCCCTGGGCTTGAGCAGAGCCAAGAGCTGCCCAGGCAGATGCACCCCCTCTGCCATGGGATGGGGGGGGGGCACAGAGAGGCCTTCTCCGCCTGACAAAGTCTCTCTGGGGCCTGCCTCCCTGCCTTGGCAGCTCCTCCTGGTTTTATGTTCCCCAAGCTGCTTTTGCTATTCCCCAAACTGCTTGAAGGCGGAAAATCCCGGAGAAGATGACTTCACAATGCAGCTAAATCCCAGCCAGATTCCACAGAACCATAGAATGGTAGAGATGGAGGAGACCCCACGTGGGTTCAAGAAGAGAGAGAAGAGATCCCTTGGATGCCAGTATCCACGTTTGGGGGCAAATTCTCTCTTTGGTGAGAGAACCCCAGAAAAAAATTAAAATCACAAAATAGGTGGCAAAGTACAGCATGGATGTATAGGCTGTTAGACCGTTAAGATATACCCAAGGGAACTCCAAAATTGTTCCCTTTAAAAGTTCCTTCCAGACTTCCGGTCGGCGCCAGCGTCTTAATGGCGGTCTTTGCCTTGAGCTCCGAGGCAGGACTGCTCCACGGGTTCGGGTCTGACCCGCTACGGCGAGCGGGGGACCCCTAAAATCACAGGCGCTGAAGCCTGTGAACAAGGAGATTCGGTGGGCACCTTTGCACCCCCCGGTATTGCGAAGGAGCCTTTTTAAAGGCTCCGGAGCGGCATCGGGTGTGAGTGCGGTGCTGAGGATCGCAACCCAGCTCGTGGAGCGAAGCCGCGTCGCCATTGACGGAGAGCGCCGATTCCTTCCTGAAAATTACCGATTGGCAACAAAACCTGTGAGTAGGAATTACAAAATATTTGAAAAGGACTATTTTTAAGAAGATTCGGCTGAAAACGGGAAAGGCAAAATTAAGGAAGTCAGCCTCCCGGAACTGCACGATTAACGCAGCAATGAAAAGAGCTAGCTGTATTTAAAGGGAACGTTTTATTTGAACTTTGCTAAACCCCGACATTGAAAAGACCTTCCCCCCACGGAGCGGGAGTAGGGGGGAAGGAAAATTTGGCTTAATCTAACCCGCCAGAAGAAGTAAGCTTTGAAAGGGAAACTCTCCGCTGCCGATACCTTTGATCAGGCTGCCTGAGCGGTGAGCGCCTAGAAACGAACTGTCAAAAAAGAGAGGACTACGGATATAAAGTAAGACTATATTTGAAACATAGTAACGGGACTTTACTTGGCAGACCCAGATTTTCAAATGGCAACAAAGTAGGACTTTGGGTTGGATTTTATCTCCTTTGGGGCATTGTATGGCTACTTGCTTCCCTGTTTCTTTGTTATTCCTGCTTGGATACAATTTCCCCCTCTAGAGGATTAAAAGAAAGACTGCAGTACTGAGGCAAGAACTGGGTTTTTCCACTTGCAATCTTCCTGTGGGAACGACCTTGAGTTATGAGCACGCCACTGGATGAAATATCAACAAGAAGCAAAACAAAGCAAGCTCAAAAGCAGGCTCAGAAAAGAAGCTCTATATCAGGAGCAGCAGCTGGACAAGAAAAAGTAACAACAGCATCAATGGATTCTATGACACAGGCACTGCTCAAAATAAATCAATCTTTAGAAGTACTCACTAAGCAATCTACAGAGAACTCTAAGAAATTGACAGAATTAACAACAAGATTGGACTTGAACACAACGACAATATCGTCTAACACAGAGTCTATAAATCGTTTAATACAAGAAAGTACGGAAACAAGGAAAATAGCCGAGACTGCTAAAATTACTGCCGAGGAAGTCAAGGGAAAATTTGTACCTATTGTAAAGAAGGTACATGAACATGATGCAACCTTAGCTCTTATGGAACTGGAGAGGAAAGGCAAGAATCTGAAATTGAGACTGGTACCAGAGGAGGAAGAGGGCAACCTTGGGGAATTTCTCACAGACAAATTTCAAGAATTTTGGACTGATGAATTAGAAGGAGAAGAAGATGAATTTGTAATAACTACAGCCTTCCGGATTGGCAGGAAGCAAGGCAAGAAACCAAGGGATTGTTTAATCACTTTAAGATCCAAGGAAGAAAGAGATAAAATATTGAACCTACATTTCCAGAAGGCACTGATTATTAAGAATTCTCAAATACAGATTTACAAAGATATTCCTAAATATTTTTTGGGAGTGAGGACTCAATTTAAAGACTTAGTGGACTTGCTGAAACAAAACAACACTCCATTCAGATGGGAGTTCCCACAAGGGTTGTCCTTTAACTTTAAAGGGAAGAAAATTAAAATAAAAACAATCCAAGATAAGGAACATTTTCTGGAGAGAAATTTTGAGGACTTTCAGAAAGGAACCGTGAGTGAGAGGGAAATACCGGATATTGCAAACTTATCATTTGGACTGACTCCAGCACCGACTGATCAGGAACAAGAACTTGGAGCGGTTGGTGGAAAAGACACCCAATAACAAATATGTCTCTGCAACTTCTGAGTTGGAACTGCAATGGTCTTAACCATCCCCGAAAAAGGACTCAAGTGTTTCATATATTAAAGAAAGAGCAATTAGACATAATATGTTTGCAAGAAACTCATATTGCCAGAATACATAGAAAACTTTTGACAAATAAAAGATTAGGATTGGAATTTATTTCCTCAGATAAGGTTAAGAAAAGAGGAGTGGTGATCTATGTTAAGGAGAAATGGGAACCAAAAATGATTTTCAAGGATGAACAAGGAAGATTTCTGGCAGTGGAAATTCAAATGCAAGGAGAAAAAATTTTGATTGTAGGTATTTATGCACCTAATGAGGGGAAGGCTGAGTTTTTCAAGAAGTTGCATGAGACATTAACCGATTTTATGGACTATAAAATTATAATGATGGGCGATATGAATGGAGTTGTCTCCACAAACATGGATAAAGCTCAAAGACAAGTAATCTCTAAGGATGGGAGACTTCCAAAGACTTTTTTTGAACTGACTGACACAATGGACTTGATTGACATTTGGAGAACAAGGAATCCTCTGGAAAGAGAGGGGACCTTCTTCTCTGAAGCAAAAATGACATGGACCAGGATTGACCAAATATGGATTTCTAGTAATCTGGCACCAAGGGTTAAAAATACAGAAATCTGCCCAAAAACTTGCTCTGATCATAACGCAGTAAAGATGGAAATGAAATTGACAACAGCTGGAACTTTTAGATGGAGAATGAATGACACCCTTTTTAGAGATGAAGCAATTGTAAAAAAGGCCCAAAAGACTCTGAAAGATTACTTTGAAATAAATTTAGGAACAGACCTGGAAAGAAGAAGAATATGGGACGCAAGTAAGGCTGTCATGCGTGGTTTCCTAATTCAACAAAATTCGATAAAAAGGAAACAACAGAATGAGAAGAAAGAAAAAATTTGGAATCAGATGAAAGAAGGAGAGAAGAAACTGAGGTCAAAACCAAAATCTCAGGAGATTTTAAGAGAAATAAAATACTACCAGACCCAATACATGGAACTGATGAACCAAGAAATAGAATGGAAAATAAAACAAATGAGGCAAAAAACTTTTGAATCAGCTGACAAATGTGGGAAATTGCTGTCATGGCAATTGAAAAAGAGACAAAAGCTGAACACTGTGACGTCCCTTGAAGTAGAGGGAAAATTTATAAATAAACCAAATGAAATTAGTAATTGTTTTCAAAGTTTCTTTAAGAAATTATATGCACAAGGGCCGAAAGATGAACAAGAGATAGAAGAATTTATTAAAAAATATGGACTATCAAAGATCTCGGAAAAAAATAAGAGGAGTTTAAATGAAAAAATTACGAATCAGGAAATCGAGGGTGCCATCCAGAATATGCAACCAGGAAAATCACCAGGGCCAGATGGACTGACGGCAAGATATTATAAAGAAATGAAGGAATGGTTAATACAACCACTGAAAGAAGTGTGTAACCAAATTTTGGAGGGGAAAAAGGCTCCCGAATCGTGGAAAGAAGCATTCATCTCACTTATACCGAAGACAGAAACTGAGAAACATCAAGTTAAGAACTACCGCCCTATATCACTCTTAAATGTGGATTATAAAATCTTTGCAGACATTTTAGCAAAAAGATTTAAAAAAGTGTTGTTAGAGGAGATTCATAAAGATCAAACAGGCTTTCTCCCAGGGAGACATATGTCAGATAATGTAAGGAATATTATAGATATTTTGGAACTACTGGAGACTGATATAAATAGAAAAGCAGTTTTAATTTTTGTGGACGCGGAGAAAGCCTTTGACAATATCTCTTGGAGTTTTATGAAGAGGAATCTCCATGGGATGGGGGTAGGCCAAAACTTTGAAAACGGTATAGGTGCAATATATTCAGAGCAAAAAGCTAAATTAATTGTGAATGGTGTAGTCATGGATGAAATTCCAATAGAAAAAGGGACACGACAGGGTTGCCTAATATCCCCTCTATTGTTTATATCGGTCCTGGAGGTGTTGTTGAATATGATTAGAAGGGACCAGCTGGTTGAAGGAATACATCTCGGAGCTAAACAATATAAGTTAAGAGCATTTGCAGATGATCTAGTTTTGACTCTACAACAGCCAGGAGCCAGCACAAAAAGAGTTTTAGAGTTAATTGAAATATTTGGTCAGGTGGCTGGTTTTAAATTAAACAAACAAAAGACAAAGGTACTGGAAAAAAATCTAACGATGGGGGAAAAAGATAGTTTTCAAAGAGAAACTGGCTTGGAGATAACAAAAAAGGTGAAATATCTAGGGGTGAATCTAACATCTAAAAATATGAATTTGTTTAAAGACAACTATGAGAAATGTTGGTCGGAAGTGAAGAAAGATTTTGACACATGGTCTAGATTGAGATTATCCTTGTTAGGCCGAATTGCTGTTATTAAGATGAATGTATTGCCGAGATTGTTGTTTTTGTTCCAGACACTACAAATTATAGATAAGATGGATTGTTTCAAGAAGTGGCAGAAAGATATATCAAAATTTGTCTGGCAGGGCAAAAAACCCAGAATAAAATTTAAGATTTTAACTGATGCAAAAGAAAGGGGGGGTTTTGCGCTGCCGGACTTAAGACTCTATTATGAAGCAGCAGCTTTCTGCTGGCTGAAGCAGTGGCTACTTCTTGAAGACACAGATATTTTAGATTTGGAAGGGTATGATAACAATTTTGGCTGGCATGCATATTTATGGTATGACAAGGCAAAGATCTATAAAGGCTTTAAAAATCATATTGTCAGGAAAGCTTTATATAATGTTTGGAATCGATATAAGGATTTGCTGGAAAATAAAACACCCAGATGGTTGTCACCAATGGAAGCTAGAGCAGTTAAAAAACTTAATATGGATTCAAATTGGCCAAAATATAGTGAAATTATAGAGTATGATGGTGAAAAAGTCAAATTACAGAGCTTTGAGAAATTAAAATCCAAAGTTCGAGACTGGTTACATTATTATCAGATAAATGAGACTTTTAAGCAGGACAAGAAATTAGGATTTCAGAAAGAGAGGTCAAAATTGGAAACAGAACTGTTAGAGACCAATATTAAGAATCTGTCTAAAATGTATAATTTGTTGCTGAAATGGAATACACAGGATGAAACAGTTAAATCAGCTATGATTAAGTGGGCACAAGATGTTGGTCATGATATTATGTTTGCTGACTGGGAGCAGTTATGGACCACAGGCCTTAAATTTACGGCATGTAGTGCCTTGAAAGAAAACATAATGAAAATGATCTATAGGTGGTACATGACTCCAGTCAAGCTTGCAAAGATATATCATTTGCCCAATAATAAATGCTGGAAATGTAATGAATGCGAAGGAACTTTCTATCATCTTTGGTGGACCTGCCCAAAGGTTAAAGCCTACTGGGAAATGATCTATAATGAAATTAAGAAAGTCCTTAAGTGGACATTTGCAAAGAAACCGGAGGCTTTTCTCTTGGGCATGGTCGGCCAATTGGTACCAAGGAAAGATAAAACTTTTTTTATGTACGCAACCACAGCAGCAAGAATTCTCCTGGCAAAGTATTGGAAGATGCAAGAATTACCTACTCTGGAAGAATGGCAGACGAAGGTGACTGAATTTATGGGACTGGCAGAGATGACCGGCAGAATCCGTGATCAAAGGAGAGAGACGGTGGAAGAAGACTGGAAAAAATTTAAACTATATCTTAAGAACTGTTGCAAAATTTCGGACTGATAAAATGTTAAGGGTCAAGAAATAAAGAACTATAGCTGTAAATAGTTAAGTTAAGAAAATTTTGAGGGAAACGAAATATTGAAAAGGAATGAAGGATTGCTAAAAATTTCTGAAACAGGGGTGCAGGGAAGGGGAGGCGTGGGGAAGTCATGTGTTGTTTATTTGTGTGTTTTTTGGTTTTATGAAAATTAATAAAAATTATTTTTTAAAAAAATAAAAAATAAAAGTTCCTTCCAAAGTTTTCCTTTTTTGCCGGCATAGGGATAGATCACATGTTAAGTCAGTTAACAAATGGTTTACTTACAAATTCTCCAAAGGTCAGATACATGTGCTTTTCCACACATCAGTCAGAAAAGTTGCACAAGCAGTAAAAGGTAGCTTAGTGGTAGAAGTTCCTGAACTATTGGTCTAGGAACACAAAAGAGGCTGTGAGGCCCATGAGGCTGAGATGGAGAACCAAGTCTGGGGCCTGATCCTGAAGAGGTTGTTTTCTGCTGCTCCAGAGAAGCGGACACGGAGCAATGGATCCAAACTACAAGAAAGAAGATTCCACCTAAACATTAGGAAGAACTTCCTGACAGTAAGAGCTGTTCGACAGTGGAATTTGCTGCCAAGGAGTGTGGTGGAGTCTCCTTCTTTGGAGGTCTTTAAGCAGAGGCTTGACAACCATATGTCAGGAGTGCTCTGATGGTGTTTCCTGCTTGGCAGGGGGTAGGACTCGATGGCCCTTGTGGTCTCTTCCAACTCTATGATTCTATGATTCTATGATTCTATGATTCTATGATTCTAAGACAGCACTAGATTGAGGGAAAACATGGCAGAAGATGTGGGGAACCAGGGAGAGGCACCTCTCTGGCACCTCTCCTCCCACCCCCCACAAAAGGCATTGCTTTGGCCCTGGGAAATGAGGCTGCAACAGCCTCCCATTCCTGGCTCTTTTGCTCAGGTGTCCCCCCAAGATCACCAGTCCCACGGCCTTTGTGACAGCACAAGGGGGAAGAGCTGGAGCAGCTCCTTGGGGCAGCTGACAGCGGATGCAGCTGCAGATCAAGGAGGCCGCCCCAAGGCCAGGCCTCTCCGACTCTGTGTCCCTGTGATGTCTGGGTCTGAATTGCACTCACATTTCAATATGGGGAAATGGGGACTTGGTTTATTAAAGCAATCACTTGCCTATTAATCATGCTTCCTGTTATTCCACACAAAATCTGCTCAAATAAAGGATGGCCCTGGCCATCTTTTACTCACCAGATCCCGCTCTCAAGAAGGGAAACCGGCAACACGACTGGAAATGAATGCTGGGCATGACTAAGAGAATCAGGGAATGGTGGAGTTGGAAGGGACCCCGAGGGTCATCCAGTCCAACCCCCTGCAATGCAGGAATCTCAACTAGAACATAACTGGCAGGTGGCCATCCAACCTCCAAGGAAGGAGAACCTACCACCTCCCAAGGGAGATTGTTCCTGCTTTGTGGAGAATCCCTGCTCTCCCCATTACTGCTTCACCAAGTCATCTCTGACTGGGACATGAATGCTGGCAATTAGCACATCTTGGGAAGGCGAAGCCAAGTTGTTATCAAGAGCAAATCCAGCAAAGATATCCATCAACTTCCCCTGCTAGCGTACACAAATGAAACACAGGAGATAATCTCTGATGCAATGTAAACAAGGCCAACGACAAGCATTTAATTACTTTTTCATTCGTTTTTCGTGTCTCAATTAGTTTTAGTGCATGTATCTCTTCCAGCGGGATGCTCTTTATGAAAGAGGCTGGCACAATAAATGGGGGCCAGATAAGAAAGAGAAGCAGCTTGTCAGATTGATATTTTCTTAAGCTGCGAGAGATACCTGGAGTAGCATTTCCTTGAAGAGTTTGCTTATTTCTCAGGCTGGCTAATGGATAGCAATTAAAGACGTGGGAGGCAGGCAGGAATATCTTCTTGCTTTTTCGAGGTAAATTGATGCCAAAGAATCATAACATCAAGCCCATTTGGAATTGGCGCATCAGAGTTAAATACTAATCCAAGATACAGAACGCTCTTTCAGGGTCACAGGTCAGAAGAATGCAGCTGGCAAGTGGGGATTTTCCAGTCCAGGAGCGTCTATAAATGTTTCCTTTCCTTTCTTTGCATTAATGTGCAGAATCAATATTCACTGTTAAATATGCATGTTGAAGGTATCTTCTCGCACATAAAAATTGATCCTATTTTATCTCAAACATTTCTTTTAAAAAATGCAATTTTATATGTTGAAGGGGGGGTCACTGAATTCAGAGAAGTGCAAAATCCAAAAGAAGTTCTGATCTGTGTACTGGTCTGGGATTCCTAAATGACTTTCTGAAGAATAAATTCTTCAGGCCCCCCCTTGCAAATTCTCCTTCTCTTTCCCATCTCTGTGTCCTGGCAAAAGCCTCAGAAAAGATCAAGAGGCTGGTAAAAAGAGTCTGCCGCCGTCAACAACAACTTATTAGCCAGGCCAAGTTTGCAGTTTGTGATTGCAATCACAATCTCTCCTCTCTCTCTCTCTTTCTCTCCCTACGCAGGCAGGCAATATCTTGCATTCAGAAATGCATTAATCTAGCAGCAAAGGATTTAATGAGAGCCAACAGCCAGTGGATGAAAATTGAAAAATCCAAATGGTAAATAAGACGCAGCTTGTTAACAGTAAGAATAATTAACCACTGGAACAGCTTGCCCAAGGGGAGTGGGAGATTTATCTGCTCTAAACAAAACTTGGATGTCGTTCTGGAGATACGCTCCTCTCAAAGGAAGACGCACACTCTTCTGCTGTCGTGGAGCAATTTGCAGGAAAATCTTGGACTTCGTTCCTTCAGAGAGAAGGAACTGTCAAAAGGGTCAAGCAGAGGCATTTGAAAGCGCAATGATAAAGGCATTTGCAATGAGAAAGAAAGCAAAGAGATTGCAGGTATCGAGTTTGCCAAAGTTAGGAGCAGGGGCCCGACATGACAGCTTCTCAAACTTAAGTCCCCAGTGGTTGTTGGACTGCAACTCCTATAATCCCTGACCACTGGTCCTGCTAGCTAGGGATGATGGGAGTTGTAGTCCAAAAGTTGATGATGGGAGTTGTAGTCAAACACTGCCCTACATTAGACTGAGCCTAGTGTCCCGATCAAGGGAAGTGATAGTCCCACTCTATGCTGCCTTGGTCAGACACCTCACCAAGAGCACTGTGTCCAGTTCTGGAAACCCTAATTTCAGAAGGATGTTGGCAAGCTGGAACATTTGCAGAGGAGGGCAAATAGATGATCCAGTGTCTGGAAATCAAGCCTGATGAGGAACGGTTTCAGGAGCTGGGGATGTTTAGCCTGGGAAAGAGGAGACTGAGAGGAGATAGGAGAGCCAACTTCCAAGATCTCAAACGCTGCCACATGGAAGGAGGTGGTGGACTCTCCTTCCTTGGGTCTTTTTAAGCAGAGGTTGGATGGCCATCTGTCAGGGATGCTTTAGCTGTGATTCCTGCATTGCAGGGGGGGTGGGCTAGATGACCCCTGGGGTCCCTTCCAACTCTATCGTTCTATGATATGATTCAATGTACACAATAAACGTAGAAGGCCCTGGGCAGTCCTCAGCTCAAAGACTGGTGCTTCCTGAAGCAGCATTAGTAGCACTACATATCTGTGGAACATCAATCAGCATTGCATTTCAATAGGCATATAAATATTGATGGTTAAACACAGCAAATAAATAAAATACAATTCCTGAGAGAATGAAAGTGGGGTGCTTTGGACATTTCCATGTTCATTATCAGCATCACCACCACATCTACCTTCCTCTCTTCTCTCTCTGAGTGTGTTAGAATAAATTTTGAAATTTGGCCATCCATCATGGATGCTTGAGTTGAGATTTTTGCATTGCAGGGGGTTGGACTAGATGATCCTTGGTCAATTCTACAACTCTACAATTCTACGCCTGTTGTTTTTGTCCATGAAGTGGACATGGCAGTGAGGGATTTTACTTTCTTGGGCTCCATGATCACTGTAGACGGTGACTGCAGTCATGAAATTAAAAAAACACCTGCTTCTTGGGAGAAAAGTGATGACAAACCTAGACAGCATCTTAAAAAGCAGAGACATTACCTTGCCAACAAAGGTCCATATAGTTAAAGCTATGGTTTTCCCAGTAGTGATGTATGGAAGTGAGAGCTGGACCATCAAGAAGGCTGATCGCCGAAGAATTGATGCTTTTGAATTCTGGTGCTGGAGGAGACTCTTGAGAGTCCCATGGACTGCAAGAAGATCAAACCTCTCCATTCTGAAGGAAATCAGCCCTGAGTGCTCACTGGAAGGACAGATCATGAAGCTGAGGCTCCAAGATTTTGGCCACCTCCTGAGAAGAGAAGACTCCCTGGAAAAGACCCTGATGTTGGGAAAGATGGAGGGCACAAGGAGAAGGGGACGACAGAGGACGAGATAGTTGGATAGTGTTCTCGAAGCCACAAACATGAGTCTGACCAAATTGCGGGAGGCAGTGGAATACAGGAGTGCCTGGCATGCTCTGGTCCAGGGGGTCACAAAGAGGCGGACACGACTAAATGACTAAACAACAGCAACAATTCTATGATTCTTTCCCAAAATGATGTTTCCCAGTCACCAGAAACAATCTCTTTCTGCTCCCCTCCCCCAGTCTCTATGGAGACAGGGGCGGATCCTTCCCTTCGCTCCCCACATTGTGGGCTGCAAGGTCCGCATTTCTTCTGGAGAGTAAATCATACATCAATGGTGTTTACATAATTTATGACACTTTCCTGGTGGTTCTGATTCTACGTTCTTTTCTTGCATGGAAAAAGGATGACTTGATTGCCAGATATAATGGAAAGAAAATACCATTAATCTTCAAAATCGCCAGCCTTCCCGGAAAAGAGGCAAGAGTTTCTTGGGGCGGGGGCTGCAAGAGTGGGACGATTAACCATTGCAATTAATCTGGAGGGCCTGTCAACGGAGCATTGTCATTGATCAATTTCGCAAAACGCTCGTTAGCATGAAAAGGGCCACAAAATAAATAGACATGCAGGTCTACATGATCCAACTCTATCGGAAAGAGAAAAATGCAGAATTGGACGGTGTTTGTTCATGCCGCAAAAAAAATCCTCTAGGAGAGGATAATTTTTACCAATTATGGAGCCCTTTTATCGGATCCTGGATTAGTCATCCAAAGTTAAGTGGTTTAGAGTTACACTTGCTTTGAATCATGTCTCAAAATATGTGGTCCTAAGTGGAATAATCATCCTTTTTCTGGCTTCTTTTTTTAGTCTTCTCTTTTTTCCTTCGTTCTCCATGGTCCCTCCCCCCTCCCGCGATTGTATTGTTGTCCTTCCTTTGTTTGGTGGGATTTGCATATTTCCTGGCATCCGCATCTGGGCACTCTTTGGTGATCCACCAGCCTGCAGTTTGGAAACATGCACAGCAAAATAAACATTTGTTTTGCTTAGGAAACATAACTGCCGCTTCCAGGGGAAGCCTCTCTTCTCCCCCCCCCCCCCCGGCTGATAAGGCAGCGTTTGAACTATCAGAGGAGTTTCAATGTGCTGCTTGCAAGAGGCTTGTCTACTCTTGCAGGCTGTGTAATGTTGTGTAATGTTGGAGAGGACTATTGAGGGCTGCTAGCCACCAATGCTTCTGAATGCCAGGGAGAGGCCTGTTCTTGTGCTTGGATCCTGCTCTGGGCTTCCAATATTGGGCATCTGGTTGGCACACCTCCATGGCTCTCCATCTTTCACTCTGTTCAGCTCATTGCAATGCACAGACCAGTGGCGGATTGGGGCTCTCAAATACCAGTGGCTCTAAAACTCAATGCCCCCGCCTCTCCCACTCTGTTCTACAGCATTGTTTGGGCGCCCCTTGCAGCGTGACACCCAGTGGGACCACACCAGTGGCTCTCTCCAAAACCACCTATGCACATATCCATAATGCCACTGAGTCACATGCCTCCATTGTGTGGGAATGTTCAGGGAGGCAGGAGAGGATATATTGTTTATTAATATCCTTCCTAACTTGTGCAAGCAAGTTCCTTTACTTAGCAGAGTTTTACATTCCCCTTTTAAACGCACAGCAGATAACTGGTTGCAGGCTCGTTTAAGCTTCTCAATGTAGATTCCTGGTAAGTTCCCTTATATCCCTCTTAAAAGAATAAACACACCACAATCTTGTGTAAGGTATATAAAAGAAGTTTGCTCACATTCAGTTCACAGTTCGATCCCTGAAGGCAGACTTAGTTATAACGTATATACATGTGGATCTACCCCACATGGGGGTTAATCCCAGTGACTGTATGCTGGCACTCACTGCAGTTCACATGACGAAAGGAAGATGGAAAAAGAAGGGTTGCCTTGTCCCTTTTGTTACCTGGACAGGTAAGGTCAGGCCCACCTCTAGTCACATGCAAGAGGAAGGATGCTCCAGGCCAGGAGGAAACAGGAAGTTTTCAACTGGCTGGACCAAACATTCCCCTGCATGTCCACTGTAGGAAAACAAGGAATGTTGTATTTGACTGCTACCTATGTATCACATCCCACAAAACTCACCCCCTAGTGATGGCAAACAGCGCCTCTCTCGCCTGTCTCAGAGTGGCCCAGTCTGCCTGCATGTTCTGGGTGCGATGCCCACTGAACCGGCACCCATTTCACCCCTTCAATGGGGGGATTTGCAGCCCTCCTCTCCTCCCTGAGTCCCTGGGATGCTGCTCTCTGGCTGCTAACTCACTCCCCCCCCCCAAAAAAAAAAATCAATACAAATTAGCAGTGATTTGTCAGAGGTTGATAAATGACTTCATGCTGAGGATCCCTGCTAATCCTCGGTCTCCGTCCTTGTCTGGTGGGTCAGCACAATTGCTTTTCCTTCAGATACTCCGTGTCAGGATTTTCCAGTGCAAATAATCTATGGGCTTCTTAAGGGATTAAGCAAACCACAGCAGGGACAGTCAGACGTCTTGCAGGCAGGGCAGGCAGGGAGGCAATTCTGGGCACCAGGGATTCCTCACAACCATCTTGGTTGCAGATGAGGTGATGGATGGAGATGGAGCCCTGCCCTGGAAAAGGACCAGCTGTGGGCCATTGCTTATCCATCTTCAGGTGGCAATGGTACGTGAGCGTGGGACAGCTATCTTGAAGGAAAAGGGGGGGCTGTAATATGACAATTGCTGTAATATGATGATTGTATAAAATCACCTCTCTTTGCTGTTCAAGGGACTATAAATTTGGGTTCGCTGCGGATTCAGCCCTGAGTCTGCATGCCCAGCTTTCTGCATATCCCCTTTTCTCTAACCAAAAAGTCTGCAACGCTGCAACCATTCTTCATCGGGGAGTTGCTCCATCCCCTTTTCGGAACCTTTTCCAACTCTGCAATCTCCTTTTTGAGGCAGCCAGTCCTGAGGTCTCTCATTTCGCTCCCAGCTTGGGAGGCTCTGCCCACCTCAACCGACCACTTCTTGTTCTCCCTGCTCTGGGATCCTGCGCAGGAGCTGCTGGGGCAAGAGGGCCCTCTGTGGCCAGTGGGCAGCCACTCCCTCCCCCCCCCCCGTGCCAGGGGCCAAGTGTCCACCCCACACTTTGGTCTGGAGTAATTTTGGGAAGGTGAGCGAGATGTCTGGCTGTGGCGTTTCATGTGATATTTTCATTTGCTGCTTCCTTGCTGTTGCTTTTTATTTCATGAGATAAACATTGTCTCAATCTTAATGGTGTAGGCAACTATGTCATTTTATCATTTTGCTTTAGTTTTCTACTCTAAGGCAATTTGTGTGGGATCTATGATCCTGAAAAGAAGCATAGAAATGGCTTAAAGAAATAAAAAAATCCTCAGAATATGTCATTGGGCCGGACACTTTTGAACCGTGTTGGAAAGGAACCATTTGCCATTCCTGCCTGCAATTAATCCCATACAGGGACGCGATTCATCTCTTTGTAATCGTCCCTGTGTATAAATGTTAATTACTTCTGAAAACAAATAGGAAAAGCTTTCCAAGAGAAACAAGGGCTCCTTCTGAAGTGAAGTTCTGACATAAATCTTCATTTATCCTGTCATTTTACCTTTGGATTTTTTATTAGATCCCACTGGCTGATTCAAAGTGAAAGACACATTACTCGCCTGCTTTACAAAGTCTGAGGCTTAAATTGAAAGATGCTCTGGCCATGAATATTTAAAGGCACCTTAAGAACAACAGCAGCATCGAAGAAAGAAAAACACAATTTTCTCCCTAATGTTGCTGGGGAATTTGCGCGGGGCAAAGCCCAGTGCTTCCAAGCCAGGGGAAGCAGTCAATTGATAGGTGGAGAGAGAGGCCGGATCCTGGGGACAGCAGCTGTCAGGGAGGGAGAAAGGGGCCAGGATTTTGACTCCGTCCACAAGGCCGAAAGTGTCCGCCACAGCTTCCTTTGTGATGTGCTTGCTCAGGGTGTGTGAATGTTGTAGATAGAAGGTGAGGATATCTTGATTAAATATTATCCTTCCTCACTCACGCTAGTGAGTCAGCAGCAGAGTACATTCCCCTGTATATGGCAGGAAGCTAGTTGGTAGATTGAGGGACGCAGGTGGCACTGTGAGTTAAACCACTGTGCCGCTTGGGTTGCCGATTGAAAGGTTGGCAGTTCAAATCCCTGAGAGGGGGGGAGCTCCCGTTGTTCAGTCCCTGCTCCTGCCCACCTAGCAGTTCAAAAGCACCTCAAAGTGCAAGTAGATAAATAGGTACTGCTCCGGTGGGAAGGTAAACGGTGTTTCCGTGCGCTGCTCTGGTTTCAGTGTTCTGTTGCACCAGAAGCTGCTTAGTCCTGCTGGCCACATGACCCAGAAAAACTGTCTGCGGACAAAGGCCAGCTCCCTTGGCCTGTAAAGCGAGATGAGCGCCGCAACCCCAGAGTCGTTCACGACTGGACTTAATTGCAGGGGTCCCTTATCCTTACCTAGTTGGTAGATTCATCTGAATCTCTTGAGTTAAGCAATCCAATCTGGCTTGTCCAGACTGGGTTTCTTCCTGGTAAATTCCCCGTTTATCTCTACTAAAAAGAATAAAGACACAACAATCTTCTCTTAAAAGTAATAAGAAGGTTACTCACATTCAGTTCACAGTAGGTTCCCTGAAGGCAGACTTTAGCTTGTAGTTACAGAAGAGAGTTTGAGTTCATCCCATATGGGAGTGAGCCCATGCGCTGCTGGCTGAGAGCCAGCAGAGAGCAAAAGTATCAGTATCAGAAGAGAAGGTGGCTGCGTGGCCAGCCCTTTTATGGAGTCTGCCAGGGTCACGCCGATCTACCTGGTCACACACGGGGGGGGGGGCTCCTGACCAGGTGTGACAGGAAGTCCTCCTGGCTGCAGTAACATCCCCATGTGTCCACTCTGGGCAAACAGGAAATGTTTATTTGACTGCTTTCTGTGATGTTACATCCCACACAGGGAAGAGGTTCTCTTACTCAGCTGAGGATCCTGTTGCTCATGGCCACTGCTCTTCCATGGCCCCATGAGCTGCACTCCTGTGAGATCAGCTCATGGCGCCACCTTTGCTGTAGCAAAGCAGAAGGGAGGGCACTTCACTGGAGAGCATCTGCTTAGCAGGTCACAACAGCATCTCAAGGCAGGAATGAAACCAACACAGCTGAGGCCCACAGTGAAGGACCGCATCCCACCATATGAACCCAACCGAGCTCTGAGATCTTCAAGGGAGGCCTTTCTCTTGGTCCCTCCACCCTCACTGGCCCACTTGGGAGGAACGCAGGAGAGCGCCTTCTTGGTCATCATGGCTATTGTAGATGTTAATATTGTGCAGCTTGAAGCAATTGGATGCATAAAAACAGACTCCTTTTGGAAATAAAAATTGCCCAGACCCATAAATATGATTCAAAGCTTTACTAACCAGAACATTTTCTAAACAGGGACAAAACAATCAATGTTACATCCAGAAAGTTGCATAAAGCATATGCATTTCAAGCATAGGTTCTTCTTAAACATATAACATAATTGCAACCGGAGCAAAACTCAAAGCAAAATTCAATAGCTTGCTTTAGGCTGCATCCAGGCTCCTGGAGAAGCTTCATTATTACATCCTTTTGTTCTCTATGGCTTCCAGAGAAACACTAATGGGCAACTCCCTTCAAGATGGAGATTTGCAATTGAATACCTTAATCACATGATCTAAGGTTAAACACTCACATGAAAGCTAGCAGAGAATGTCAACAGTTAATTATCAACCTGCTGACACCCAGTGAGCTATCGTATTCTTCAGTGGAATTTTCTGATGTTAAACCCTTAGCAGGCACTCTCTATTTCCATGTGCAATTAAACAATTATGCCTAACAGTGGCTGCTCCCGTGAAAATTTGGGTCTCCCTCTCTAGAGAAGCCAGTTAGACTCTCTCCTTGTTGTCCTTCTGCCAGCCAGTGAGGACATTTCTATTCCAACAGGCCTTGGGGAACTGACTGTTTTTTAAGGAGAGGGATTTCAATGGTACTGTGCTGTTTTTACTATCTTTAGTATAATAAATCTTTTTCCATATTGCTCCAGTTTTATCAGAGTTTAATTACTTGTTCCCTGGAAAAGACCCTGATGTTGGGAAAGATGGAGGGCCCAAGGAGAAGGGGATGACAGAGGACGAGATGGTTGGACAGTGTTCTTGAAGCTACCAGCATGAGTTTGACCCAACTGTGGGAGGCAGTGGAAGACAGGAGGGCCTGGCGGGCTCTGGTCCAGGGGGTCACGAAGAGTCAGACACGACTAAACGACTAAACAACAACAATTACTTGTTAATGATCATCTTTTGTATACTTTCTTCTTTCTGTATTGTATCTGTGCCATTTTAATTTGAGTCTGGGGAGAAGGCAGGATATAAATATAACAACAACAACAACAACAACAACAACAACAACAACAACATTGATAATTATTTGGTGCCTTGGATAGCCATTTCTGAGCTGCATGGACCAAAGTTCTGACTTGGCATTGGGCAGCATCCTCTGCTTCTGTGCAAGCCACGGGGGGGGGGGGGGCCTCTTGTGCTCAGATCCGGTCAGCCGCTATGGGAACAGGATGCTGGACTAGTTGGGCCACTGGACTGATCCAGAAGGCTCTTCTTGTTCTTAGCTTTTTCCAGGGAGTTTTCTGGGGGCTCAGATTTCCTGACCAACTGCCCCCACTCCATCCCTCCAACCTTCCCAATGGTGAGCTTACTCTCACGATGAACCTTCCCAGCCCAAGAGCCAACCAAACTCCTGTCCCTCGTGAGGTCTCCTGACTCCCCTTGAG
Organism: Podarcis erhardii; assembly: GCF_964252035.2. Classification (NCBI taxonomy): domain Eukaryota; kingdom Metazoa; phylum Chordata; class Lepidosauria; order Squamata; family Lacertidae; genus Podarcis; species Podarcis erhardii. Next base: position 608,725 of record NC_138497.1, on the reverse strand, counting down.
AAGGCCCTCCCTCCCCTCTCTCCCACTAATAATCTAGAAATGAAGGTGGAGCTCATGGACTGTCTGTCTGTCTGTCTGTCTGTCTGTCTCTCTCTCTCTCTCTCTCTCTCTCTCTCCCTTTCCTCTTCTAGAAGGAATGTGGAGAAAACGAAGGTGTCAGCTCAGACATTGGGCTGACATTATTTATGAGCAGGGACAAAATCAAAAGCAATTTGGACTTCGATCGTAAATAAGCCCAGCATTGCTGATGTCGGTCTCCCTTCCTCTGCACCTCCCTGCCATCCCAAAGCTGACCTGCATGCCAATTTGGGGTCCTTGTTGATGCTTCAGAACTTCTCCAGCATTGGGCTTCCTCTGTCCCAATCCCCAGGATATCCAGGAGAGGGCCAAGGAGGTCTTAATTCTGCTAGCTGAGCATTTCTGAAGTTCCATCAGAGGACTGTGACCTAACTAGTGTCATCTGGTCGAACCTCCTGCAGTGCAGGAATTCCAACCAAAGCATCCCAGACAGATGGCCATCCAACCTCTGCTTCATAGAATCATAGAATCATAGAGTTGGAAGAGACCCCAAGGGCCATTGAGTCCAACCCCCTGCCAAGCAGGAAACACCATCAGAGCACTCCTGACATATGGTTGTCAAGCCTCTGCTTAAAGACCTCCAAAGAAGGAGACTCCACCACACTCCTTGGCAGCAAATTCCACTGTCGAACAGCTCTTACTGTCAGGAAGTTCTTCCTAATGTTTAGGTGGAATCTTCTTTCTTGTAGTTTGGAACCATTGCTCCGTGTCCGCTTCTCTGGAGCAGCAGAAAACAACCTTTCTCCCTCCTCTATGTGACATCCTTTTATGTATTTGAACATGGCTATCATATCACCCCTTAACCTCCTCTTCTCCAGGCTAAACATGCCCAGCTCCCTTAGCCGTTCCTCATAAGGCATCGTTTCCAGGCCTTTGACCATTTTGGTTGCCCTCCTCTGGACACGTTCCAGTTTGCCAGTGTCCTTCTTGAACTGTGGTGCCCAGAACTGGACACAGTACTCCAGGTGAGGTCTGACCAGAGCAGAATACAGTGTCACTTTTACTTCCCTTGATCTAGAAGCAATACTCCTATTGATGCAGCCCAGAATTGCATTGGCTTTTTTAGCTGCCGCGTCACACTGTTGGCTCATGTCAAGTTTGTGGTCAACCAAGACTCCTAGATCCTTTTCACATGTACTGCTCTATTACATTCTAAATGCATTATTTGCTAATTCTTTATTTGATATCAGTGTCCTTCTTGAACTGTGGTGCCCAGAACTGTGGTGCTTCAAAACCTCCAGTGAAAGAAACTCCACTGTGGACTAGCTCTCACCACCAGAAAGCTCCTCCCAGTGTTTAGATGGAACCTCCTTCCTTGTCGCTGGAACCTGTTAGTGTGGGTCCTCCCCTCTGGAGCAGCAAGAAACTATCTCGCTCCATCTTCCTTGCGAAAGCCCTTCAGGTATTTGAAGAGGACTCTTCTATCTTGTCTCAGCCTTCTCCTTGCCTCCAATCTGCCATGAAGCACTTGGGGGAGGTCTTGTTCAGCTGCCACTCGCTGAGCCAGGGGCCCCTCTGTTATCACTGCATTGCAGAGGGTTGGACCAGATGATCCTTGGATGTCCCCACTGACTCTACAGTTCTCTGGTTCTTCTTCCCAAACTCCCCACAATCTGTGTCCCAGCAATGCAGCAGCAGCAGCAGCAGCAGGCAGACTCTATGAGATAAATAAGGAAGGGGGTGGGGAGGAAGTAAACGCCATCAGAGCATCCCCGTCCACCCCGGCACTCAGACTCGGCTGCCTCCGCCGCTGACAAATTGTTCAGTGGTTTATATGATGTTGTAATGCAAATGGGGAGCTATTTCTAAATCAGAGATTTGAGTAATATTCAGCATCCATTTGAATGGAGGCTCAGATGATAAAATGTCCTGGGGGGATGCCTTCTTGCAGGATTTTCTTTTGCTAAAAAATAAAATAAAATTCATAATCACACATTTTTAAGCAGGCTGTTGCTCCCTCTTTCTACTGCCATTTTCTGATTGCTAAATGAACGAGGCCTCATTATAAATATGCATAGGCTGTTTGTATTCAAGGACGGAGAGCGGAGACACCCAGAGGATGCTGGGACTTCTTCGCTCAGGAACATTCCAGCCCCCCCACCAGCTGGGGGTGGGGGTGGGGAATGATCCTCAAGGAGGGTGGAAGGAGAAACCCAAGCCAAGATTCCAGGGAAGGAGCCATTCAGGGGGACATTCCCTGCTCTTTCTTTCTCTCTCCCCCCCATGCAATTAGTTCCGCTGGGCTGTTATTGAGTTTTTGTCCAATAAAGAGATTTGCACTCTGATTAGCAAAGGCTCCTCTTAACCTGGAGGGAAATTGCTGTGTGCTTCAAAACTTTTTGTCCCACTGATGGGAATTCAGGGAGAGTGTGAATGCGCGGGTGGCTATAAACCCAGAGGAAGGGGAGCTGCGTTCATGTCCAGCCGGGATTTGCCACCAAATATGGCAGCCCTAAAAGAAGAATGGACCCCACCTGAAGTTCTATGTTTTCAGTAGGGGCACCACATTTTAAGGAGGAAACAGGCAGGCTGGAAGGTGTGCAGAGGAGGGTGACCAAGAAGGGTCTGGAGACCAGGACTTCAGAGGAACGGTAGAGGCAGTTGGGGATGTTTAGCCTGGAGAAGAGGAGACTGAGAAATGACATGACAGCCATCTTCACCTGGAATAGAACCCTGTCTAATTATTACTATTATTATTATTATTATTATTATTATTATTATTATTATTATTTATATCCTGCCCTCCCCAGCTGAAGCCAGGCTCAGAGAGGCTAACAACAGTAAAATAATACAACATTATAAAATCAATTCATTATAAAATCAGTTCAAATCAAATTAATGGCAACCATTGGTTGCCATATCCGCTCATGCTGCTGTGGCCACCATAGCCTCCTCCATAACCCCCACTCAACTGCTGGTTAGCTGGACCACCGTAACTGGATTGGCTTCCTGCCAATGTGTTCGTGTTCCAATCTTGAACTACCCCTTCCGTTTCCTTGACCATTGCTCCCATCATTTGACTGCCATATGCACCACCACTTCCTCCAGCTGTGGAATTCAAGAAGAGTTCTCCACATCAGTGTTGCATTTTTGCTTTGTCTTTGGACATTGCAGCAACAGCATCCTCATGAGTAGCGAACTCAACCTCTGCCTCTCCTGTTACTCGACCATCAGGCCCAATTTCAATGTGTACTCTTACAGGATTAAGAGGCGAGAAGAAATTGTAAACGGCATTACAGCAACCCTGGGGAGCCATTGCTACCAGTCAGTGTAGACAATATTGAACTGCTTGGACTAATGGTCAGACTCAGTAGAAAGCAGTTGCCTCTGTTCCCAATAAATAAGGAGATTTTTAAGGGGAGAGAGGAGTTGGGGTCTTCATGATGCAACGTGGATGGCCTTAAAAGAGGATTCGACAAATTCCAGGATGAGAGATGGCCACCAATCTGGGACACTTTAGTTGTGATTCCTGCATCGCAAGGAGTTGGACTAGATGCCCCCTGGTGTCCCTTCCAACTCTACAATGCTATGGTTCTGTGAAATTTCTGAAGGGCTGTCACATGGAAGGTGAAGTAAGCTTGTTTTCTTCTGTTGCTCCGGAAGGTAGGAACCAAAGCAACAGATTCAAATTACAAGAAAGGAAGTTCTGACTCAACATTAGGAAAAGCAGTTTGACAGAGGAACGGATGATCTTGGAAGACAGTGGACTCTCCTTGGCTGAGGGTTTTGAAGCCGAGGTAGTGTGGCCCTTTGACAGGGACTATTCAGCTGAGAATCCTGCCTTGCAGGGAGTGGACTGTTGACTCTAAGGGTCCCTTCCAACCCTGCAATTCTGTGATTATATGACTATCTGTGGAATACCCCTTTCCAGTTCCTGTGGAACTGTGTGCATCTTCACATGACATTGCTGGTCCTCCTGTTCCTGGGGGTCCCTCATCCCTCCTTTGCCCGCCCCCAGCACACCCTTCCATTGGGCCCATGGCCTCTGTGAATCTTTCCAATCACATTGCAATGCCAGCAAAGAACCCAGCATCCTAAATTGTGCAGGCAAAAAGAACAGCATAAACTATTGATGGGCCCGTAGGGTTGCCATATCTTGAAGAGCAAAAAAAAAAAAAGCAGGGCACATTTGCTGACTTACTTTTACTTTTACTTTTACTTTTAACCAAGGATTGCTATGACGACTCTACCCATGAAAAAGAGGGCGTGTCCTGGGGAAAAGAGGACAAATGGGAAGCCTTCTAGAAGACACCTGTTTCCCACACCTCCAGGACACAGAGCTTTCCAGGCAACAACAATTTTATTCTCCCAGCGGACCGTAAACTGAGTGACCCTGTGCTGCCCTCTGCTAAAAGCATCTCTGCGTCTAGACAGACTGCCACCCACGGCGCGACACTGCCCAGGCACCCTGGGTCAGATATCAAAGGCAGAAAATTATTATTTATGCACTTATTTACTTATGTATTAATATATGCCGTCCTTCTCTGGCTTTCCTGACCCAAAGGCTGGATACCAGCATAAAATAACAAGACATAATTGCATTAAGAGCTATGAGAGTTGCAGACGGGCAGATCAGTTCCATCTATCTCCAGGTTGATTCTCCCAGGCTTGGAGACTTCCAAATGACATCGCCTTTGGGGTCCTGCTTTCAGGCCAAAAGAACTGATCTTCATCCCGTACAGATGCGTTCCATGAGTCCACAGTGTGATGCAGCAGCAAAAAAAACCCTAATGTTATTCTGGGCTGCAAAAAAAAAGTCTCGTGTCCAGATCTAGTGAAGTAAGTCAAGGGAAGTTTTGTTGTTGTTTAGTCGTTTATTCATGTCCGACTCTTCGTGACCCATGGACCAGAGCACGCCAGGCCCTCCTGTCTTCCACTGCCTCCTGCAGTTTGGTCAAACTCATGCTGGTAGCTTTGAGAACACTATCCAACCATCTCGTCCTCTGTCGCTCCTTCTCCTTGTGCCCTCCATCTTTCCCCACATCAGGGTCTTTTCCAGGGAGTCTTCTCTTCTCATGAGGTGGCCAAAATCCTGGAGCCTCAGCTTCATGATCTGTCCTTCCAGTGAGCACTCAGGGCTGATTTCCTTCAGAATGGAGAGGTTTGATCTTCTTGCAGTCCATGGGTCTCTCAAGAGTCTGCTCCAGCACCAGAATTCAAAAGCATCAATTCTTCAGCGATCAGCCTTCTTTATGGTCCAGCTCTCACTTCCATACATCACTACTGGGAAAACCATAGCTTTAACTATACAGAGCTTTGTTGGCAAGGTGATGTCTCTGCTTTTTAAGTGGGAAGTATAGTCCCACCCTATTCTGCCTTAGTCAGACCACAAGCTGGAAGGTGTGCAGAGAAGGGCAACCAAGATGATCCAGGGTCTGGAAACCAAGCCTGATGAGGAACAGTTGAAGGAGCTGGGGACGTTTAGCCTGGAAAAGAGGAGACCAAGAAGAGATATGAGAGCCATCTTCAGCAGGGGCGTCTTACCCATAGAGGCCAGTGGTACGGGGCACCAGGGCACCAAGTTCTGGAGGGCACCAGGGAAGAGGCGGAGGCTGGATGCGGTGCCTCCTGGCATCAGCTCACCACCTTCGCCCGCTTCCGCCCTGCCATGCTGAAGCAGCGCCACGCCCAGGGCCTCCATCTGCCGTGGCCACCGCGGCACAAAGCAGCCAGCTGAGCCGGGAGATGCTGCGTCCAGCCTCCGCCTCTTCCCAGCTGGAGGAGCTGCCCTCCAGCCACTGCCCACCTCCTCCAGGCCCACTGGCAGCACCATCCTCCCTAAAAAAGGTGGACAACTCTGGGAAATGGGGCAGGGGGGGTGCTGGAGGGAGCTTTGCACCTCGGCGCTGGATATGCTTAAGACTGCCCCGATCTTCCAATATCTCAAGGGCTGTCACATGGAAGAAGGAGCAAGCTTATTTTCTCCTGTTGAAGGGGGAGGACCCAAATCGATGGGTTCTGACAAAACATGAAGGAAGAACTTTTTGGTGGTAAGGGCTGTTTGACAGTGGATCGGACTGAAGGTGGTGGCCTCTCCTTCTCCTGGGGCTTTTAAACAGAGCTTGGGTGGTCATCTGTCTGGGATTCCTGCATTTCAGAGTGTTGGGCATGATGACCCTTGGGATTCCTTCCAATTCTGCCGTTCTTAGATTCTGTGGTTTTATATTGACAAGAGCTCCCAGCCAGCTCTTCCACCAGAGGTCTGTGGTCTGGACTGTGTCATGTCACACGCACATTCCACGCAAGCAGTTGGACTTGAGAACATTTTGCTGCAGCTGTGCAAAGGCATCAATATCTCCTCCACTTTGCCGCTGGGCTACATCGCCTGCCGCACACTCCTGATCAAGCAGGCCAGCCGGCCGGTGTTGGGAGGGAAAGCATCAGTTGCAGAATACATTGCATGGCAGGCAGGCAGGCAGCAGAGCAGAGCTCAGGTAGACGCCATCTGCCAGGAAGGCTCTTGGCAGAGGGGTTGGCACAGCAAACTGGCGTATCATTAGCAGGAAGCCAAAGGGTTCAAGCTTAGCGTCTATTAGCCTGCAGCCTGGCAAGCAGCTCCTCCAGGTTGTTGAAGCTGAAAAGCTGGGCGGCTGTTTGGTTCAGCAGCTTTCCTGGTGCTTCAAGGTGTGGCCACCCTCCCTGATCCTCCGGAATTCAATTGCCATTCTTTCCAGACCCTCCTTGGGGGTTTCTACCCAGGGAAGGACTGTGAGATGGTTACATCTCAACAACTCAAGGGCTTGATCTGGATGGACTCTTGCCTTGCTAGGCGTGATGGTGCCAGACACATCTGTCTGCGTGAGAGTCAGGTGGACGCCATATTCCTGAGAAGAGCATGAAGACAGAGTGTGGGGCAGCACAGAGAAAGGGGACAGAGGAACGTTTTCTCTCCCGTAAGAGTGGAACTGGTGGGAATCCAATGAAGCTGAAGGGCAGAGAAAAGACAGTCCTTCCCACAGTCCAGAGGTGGACTGTGGAACTCCCTGCCACAGGAATCAGTGGTGGCCACCAACCTGGATAGATTTAAAAGAGGATTAGACAACTTCACAGAGGAAGAGAGGGCTATTGGGGCTACTTGCCAAGATGGCTCGGCTCTGGTAGTTGTTTATCTCTTTGGCATCTGATGGGAGGGCGTTCCACAGGGCGGGTGCCACTACCGAGAAGGCCCTCTGCCTGGTTCCCTGCAACCTCACTTCTCACAGGGGGGGGGACAACCAGAAGGCCCTTGGCGCTGGACCTCAGTGTCCGGGCAGAACAATGGGGATGGAGACCCTCCTTCAGGTATACTGGACTGAGGCCATTTAGGGCTTTAAAGGTCAGCACCAACACTTTGAATTGTGCTTGGAAATGTACTGGGAGCCAGTGTACTGGGATGGCCAACATTTGCCCCCAGCTGTTTTTTCCACCCCCAGGGAACTGTGCCCTGTTTCTTACCGCCTTCCCTTCTTCTCCCATAAACTGAAAGCCTCCAGGCGCCGGTTTTAAGATAAATTAAAATAAAAAATACACTTCTGGATTGGCAGAGAGAGGGGGAGGGAGGGAGAGAGAGACTTTCCAAACAAAGGCTCCGACCCTCCAATAACATTACAAGTCATCAGCAGTGGTGTCCTGTAACCGCACTCATTTATCTCAGCACATCAAATGATGCCAATACATAAAACAGGAATATTAGTCTATGATATAATAAATTAGGTGTCTATGGGACGCTGCTTCAGCGTGGTACAGGCATCACTGCAGTGTTGTTACGGCTGTGAGACATTTACTGGAGTTTTAACTCTAATAAACTGCTCCGTATGTTTGTGATCTGAATATTTGGTGTCGTTTGCTGTAGTCAAGTCCTGCTTTATGTCAAAATCCATACAGGACCTTTATTAGGATTTATACGGGAACATTTGTTCATTTTTGGAGGGGCTGGCAGCTTCGAGATCGGAATACAAGGGTGATAAAATGAGGGGAGGGAAGGACTTTCTACTCATCGGCTGTTAAGATATGATCTTCCCTCTCCCCCCTCCCCTTTTCTCATATATATATATATATATATATATATATATATATATATAAATCAATAGCTTCTCTGGGTGTTATTTATAAGCCCGGGACAGGGAAATCAAGAGTGCTGAGGGGAATCTTTCAAACTGGAGCACCACAATGGGGGGAAGGTTAAATGAACAGACTGCACAAGAATTGGAAGCGAGACCTACCCAAATCCCTACCCACATTGTCCTTGCTTAGGATGGTGTGAATCAGTGAATCAGAGAATGGGAGAGTTGGAAGGGACCCCAGTGGTCCTCTAGTCCACCCCCTGCAAGGCAGGAGTCTATGGTGTCTACCTGACTTCCACACAGATGGATGAGTCTGGCACCCTCATGCATTGTGAGGCAAGATCACCTCTAAGTCAAGCCCTTGAATTTTCAAGATGTTTATACAGTGGTACCTTGGTTCTCAAACTTAATCCGAAATTCTGTTCCAAAACCAAAGCGTTCCCAAACCAAGGTGTGCTTTCCCATAGAAAGTAATGCAAAACGAATTAATCTGTTCCAGACTTTTAAAAACAACCCCTAAAACAGCAATTTAACATGAATTTTACTATCTAACAAGACCATTGATCCATAAAATGAAAGCAATAATCAATGTACTGTACTATAAA